>NC_135714.1:84711292-85019019 GCF_964656455.1 Halichoerus grypus
CAGGGTTGTGTTAGGTAAGAGCTGAAGTAGTCTTTAAGGGTTTTTAGTGATACAGTATGTCATGCAGTATGGAGATTTGCATTCTTATCATTTGCTAAAGGTCTGATGACATTGTGAAGTCTGGTACATCAGTTACAGTGCCTGGTTGAGACATAGCAGATCAGTGGTAGGAATCATGAATCCCAGTGGGAAATGGTGGAAAATTACTCTAGAGATGGTGTATTGACACTCCTTGCAGAAACAAACTGTTCAGAAACACACATGAATAGCCTCTGGGATCTCAGAAATACTTGCAAGGGTATAAAGGATAGTAGGCAGAAGGCAATAAAAAGAGCAAAATTTGACTGACTGCTGTGACAGTATCCAAACCCTAAAAAGCTTGGGGAATTTAGTTACAATTCTCTTATGTAAGTCTTATAACATCTCTTCTGGGAGAGATGTGAACGTGGCAAACCAGTCTCTGAATACTAATTGCAATTTGTTGAGAATATAATTAGTTGTGGGCTTAATCATCAATTACAGGACCCTTTATTTAAATAGCATAAGATAAAGCATTTGAAATTCCATTATGATATTGCATATTATTAAGATAATAAAATTATATAAAAAACAACATAATAACAACACTAGTTGGAGAAATAATTATATCAGACGTAGATACTTGATATCCCTATATACACTCAGAAAGTTTGTGGAAACCTTATAGTTGAACTTTATTTTTTTAAGATTTTATTTATTTGACAGAGAGAGACACAGCAAGAGAGGGAACACAAGCAGGGGGAGTGGGAGAGGGAGAAGCAGGCCTCCTGCCAAGCAGAGAGTCTGACATGGGGTTTGATCCCAGGACCCTGGGACCATGACCTGAGCCGAAGGCAGACGCTTAACGACTGGGCCACCCAGGCACCCTATAGATGAACTCTAAAACAATAAACTTTATGAATCTTCTAGATCTCTGAAGATTATATGACCTCCTGAAATTACACGATCTCCCTGAGTATCTCATTTTTTATTAGATAGTGGAAGAGTATGTTTAAATCTATAATTTTTAAAGACACATCACATTTTCAAAAAATACCAAAATATACCTCCTCCTTTCTCTGATTCATTGCTCCTGAAAGTCTATTTTCATCAGGAGTTAGTCCCTATGACAATATGATTCCCAGAGAACTAAGGATTTAGGAAAAACACAGTTTCAAAGTGATTGTTTTTGAGTTTATTTTTAGTGTTTAAAATGTGATGCCTAATGGTACTTGCTTTTACAACACTGACCATTGTTAATAAGAGAGTGTTTGCAATGGCTAATGAAGGTGACAATGAATAGAAACATAGGTACAATAAAATTCAATTGATTGGCATTCACAAAGACCTTAGAAGAAAGCTACAAGACTTGAAGAATTAGTTATATGTCTTCTAGTGTATTTAATCTTTAATGAAAAAAATGTTCTTATTTGTTCATAAGCTGACATTTTTTGTTTGGGAAAATACTGCCTTAGATTATTTCCACTACAAGTACAAGAATCTTGCCTTTTAAGCAACAACAGCTTCCAAAATATTTGGGAGTATTTACTACACTTTTCCACACATATGTAATAAATTTTTCCTTCTATGTTAACACCAACAAATTATTCAAATGTACACTATTTTGAGGCATGATGGAATCTTAGTAAATGTACAGTTAGAGGCTTATATTTGGAACTACCTCTTCCTGGTCGCTCTAAGGCCAGCCCTAGGATGTCAGATACTAATTTCCAAGTGAGATTTTTTTTCTTGAAAATATTAAAAGATTTGATTTTCAGTTGTTTATAAGCAGCAGTGAATTCACCAAATTGACTTTAAAATTTGTCTTGCTACTAATTGATAAAAGTGCTATTTATAATATTGGTGGAATTGGAATGAATTTCAAGTTTTATATAATCAACACCCTCAGTTTGATTCCTTTGGAAATAAGATGCCAATATACATATTGCCAAATATGATGCCAATGTGTGTGTGTGTGTGTGTGTGTATTGCAGGAATTTTTGTTAATGGTAAAAGAAGGAGGAAAAGAGCAGGTGTGGGTCAGATGAATTGGACCCCTGTGAAATGAGAGAGAGAGGGAGGTTGATTGAGCTAGAATTTCAAACTTAGTGTAGCTTAGAAGAAAGTCTTGGCTAAGTCTCTAGGAAGCCCCAAACCAAAGGTTGTTCATTATATGAATCTTGTATCAGGCAGAAATGCCCCTATACTTCAGCATGCTCAGAATGATAATCAATAGCCACACAAACAAGAACAAAAATCTATACAAAATATAGATAATCAAGAAAAAACAAGGCACAATGCTAGACAAAGATACCAATGGAACAGAAGAGAGTGTAAAGAAACAGACACATATACCTTCATCTGATTTAAGACTGTGGGATTCAATAAATGAAGCTGGGTAAGTTGGATAGTCACATGGAAAAAATAATTTCTAGTAAATTGTACATATAAATCTAATAAATCTAATAGGTAAAATCATTAATGACTTTAGAGAAAAAAATCAGTGATCATGATGTTGAGGTAGGTAAAAATTTCTTAAACTTTGTACCTAAATCTCCGTTAATAAAGGTAAAACTGCAAAACTGGATGCATTGTTAATAACTTCTTTTTTTATATTATTATGTTCAGTTAGCCAGCATTTAGTACATCATAAGTTTTTGATGTAGTGTTTAATGAATCATTAGTTGCATATAACACCCAGTGCTCATCACAACACGCGCCCTCCCTAATACCTATCGCCCGGTTACCCCATCCCTCTACCCCCCCTCCCTTCTGTAACCCTCACTTTGGTTCCTGGAGTCCATAGTCTCTCATGGTTTGTCTCCTCTGATTTCTTCCCATTAAGTTTTCCCTCCCTTTCCCCATGGTCCTCCGCTCTATTCCGTATGTTCCACATATGAGTGAAACCATATGATAATTGACTTTCTGTGCTTGACTTATTTCACTTAGCATAATCTCCTCCAGTCCCATTCATGTTGATGTAAAAGTTGGGCATTCATCGTTTCTGATGGCTGAATAATATTCCATTGTATATATGGACCACATCTTCTTTATCCATTCATCTGTTGAAGGGCATCTTGGCTCCTGGCATAGTTTGGTTATTGTGGACATTGTTACTATGAACATTGGGGTACATGTGCCCCTTCTTTTTACTACATCTGTATCTTTGGGGTAAATACCTAGTAGTGCAATCACTGGGTCATAGGGTAGCTCTATTTTTCATGTCTTGAGGAACCTCCATACTGTTTTCCAGAGTGGCTGTACCAGCTTGCATTCCCACCAACAGTGTAAGAGGATTTCCCTTTCTCCACGACCTCACCAACACTTGTTTCCTATCTTGTTACATCTGATAAGAAAAAGTGAAAAAAATCCCAAAGAGTAGGAGATATACATCTGATAGAGGAATTTTATTCAGAATGTATAAAAAGTTCTACACACTGAGATGTAAATTTCCCCTATTGTTAAAATTCTTCACCAGACACTTCACACAAAATAACATACAAATGATAAATAAGCATATAAAAAGGTGCTCTACTTTGTTAGTTATCATAGAAATATAAGTTAAAACACAAACCACTACACACCCATCAGAATAGTTACCATAATAAGAAAGACAATAGCAAGTGTTAGTTAAATATGAAGGAACTGAAACTCTTAAAATGTGTCTTTTGGTTATGGAATTATAAAAAAAATCATCAGAATGATTATATAATGATACAATTAATACAAAGCAGATGGGAGAGACAGTGAAAGATTATTGTTTATACAGATAAAATAAATGAAAAGTTATTTAATTTATATTGGTACTATAACAATGAGACATATTGTGGCAAGATGCCCAGACAATGTTAAGGAATAGAATCAGCACTATTTGAATTAAATTTCATTGTAAGCCAACATTTTGCTATATATTAAACACTGTACCCAGGCAAAATATTTTTTTATATCTATCACTATCTTTACAAATATTTCTCTAAAGAGACAATAATGTATTCCACGGAGGGTGCCTGGGTGGCTCAGTTGGTTAAGCGACTGTCTTCGGCTCAGGTCATGATCCTGGAATCCTGGGATCCTGGGATCAATTACCACATCGGGCTCCCGGCTCAGCGGGGAGCCTGCTTCTCCCTCTGGCCCTCTCCCCTCTCATGCTGTTTCTCTCTCTCTCTCTCTCTCAAATAAATAAATAAATAAAATCTTAAAAAAAATAATGTATTCCACAGATATAAGTTTCTGTAAGTGACAAGAATGCATTCAGAAGCAGTAAAAGTTTCTGTCTGGAAATTTTCAAATTTAATTATTTCTCTCTACTATATCTGGGGTCTTCCAAGTTAGTTCCCACCTTAATACAATCCAAATTTCTGATTATGTTTGCAGGATAATAAGAAAATTGGCATAAGCCTGTAATGATGATCAAGATAACTGGGCTGAGGTTCCATGAGTCCAAGCAGCATATCCTCACATGATCAAAGTCCACAAGTCTACTATTATTGCCATTATTTATGATAAGGAAAAGAAATTACAATTAATATTTGAAAAGAACTCTGCATTTTGCAAAATATTTTCAAATGCAACCTGCACCACAATGAGCTGTGGTGTGGAGCATTACTATTATATATTTATATAAATTAAATATTGGTGGAAACATTTGGATCTGAAATTCAGATCTAAATAATTTTATGTATCAATCAAATTTATTGAACTGGAGTTAACAAAAAATTATATTTTGTTTTAATATTATGGAATCACACTAATATTTACTAAATTTGGCATTTTATAAACAGAAAGAAAATACATATTTGCAAGTCAAGGAGTGTGTATATATATATTGTTAAATTTATTTTCTATAAGTGAACAAAGATCCCTTATTCCAAGTCCTAAAATAAGAGCAACAGTCTTGGGCGCCTGGGTGGCTCAGTTGGTTAAGCGACTGCCTTCGGCTCAGGTCATGATCCTGGAGTCTCCGGATCGAGTCCCGCATCGGGCTCCCTGCTCAGCAGGGAGTCTGCTTCTCCCTCTGACCCTCCCCCCTCTCATGTGCTCTCTCTCGCTCTCTCAAATAAATAAATAAAATCTTTAAAAAAAAAAAAAAAAAAGAGCAACAGTCTTTGCCAAAGTCTGGGATAGAATTTCAATTGCTTATTACTAAGTTGTGTTGATCTAAATGATCTCAATATTTTCTTGTTGACAACATATAGATTTTTTTAATGAAAATATTTCTTTTGGATAAAGGGTGGGTCAAAAATATGTAAAATAAAGTCATTTAGATGAATGAATCATAAGCCTGAAAACTGGAACAATGAAATCCAAGCATAATATCTACAGCAAAACTGAAAGGAAAAGCTAGTACAACAAAAGACTAATTAGAAAGGGCTCCAGTATAAAGCCAATATATTAAAGTAGAATAAGGAATAAAACTTAACAATGACTAGAATCTTCTATCTACTGCTTACTCAAGATGTCATCCTTTTAGATGGTTTTTGAATCAGTCAGAAAGAATGAGTGGGACTTGCCCTTTGGAATTAGCATTTGGATTGTGATGGAACTTAAATAATTTATTCTAGCTTCACTCCATGTTATTACTGGTACTGAGATACTTCTTTGCCATTACAAGATCATGTTTGCCAGAATAACTTTGCTTTTCACTCATCACACCCAAGCATACATATATGTACTCACAGAGCTTGATATAAGTATCACATATTCTCATTGATGGACCTCAGAAAAATAATGATATCTAGGGACACCATCTCTGCTACTCTATGCCATGGATAATTTCCTTCTAAGTGACTTATTTGTCTTTGAGATTCTTTGGAGTGTATTGCTTCTTGGAAAAACAAACATTTTTTAATGGATGAGAAAAAGAAGAGGGGCATATGAATTGTGAAAGTGACTGGGTAGACCATTTTCTGTGATTTGTCCCAAATTTGAAAGTATAAATCACAATGTGTAAAGTCATAAGCAAGAATATTCTTTCTATAAAATTTTAATATTATAAGTCCATCAAATTACGCCTTGTTCTTGAAGGTATAAACTTTAAGCTCTTTGTCTTTTGTGGAACTATGAATACACACTTCTACACTATATATACTTCTACACTAACAAAATCAATAAATATTTAATTCCTCAGCAATGCAAAGTGTTATAAGGCTAAGTTCAATAATTTATGTTGTTCTTTACTTTTTGGGTTTTTTGAAATGAATTAATTCTTTGGAGGCCAGAGAGAAATTCCATAATGAGACATGTCGGAAATCTTGAGAAATGATTGCAAAAATCTCACAATTGGAGCAGACTTACAAGAAAAAGTTATCCCAATTATGGTGATACTGTGTCCTTCGGCAGCCCACTGGTGAGGGGTTAAACCCCAGCCAGGAGAGGGCTGTTGGCAGCAGTAAGGAAAGATGGTGATGTAGAGAGCCAAGAAACCTTGTTTCCTTCTTCAGCTTCCTCTCCAATAACATACAGTACCCACAAGCTGAGAACTGACTGCCATTTCCACTTTGGAGTAGCCTAGCTGAGTCGAGCAGAATTACCATGATGCCGATGCCCCCACCCACTTTTCTACCAGAGGAGAGCAACTCTTAAGTACCAAACTGACTTTTCTTAAGGGTTAGGGCCAAGGGTACTCAATCATTTACCTCTTTCTAACCAAAGATAAATTGACCCATAAAAAAACCAGAGAAAATGCATAAATAAGATTTACCGAGCCCTCTTAATTCCAGCTTTATTTCCGTCTTTTTCTCAAGTCTCCCTTTGATCTCCATTCCCATGTTCATCCTATTTATGTTTTTATTTTTTTTAAGATTTTTTATTTATTTGTCAGAGAGAGAGCGAGAGAGAGCAAGCACAAGCAGGGGGAGTCGCAGGCAGAGGAAGAAGCAGGCTCCCCGCTGAGCAGGGAGCCCAACGCTGGGCTCGATCTCAAGAACCTGGGATCAGGACCTGAGCCGAAGGCAGTCGCTTAACCACCGAGACACCCAGGCGCCCCTCATCTTATTTATATTTTTAAATTATTTTTAGAATATAATGGTAATGTCCATAAATCCTATCATTCCTGGTAAAATAAAAGTTACAATATGTTGCCTGTTTTCTTTTGACCCCTCCCACACACAAAAAAGAGAAAATGGCATCATATGAATAAATATAGAAATATTGCCAGCATATTTTTAATGCCAAAATTACTAATTTTACAAATCAGGTAGAATCATTACTAGAAAATAGAATGGATAGAGTGATACTTGATCTTCATGCAAGTCGCAGCTGATTGTCTCTGTCCACTAGCACATTCCTCCTAATCAACAGCAATGATTCCCAGAGTCCATAGTCTCTCATGGTTCATGCCCGGTGATGGGTATTAAGGAGGGCTCCTACTGCATGGAGCCCTGAGTGTTATACACAAACAATGAATCATGGAACACTACATCAAAAACTCATGATGTACTGTATGGTGAGTAACATAATAAAATAATAATTAAAAAAACCAGCAATGACTGTTAGCTGCAGTTCAGAGTCAAGGAAATCAATTTTTCTAACAAGAAGGGCCCTGAATGATTTAAAAATACAGTCAACTCGTTTAACATTTTCTTTCACTTAGCTGAAAAAGCAGCTGGAGGACCACTTGGCTGTTCCTCAAAGCACCAAGTAAGTCAATATGTTCTGTGGAGAACAGAAGTAAATATCCTGATTCAAACATCTAAACATTTTCTCATCCAGTAAAAATAGCTGAGGATTGATTGTTGTATTCGTTTTCTACGGCAGTCTTAAATTACCACAAACCGGGTGCTATTCTAGCACATGTCTGGAGGCTAGAGTTTGAAATCAAAGAGCCATCAGGCTGATCCTCCCTTTGAAGGCTCTCAGGAATAATTCTCCCTTACTTCTTCCTAGCTTCTGGTTGTATCTGGCAAATCTTGGTGTTACTTAACTTGTAGATGCACCACTTTACTCTGCCTCCGTCTTTCCAAGGTCTTCTCCCTGTGTGACTCTGTGTATTCATCTTCTCTTCTTGTAAGGACACCAGTCATTGGAGTTAGGGTCCACATGAATTCAGTATGACCTGACCTTAACTTATATAATTACATTGGCAAAAACCCTATTTTCAAATCAGGTCACATTCTGAGGTTCTGGGTGTACATAAATTTTGGAGGGACTCTATTCAACCAACTACAATTCTCAAGGTAAATCCAAGAAAACGTAAGTCTGGTTGCCAAGGAACTAAGAATAATAAGCAAACTTCTTGTCTTCCATGTGGGAAAAAGTGCCCACCTTTTGAGAGTAATTTTAGCTTAAGGGGAAAATAAGCTTCACCATAAAAGCCATGGAAAGTGTTTACTTGTGCCTGAAAACATAACAGAATAACTATTCTGTTAGCATTTTACAAAGGTTTTATAGTAAAATATATTGAATTAACTTACTCATGTGGTAAAAAATGCTTCAGTATCTATCTACATATACCTTTTCATCTCTGGAAAGCATAATAATTTGGATGCACATTATTGGCATTCAGATTTCCTTTTAATCCTTCTGTTTCTCTAACTAATCATTTTAGGCATAGCCCCATTGCTAATAATTTTATGGTCATTCCAGTCTCTACAAAGGAATTCAAAGGAAAGCACACAGTAAATAGAAACCCTTACTCTTTCTAGAATGTAAAAATATTCAACTTGGCATCATCAAAAGTGAGAAAGCAAATCCTGGCTCCCAAAATCCTCTAGCTATTTTGTCAAAGTGATGTGGGCTATTTACTTCACATAATGTAAAGGAAATTTGATTCTTGAAATGATGTAAATCTAAAACTTTCTTTCTACAGTCTATCAGTAAGAAAAATTTTGTGACATCTACTGGCAGGTGTGAATTTTACTCATGTTTCTGGAATGTAATAGCCATTTCAAAAGCGACAACAAAATACTAGCTTGCTTTATTTTTCTAAAATCAATTAGAATCAGGTTCTTAGTTCTTATCATTTCGTATGTGTTGAAAAAGCCAGTGTTTCTCTCCTTACTTCCCTCCCCACCCAAAATGTGTGCATTGGACCTGGGATCTTCACACAGTCCAGAAGATACTTGGCATTTCTTTTGCTTGTTGGCACCAGCAGAACTTGTTAACATGCTCACGTTCGTTGCCCGATCAAGCATAGTCCTTGGGAAGATTTTGGTGGTTCTTCTCTGTTCCCTACTTAATCCCAGTGCCTTAAATTGAGCTTCCCCATGGGCATCTGGACACTGTTTCTGTCTGAAGTCCTGCCTCCTCCATTGAGGGAAGGGTCATCAAGTCTGGAAACTTCTGTTATCTTAATAATACATCCCCTTCCTCATTTGCAATGATCCTCTTTTCTGCTCCCCAAGAACACCCCCTTCTATACCCTCTCCTTCAATTCTTGTCTTCATCTTTCTTTCTCTGAGCTACTCCATGTTATTTTCTACATAATGTGAATGACTCTTGCCCAAGGAAGAGGTTCTGGTAAGAAATACCCAGACCAGTAAGTTATCTCTTAATTTTTAATTAAACTTTTCATTTTCAGATAATTGTAGATTTGCATGCACTCATAAGAAATGATACAGAGAGATCGCACATATCCTTTACCAGTTTCTCTCAATGGCAACATCTTGCAGAACCATGGTACTGTATCACAACTATGATATTAGCATGGATGTAGTTGACATACAGAACGTTGTTATCATGACAAATATCTCTTATGTTGTCCCTTTATACACATCTGTCTCTCTCTTCCACCTCCATCTCCTTGTTAATCCCTGGCAACCAGTACCCTGATCCCCATGTCTATAACTTGTTATCATAAGAATGTTATATAAATGTAATAATGGCATATGTAATCTTTTGTTATTGGCTTTTTTCCGCTGAGCATAACTCCTTGGAGATTCATCCAGGTCCTTGCATGTATCAACATCCTGGGTTTGGTTTTGTTTGTTTGTTTGTTTGTTTGTTTTGGTTGCTGTGTTTGTCGCTAATTACTATTCTGTGGTATTGAAGATCCACAATCTTTTTAACCATTTACCTACTGAAGGATATCTGGGTTGTCTCCATGTTTTAGCTATTATGAATAAAGCTTCTATAGACGTTTGTGTGCAGGTTTTTGCATGTATATGTGTTCAATCCTTTGTGTTAAATACCTGGGAGTGCAATTGCTGGGTCATATGGTAGTTGCATGTTTGGTTTTTAAAAAACTGCCAAACTGACTTTCAGAGTGGCTGTACCATTTTACATTCCCACCAGCAACGTGTGTGTGATCCACTTGCTCCACATCCTCCCGATATTTGATATTGTAACTATATATGTATGTATATATTTTTAATTAACATATAATGTATTATTTGTTTCAAGGGTTCAGGTCTGTGATTCACCAGTCTTACACAATTCACAGTGCTCACCATAGCACATACCCTCCCCAACGTCCCATCACCATTTTTATTTTAGCCATTTTAGTAGGTACACAGTGATTTCACATTGTGGTTTTAATTTTTATCTCTATAATGACTAATGATATTGAATGTCTTTTCTTGTGCATGTTTTTCATCTGTATATCTTTTTTGAAGAAATATCCACTAATATATTTTGCCTATTTTCTAGTCAGATTTTTAATTTATTTACTGTTGGTAGCCAAGGAGAGTTATTCTCAAGCCTAAAATCCAATGAAATTTGCCCTGCTAGGTTTCAGACTTGCCTGGGACCTGGGACCCCTTTCTTCCTTCTAATTTCTCCCTTTTAGAATGGGAATTCTCTCCTCTACTTATCCCATTATTGTATTTTTGAAGTAGGTAAATTGTCTGGTTTCACAGGTTCGCAGTTAGAGAAGAACTTTGCCTTGGGAGGAATCACTCCTGAGTATCATTCATGTCTAATTTAGATGATAGTAGATGAGATTTTGGACTAAAGGTTGATGCTGGAATGGGTTAAGACATTTGGGATCTTGGGATAGTTCTGTTACCCTCCCTTCTAGCTCACTAATCTTTTCTTCTGCAGCACTATATCTGTCTTTAATAATTTTTTTCTTACATTGTTGTGTATTTTATAATCCCCGTATGTCTCCTGAACATGCTGAATCTTTCTTCTGGCTCTTAAACATATGGAGTATAGTTATTATAACTTTTAAAATATCATTGTTTATAATTCTGTCATCTGTGCCATTTCCAGGCCTTTTCCTATTGATTGATTTTCCTTGTAATGGATTTATTTTCTTACTTCTTTGAATGTTTGGTTACATCTGATTGGATAATAGACTTTGTGGCTGGTTATGTTTTGTGTTCTCATAAATATTCTTGAGTTTTGTTTTGGGATGTAATTACATCATATAAAAACCACTTACAATTCTTGATTTGGAGAATTTGTAAAAATAAATCCTTTGGTTTTTTTCTATATTTGCAACAAAGGTCCTCTCATAAGGGGTTATAAGGGCTGCTGTTTCAGGTTGGAAGGGACACGGATCCTGACATCTGGAGATCACATTTTGCATTCAACACTAAGCCCATATTCTAATGCTTAAAAGTAAACCTATGGATGGATGGTTCACATGACCTACTCTGCAAGTTGTCCTCTGATGTATCCATGGCTACTGAGTGAATTTTCCAGTGTGGAATTCAGGCTCCCTCCTGTGGTCTTTTGATAGTACTTCATTGCAAAAGAGCCTCTTTAGATCCCATTTTCTATAGATTCCTCCTACTTCCTGTCCTGTTGAACTGAGGCAACTTGCCAAGATAAGAGAACACATACTTTCAGAAAAATAAGCCAAATACTGTCTAAACATTAAAACAATATATTTGAATCTAAATCCTCGGTTTTCTGGATGTGATATGTATCTGTATTACTGTTGTGGTGATAGTAACATGAGTATATGTATATATTCCAACTTACCAAATTTATACACTAATTATGTGCAGTTTTGGTATACCAATTATACCTCAATAAAACTGGAAAATAATCCTAAATTTTCTGATGAGAAAAGTGATGAAAGTTGAAAATCATTGAATTGTATAATTTTCATTGCTGATGCCAAAGAAATATACAAATTCACTTTAAATGAAATATCAACAAAATTAATGACCATAGTCTACTTCTTTCTTAGCTGGAGCTGAATGAATTATCATTCACATTAGAACTGAATCTCTGTTCTAAGTCTCAACTTCGTGATATCAATAATTAAAACAAAGTGTTACTTTTCAATTCACCAGACATTAAGTGAGAATTGCTTATTTCATTTCATTTTTCATGGGACATGAAAAGTACATCTCAAACAAATAAGAAAACAAGCAAAAAACTTTACTTAAAAAATAACTTAAGGGGCTCCTGGGTTAAGCACTGACTCTTGATTTCGGCTCCGGTCATGATCTCAGGGTTGTGAGATGGAGCCGCAAGTCAGGATCCACGCAGGTGTGAAGCCTGCTTAAGATTCTCTCTTTCCCTCTCCCTCTGCCTCCTCCCCCCACACACACACTCGCACTCTCTTTCCCTCTCTCAAAAATAAAACAAAATAAAATAAGATAAAATAAAATAAAATAAAATAACTTAAAACCATATTTGAAGTTGATGGTTTATCTCTGTGTAGGAAAAGCCTGATCATGTCTCCAAATTTGACTTCATCAGGAGCTCATTAAAATTATTTTCTGGCTTTGAAGAAACATTCAGGAGTCAGTAGCAAGGCATATATGAGGATAGGTGGTTCAGAAGGTAGACTTCCTTCCTCTTCCAAATTTCTTTTCCAGTCTAGAATCCCCAGAATCTTCTGTGATCACCTGCTATGGGGACCTAAAAGTATCAGGTCTTTCTGGGTGACTCATAAGGCTAGTCTGGATTCCGAGCAGTGAAGTTGCTTGTAATCCAAACTCCCCAACCTATAAGGATGTGGTCTAATGGATGCCACTGGCTCTCTTACGTCATCTTCACACTGTCCTCTCTGCAAGCTAGGAAACATGGTCAGGCACTAAAAAATTTAAAAAATTAAAAAATTAAATTAAATTAAAAATTAGGGCTCATAGCAATAATTTGAGTCATTATTTCTTGATTGAACTTAACTGAATGTCAAAGGCAAGGAGTCCCTTTCTCTTTCAGAGAAAACAGCAGAATTCAAGAATGGGAATAAGGCTACCTAAACAAACGTGCTTTATAATCTCACAGGAATTTGACGAGGACCACATCTTTGGATCATTGAATGTTATGGGCATTAAACAAAACTTTGAAAGACAAAGAAAAAATTAAGTAAGATCAGAGGTGAAGGGCGCCTGGATGGCTCAGTCGTTGAGTGTCTGCCTTCGGCTTAGGTCATGATCCCGGGGTCCTGGGATCGAGCCCCACATCGGGCTCCCTGCTCCGCAGGAAGCCTGCTTCTCCCTCTCCCACTCCCCCTGCTTGTGTTCCCTCTCTCGCTATCTCTCTCTCTGTCAAATAAATAAATAAAATCTTTAAAAAAAAAAAAAAGATCAGAGGTGAAGCTCAAGTTGTTTACTGACTAGATAACTGCGTGTGTACTGTGGATAAAACATCTGTTTTCTGCCTGTAAGGTAGTATATGGTCACTTTTCTTTGATTTCTAGTCAAACCCTGCTCTCTAATGGCAACACCATTCTTTAGCATTGCAAATAATTATGAAATTGGTCATAACTGATCCCACCTTCCACCCTTATCCCCAACCCCCTACCATAACCCCACAAGATGTATTTTGATTCTTCCTGAGGTGGAAAGATCCATGTAGATTTTGCAGATACTTGTGAATTTGCATGTGTGTATGCATGTGTACTTGTCTATCAGGCATAAGATATTTTATTCCACTTCTGTAATATCTGGGGAAAATATTGAGAATGAAGACTGACATATCAGAAAGTATAATTAAGGATTTCTACTAATTTTCGAGGACTTTGATACCAAATATATTTTTTTATTTAAAAAATTTTAATTTAGCTCATCTTAGGAGATTTATGTAGTTTAGTTATTCTTCCTCCCAATACAGACTTGATCAAAGACAGATTTATATTTATTACCTTTTTTAATTTTATTTTAAAATTTTATTTATTAGGGAGAGAGAGATTGAGAATGCGAACAGGGGGAGGAGGGAGAAGCAGACTCCGCGCTGAGCACAGAGCAGATGCGGGGCTTCATCCCACCCTGAGATCATGACCTGAGCCGAAATCAAGAGCCAGACACTTAACTGACTGAGCCATCCAGGCTCCCCCACCTCTTCTTATTTTAATCATCATTTAAAGATCTCTTTAGCATGAGGAGGAGAAAGAATTGAAAATTTTTCTTTTCTCTTCACAAAGATATGAGATCTTTATGCAGCTCCCGAGAAAAGAGCTTGAGTTGATCAAGTTTCCTGGTGGTAGAACCAGCTCTTGAGAAAGCTCCCAACCAGCAGATAGCCCCAGGGAAACGGTTTTTCTAGTTCTGTCATTCAACAACCTCCAGGCACAAACAAGAGTGTCCCTGTTAACAGCATACTGTCTAGTCAGTCTTATTTCAAATTAATATTTTTCTTGTTGTTAGAGAATTGACACAGGGGAGGTACCCCAAATGTCTGAAAGTTAAATTATAACATATAGTGAAAGAATGAGAGGAGAGGGAAAGAGGAGAAAGTGCTGTCAAGCAAGGGAGGATACAACACTTTAGAGAAAAATAACTTCCATTCCAAAAACTCAAAGAAATTGTTATTATCATGTTTAAAAAAATGTACTTATATGTAAAGAGGTCCATTAAGGTAAAATATATTCAAACCAAACCAAACAAAACACAAAGAAACCAGGGTTGGGTAGGTAGGAAGTTGGTGGTGATGGCGGTAATGATATTTTCTCAAAATTTTTCCTAGTATTTCCCAGGAGTAAGAATACATTGAAATGTTGATACAAATATTCAGTCTCATTCTATATTTAATAATAGATTTCTCCAATGCATGTAGAGGAATTAGACTATCAGAGCCTAAGGTCAATAGGCATTAATAGCGCATTACTTATTGGGCCAATTCTCTTGGAGGCCAATTTCTGACTTATCAAATAATCTAATTTTTTGGCTTCTCATAGTTTTTCTTAAATAAGAAACTGAAAATGGCTCTATTGATATGAATATCTGACACATTTGAAACATATTTTTTCTACAAGTTAATAAATTCAGATTCTGATTAATATATGTCTCTTTTAAATTTAACTAGACCCATTTAGTATCCCCGAGGCTGACCAAGCCAATATATCTGTCTTCTAAGATTGAGAACCCAAACACAGGCCAAGGAAATGTACCTTATGAAAACAGTCAGTGGGAAGTTAGCAATCTCCTTCGTGGTGACTGGGCACCACCCCCATCATCCTTTCCCTCCAAAAAAACTCGGTTATAATTACTTAAAGCTTAGTGCCTACATCTTCCATTTATATCTACTCTATACAAAACTAGATAACTGCATTCATTTCTAATTAAAATTAGATAAATGCATTCAGTTCTGATTAAGGAAAATTCTACTCAGAAGCTTAAAGAATTAGATAGAACAAAGTGATGTTTGTGAATGCTAAATAAAATAAGACCCAAAAGAAGTAACCAGTGAGCTTGTAAGAGCAATTTCTCCTCTTCCTCCTCTTTCTTCTTATACAACTGACTAGGGAGTATGCTATATGAAATAAGGGCAACTTTATTGTAAAGAGTTATTTTGTCTTTTTATAAGAAGAGAACTGGTAGAGAGGGAGGTGTTATTGGCAAATGATGTACCAAGCTCAGTAAAAAGTTTTCAGTGGGAATCTTAATGTTCCAAAATACTTGACAAAACTTAGCAAAGCAGCATCTAGTGAATCATTCAGTCCAGAAATTTATCAACTCTGTGATGAAGGAAACTTTGAGTTCATAAAATTGTTTGAATGTGACATTAAAAAAGTATTTAATCAGATACATTGATAGCTATAAACATGAAGAAAACACCAGTTCTTCCAATAATAAGACTATTTTAGTTTTCCATATTGGATTGAGCTTAATACATTATTTTGTTATATAAAATTCAGCAGGTAGAGGGGTGCTTCGGTGGTGCAGTAGGTTTAGTGTCCAGCTCTTGGTTTCAGCTCAGGTCATGATCTCAGGGTTGTGGGATCGAGCCCCGTGTGGGCTCCATGCTCTGCACAGAGACTGCTTGAGTTTCTGCCTCCCTTTTCCTCTGCCCCTCTCTCCCGTGCCCCCCCCCAAATAAATAAATCTTTAAAAAAAATTCAGTGTGTAAAGATGTTTAAAAAATTATGTGGCATCCACAAAAAATGCATACTTTATTAACAAGCCTTTTAAAATGTAAGGTTTTAATATTTTCAAACTAGAGGGATTATAAAGTTGATTTAAAAATATATATATTTATATATAAAATATTTTATTTATAAGATATAAATATAAAATATTTAATATATTATATATCATTAGATATTTTAAAGTTTTCATTCTAAATTCCAATATTTTTGTTGTATACACAATTTTAGGTACATGTAAATAATATTTGCTCAGGTATCCCATGTGGATCCCAAATGAGAAAACCTGTGGTTACTTCAGCTTAATTAATATCTACATGATGTATATTCATTATTTTTGAGATATTCTAAAATTTCTGATGGAATCGTTATTTAGGAATAAAAATCTATTAAAAAGAATGGGTTGGAAAATGCAGTAAGAAACTCTGAAAACTGGAAGGAAAAGAGGTGAGGCAGATTTGGGGAGTGGAACACAGAGAAACAGTCTCATTGCACAGCAAGAAGGGTTCGGAGAGTCCAGAGGAAGAAAAGAAAAAAAAAGAGTACTGTTCTAAGATGCTTTTATTATCATAAATAGAAAATAAGAAAGAAAGTTGGTGAACAAAACAGAGAGAAAATAATTAAAATTTAAAAATATTGGTATGACTTCACTGAGTGAGGATTTCAAAAATCCAAAGACAGTCTCTGAGTTTCGTTTCAGATTGGATTAGTTCATCGGGAAGATTTAAAAAATCAGAACTCTAGAATTGTAATCAAGTGGGGACGGACACACAAAAATGAGTGACAATTAAGAAAAAAGATAAAAAGCAAATGTAACAGGAAGGAGATGAGCAATAAATCCTGTAGGTGCCAGTTTGCGAGTCCCAGGCTGAGAGAAACGAGCTTGTCCGCAGGCAGCGAGCCGTGACTCAAGAGAGTGTAACAAAAACAAAATAGGGTAGATTATTAACCCGAGTATGGAGAAACAAGAGGAAGAATATTTGAAGGGGATAGTGGATATTTTGAGCTTGAAGTGCCTACGATGTATTTAAGTATCCAGTTTGCAGCTTCATTTATAGGCAGTATTTGGGGAGAAGGAATACAATGTAGATAAAGACTTGCAAGGAAGCTGGTGAGTTGTGCAGCTGGGTCTGTGGATGGGGGACAACCATGGGCTTTCTGAGTTTTATTTTCAATTTGTTTATAGCTTCCTCAGCAAACCTTTTCCTGTATCTCTACATAACATCATCTAATTTAATCTTTCTGTTCTACCTTCTAAACATCTATCAAATTAATCCCATTATGTCTGGGGCTCTACTACCACAGCCTTAGTTCAGATTTTTTTTCTTTTTTAAGATTTTATTTATTTATTTGAGTGAGAGAAAGGGAGAGCACGAGCTGGGGGAGGGGCAGAGGGAGAAGAACAAGCAGACTCCCCCACTGAGCGGCCAGCAGGCTTGATCCCAGGACCCTGAGGCCATGACCTGAGCTGAAGTCAGATGCTTAACCGACTGAGCCACCCAGGCACCCTGCACTTGTTTAGATTCTTAAGGCATCTAGTTTTAACTTTTATAATTACCTGATTACAGTAGGTCATCCACCTTAAGGTTTCATGCCCCAATTTATTGCCCATAGTATCTACTGATCACAGGATCTGTTTAAAGTGCAAATAAAATAACATTCACAGCTTTAACATCTTCTGTGTCATACGCACGGCTCAAAGGTCTAGAGCCACCTAAAAGACCAGCCTCCCTACACTTCATACTTGCTATCAGAATGCTTGGATTCCTCCTACACCTTACTGTTTTGTTTTGTCATGCCTTTGCACCTGCTGTGTGTTCTGCCTCAGAAACCTTCCACACTCTCCATGTCACTCTTAAAAGATTTGGCTCAGATGTTATCTTCTCCAAAGACTATCTTAATGCTTCCACTACCCGCAGACAAAGTACCACTACCTTTTTTTTTTTTTTTTAAGATTTTATTTATTTATTTATTGGAGAGCGAGCGAGAGAGAAACAGCATGAGAGGGGAGAGGGTCAGAGGGAGAAGCAGGCTCCCCGCTGAGCCGGGAGCCCGATGTGGGACTCGATCCCAGGACCCTGGGATCATGACCTGAGCCGAAGGCAGTCGCTTAACCAACTGAGCCACCCAGGCGCCCTAAGTACCACTACCTTTAAAAACACCCTCCACATACTTTTATCATAATGCTCAATTGCCTACCTCCCTTAAAAGACCTTAGCTCCTTATTCCATGGGGTCATACCTTATAATTTACTAGAACGCTAGTACCAGTAAATGTTTGCTGAGCTGATTTCCTGTAGACAGGAATATTTATGAGACAGACTGGGCAGCAAAGAAGTAGAGAATTAGACAAAGATGACTAAGTTAGAACTGTGTGAAACTGACCCAAAACAAGACAAAGTGAGAGTAACAGTAACTGTCCTACTTGCATCATGAAGATTAGAATTAGAAAATGCATGCATTTTACGAGGGCATAAAATACACTGCATGAAAAAGTCATTATTGTCATACTTGCAAACTGAATAGCATTAACTATTAACTCTCCTGGGCATGGAAGTTAGTCTGACTTCCCACCTTGATTCTGAAGCCATCTTCAATTGGGATTTCATATCGCCAGAGGGCTAATGGCACAGACCTGTCATCTAGAGGGCTGGAGATCTGTCCTGGAGGACTCTGTGTTAGTCCTCAGCCCCTACGGCACTGCCCAGAGCACCAACTTCATCGACTTCAGTCCTTGTGGAGCAAAGCGACTTTAACTGGGTTAAGGTTTAGCACATCAAAATGCACATAAATTGCATTTTGTATGTTTACATATACACAAGGGCATACTTATTTAATAATACCCACATCAGCAATTTTTAGTACTCTATAGGGCAACAAAGCCACTGTGCCATGATCCTGTAGCTAATTACTATACTCTCTATGGAACAAAGGAAAAAACAGCATTTTCAAATTCAAAAGGCAAATCGCAAATTAAGCCCATTGTATTTTATTAGGTTAAAACTCTATAGTAGAAATATTGATATTTTAATCCATATTGTCAATGATTTTCTCAAAACAGCTTTATATTTTTGTTAGTTTGGCTAAAGAAAGCAAAGGTCATTTCACTCTCAAAGTTTCAATAAAGTTCAAAATTTTAATGTTAATAACATGATATTCTCCAAAAGTAATTATCCTGCAAAGCAATATTGAAATTATAAGATTGTATCTCAACAAGATAATCAACCCTGTCTTTGAAAGTTCATTACATTGAAATATAAATAAAAATATGGACAGAGTATGTATATGAATGTAATTATACATAATGTTAAACCATCTGTCTTATTTCTAACTTACTCTGAGGAAAAAGATCCCATGTTTAAAAATATTTCTTATTGCAGATTATATTTATTCTTATCATAGTAAAATATAGAAACAATTGAAATGTGCATCATTGGGAATGATCAATCTGATTATTTCACATAATGGAATACTGATAGTCATTCAAAGTGATGAATCAAATATATTCCTACTGTGATGAAAGACGTTTGTAACTCTTACTATTGTGTGTTGTTATCCCACCCAGATCCCCTGACCTGTGGTACAACCATTCACACAACAGTCACTTGAAAACATGAGGAAAATGGTATTTGCAAAGACAATCTAGAATTCCCTGATAGAGCAGATAAGAGAGGTTCTACTTACATTTGTTCTTATATATTTATCTTCAGATATACACATATCTTTGAATCTCTGGGTAGGATAAGGATGATTTATCCATCCCAGCCCCTCTTATTTTTGACTTGTTGGTAGTCATTCTAGCTCAGACTCTTCAGAGATTCAGGCATTTATAGTGTCTGATGAGGATGGGGAGGCCCAGGCCATCTGGTCATCTATTCACATGAGTACATTCATTAGAGAGCTGGAGCTTCCTGAGGACACACATGCATTCAGTACCTGGAATCTATAAAAACAAAAAACAGAACAAACCCATAAGCACATGGCATTTATCTTCTACCCAATTCCAGTGACTAACACTGAGCCCTGAAGAGAAAAGAGCTATGCCAGTTTTCACAGTTGGAGATGAAAGTGGCAAGGAGGGAAGCCCAGACTTCAAGTGACAAGTTTTGTTTCAGGGTGTAGGTGACGGTAGGATACAGAGTTAAGGAAGAGAGAATTCTCCTTATTTCCGTGCAACGATGAATACCATTTCATTGGGCACCTCACAGACCTGCAGCTTTGGAGACCACTTGGAAACCACACCTGGGCAAACAATTTATACTCTCACTCAGGACGTTGGTACCAGATGGCTGAAGCAGAACATGGGATCAGTGGTGGAAAAGTCATGTAGCACACTGAATTTCCTGAAAGAATCTGAGAGAAGCTTAGAGGTCTGACAGAACACAAAAGAAGAATGAACCAGAGGGATTAATATATTGCAGTCAATGTGACTCTACCTGCACCATAGATAGAGGCTTAGGGAATGCCACTTAATGTTTATCTATCTTCCTTTATTTTATTGAGAAATATCTCAGGCCTCTTTTTAAAGCCCCAAGATCTAGCACCGTTTCAACCATGTGATATATGTGCTACAAATGTTCATTGAATTAGATTGTGAGTTTGGCACATTGAAGGACAAGATTGCATGGAACTCCAAAAATAAAAGGGCCTTTTTTTCTTCATGGTTATTCATTGTCTTTTTTTTATCCTTTCTGTTAACTTTTATTCTCTTCTTCCTTCTTTCTGTTCTTTTTCTCCAGCTGTAAACTATTTACTTTCTCTAGACTTTCTAGCTATTGCCTACATTATCTTCTCTTTTTTTTTTTTTGAATGAAGACTTGTCCCTGACTAGATTAGGAGGTCTCTGGTAAAATGAAAGATCCAGAGAATCAGAGGAGAGTTGAGGTCATGACTTCAATTGAAACAACAAACTTTTGGTTTGTATAATATTTGCCAATTCTGGGTCACCTGTGCTTGTCAGGTTGGCCAGTAGGTGAAGAACATTCTAGGACTTTCTTTCAGGACAACAGGATTTTTTTCTTAGGTGTCTCCCAAACAGAAAGTTGTTCCAAAGTTTGATCAAAGGAAATTTCAGTGCTGTTGTGAAATAGCAGAACACAGACTCCAAATTTAAAATAAAACTATTGTTGACTAAAATATTCAGGAGAGAAGGAACTTATCAATAGTCAAAATCTTGAATCGCTCATACCCAATTCCTTAATACTTAAAATATTTAGGTTTTCTTTTTACACAGATGTAACGAAGGATCTTGTTGAGAATTGTCTTGGTATCAGCAAGGGAAGAGAGGCCTGTGGCGCACAGGTAGGTGAGAAGAGACTTTACGATACTTCATGGGGCCGGGGGCCCTCTTGAGAGATGTGAGCTGGCAACCTTCAGAAGGCTGTTTGTAAAGGGTAACAGTAATAGATATTTGAAAAAGATCAAAGATCAGAGCTGTTAACGTGCTGCACCTTTCACTTCTTCAAATTATGAGATGTGGTTCTGTTTTTTGTTTTTTTTTTTAAAGATTTTATTTATTTGACAGAGAGAGAGAGAGATAGTGAGAGAGAGAGATCACAAGCAGGGGGAGCGGCAGGCAGAGGGAGAGGGAGAAGCAGGCTCCCCGCAGAGCAAGGAGCCTGATGCAGGACTTGATCCCAGGACTCTGGAATCACGACCTGAGCTGAAGGCAGCCGCTTAACCAACTGAGCCACCCAGGTGCCCCGTGATGTGGTTCTGTTTTATTGTGGAAAGATGGATTTATTCGTCGTACTCAAATAAATTTTACTTAAATAAAGTTGTACTTAAATAAAGCTTTTTAACTGCAAGTTCTCCTATGGGTCCTTAGTATCTTTGCTCCCTTAGAAAGGTCTAGAATATACAGGGTTTATCGATTTTATGATAACATTGAATGCTTTTATGGAAAATATCTACAAACATATTCTAGGACTAACTAGTTTTGCAGAACATGGTTAGGGAAATGTACATTGAGGCAGATTTTAATTATAACACTTTATTTTCCTTGAAAGTATGCTAATGGAAATAATTTTCCAGACTTTTATAAATCATTGATATGTGAAATCTGGGTTGAGGTTAGATAGCATGAGGGTTGGCAAAGAAATTATTTAAGTCTAGATTGAACACATAACACTGTGGTAGCAAACACCTCCCAACTGGGACTCGGTTAGCACAATAAGCGTTTATTTATTTCTCCCCATTGCATGTGCATCTCAGGTCAAGAGGGCTCTGGTCATCATAGCCAGTTAGAGGCCCAGGCTGAGGGAGCTGCTATGAACTGAAATGTAGTTGCTAACTATACCAGAAGGAAATGAGGTAGCTCTTGAAGGTCTCAACTTGCTAATAAACTTTCAGGCCAGAAGTACCAGCATCCCTTCCACTCTCAATTTGTAGATTCGATTTAGAACTTCACTCAACTGCTAGGAACCAGGAAGAGCAATCATTTTATTGTGTCCAGGGACTAAGTAAGAATATTTGTTCTGTCAGAACTAATGATCATTGCAGTCAGTGGTAGTTAATTCTAATGAAATGGAAATGTAAAGGCCCTAAAGGAGGGAAAGCAATCTTGAAATAGAGCAAATTTGGAGAATTTGCACTATCAGTATTCAGTGTTTGCCATAATACTACAATAATCAAACCAGTAGAGTATTGGCCTAAGCATAGATGTTTAGTGGCCAGAAATAGACCCAAATCTAAATGGACAATTGATTTTTAACAAAGATATCCTAGAGATTCAATGGGGTTTTGAAAGTCTTTCCAACAAATGATGCTAAAGTAACTGTACAAATGAAGAGAAGAAATATTAACCTCATAATCCATCTCATAGTATACATGAAATCAAATCAAGATGTGTCCTACTCTTACACATAAGAGTAGGAACTATAATGCTTCTTAAAGAAAAAAAAAATAGGATAATATCTTGGTGACCATGGGGGTAAGCAAGGAATTTACAATTAATCCGTAAAAGATATATGCATAAAAAAGGACAAAGTGGAATTTAGAACTAAATTCAGAACTAAAACAAAAAAATTCTTATTAAATACACTGCTAAAAAATCTGAAAGAGAGAAATATTTCCAATAACTACATCTGACAATGCCTTGTATTCAGAATATGCGTAGAACTTCCACAAATCAATATTACAAAGATAAACAACTCCGTTAAGAAGGGGGGAAAGCCTGAGCGACACTTGAATGAAAATGAGTGGCTAAAAAATGTGAAAAGATGGTGAACATTATTAATCATCAGGGAAATGCAAGTTAATACCATGATGGCATGTATTTTCATACCTACAAAAATGACTAAAATGAAAAAGAGTGACAAAACCAAATACAGGTGTCCCTCGCTTTTTGAAAATTTACTTTATGCCACATTGCTTTTAGGAAAGACCTACATTAGTACCTTTATTTCCCTAAGCAAAAGAAATCCAAAGAGGATTTTTGCTCCCATGAGAAAGGTGAAAAACAAAAATAGGGTTCAGAGTTTGTTTTGCAGTGATACGTTGTGGAGGCCATGCGCATCTGGACAGGAACTGGCCCTGCCAAGTCCCTTCTCCTGGAACCATATTCAGCATCTCAGCTATTGAGCTGCCATAGCTTTGAACTGGTCTGTGAGCATCTGGGCTTTATCTTGGTTCATTTTGTGCATCTTTTAGCAAGATGGGTCCTAACATATCAGAAAAGAAAAAAAGAGGTTATTTTCTGGATCAGGGAATGCTCAAAAATTTTTCCATATAAGTTGATGGTAATTACTTCTTTATGCCATTATGCCATTTAGGTTTTTTTTTTTTTATGTTATGTTAATCACCATACATTACATCATTAGTTTTTGATGTAGTGTTCCATGACTCATTGTTTGCGTATAACACCCAGTGCTCCATTCAGTACGTGCCCTCTTTAATACCCATCACCAGGCTAACCCATCCCCCCAACCCCTCCCCTCTAGAACCCTCAGTTTGTTTCTCAGAGTGCATAGTCTCTCATGGATCGTCTCCCCCTCCGATTCCCCCCCTTCATTTCTCCCTTCCTACTATCTTCTTTTTTTTTTTTTTTAACATATAATGTACTATTTGTCTCAGAGATACAGGTCTGTGATTCAACAGTCTTACACAATTCACAGCGCTCACCATAACACATACCCTCCCCAATGCCTATCACCCAGCCACCCCATCCCTCCCACCCCCCACCACTCCAGCAACCCTCAGTTCATTTCCTGAGATTAAGAATTCCTCATATCAGTGAGATCATATGATATATGTCTTTCTCTGATTGACTTATTTTGCTCAGCATAATACCCTCCAGTTCCATCCACATCATTGCAAATGGCAAGATTTCATTCCTTTTGATGGCTGCATAATATTTCATTGTATATATATATACCACTTCTTCTTTATCCATTCATCTGTCAATGGACATCTTGGCTCTTTCCATAGTTTGGCTATTGTGGACATTGCTGCTATAAACATCGGGGTGCATGTACCCCTTCGGATCACTACATTTGTATCTTTGGGGTATTTACCCAGTAGTGCAATTGCTGGGTCGTAGGGCAGCTCTATTTTAAACTTTTTGAGGAACCTCCATACTGTTTTCCAGAATGGCTGCACCAGCTTGCATTCCCACCAACAGTGTAGGAGGGTTCCCATTTCTCTGCATCCCCACCAACATCTGTTGTTTCCTGACTTGTTAATTTTAGCCATTCTGACTGATGTGAGGTGGTATCTCATTGAGGTTTTTTTTTTTTTTTTTAGAAAGCTTTTTTTTTTTAATTTTATTATGTTATATTAGTCACCATACGATACATCATTAGTTTTTGATGTGGTGATCCACAATCCATTGTTTTCGTATAACACCCAGTGCTCCATGCAGTACGTGCCCTCCTTAATACCCATCACTGGGCTAAACA
This sequence comes from Halichoerus grypus, assembly GCF_964656455.1. Lineage (NCBI taxonomy): Eukaryota > Metazoa > Chordata > Mammalia > Carnivora > Phocidae > Halichoerus > Halichoerus grypus. The sequence continues at coordinate 84,736,411 of NC_135714.1, forward strand.
ATTCCCCTTCCCCACTCCCCTCTAAAACCCTGTTTGTTTCTCAGAGTCCATAGTCTCTAATGGTTCATCTCTCCCTCCAATTCCCTCCCCCCATTTTTCCCTTCCTTCTCCTAGTGTCCTCCATGCCTTTCCTTATGTTCCACAAATAAGTGAAACCATACTCATTGAGGTTTTGATTTGGATTTCCCTGGTGCCGAGTAATGTTGAGCACTTTTTCATGTGTCTGTTGGCCATTTGGATGTCTTCTTTGGAAAAATGTCTGTTCATGTCTTCTGCCCATTTCATGATTGGATCATTTGTTCTTTGGGTGTTGAGTTTGATAAGTTCTTTATAGATTTTGGATACTAGCCCTTTATCTGATATGTCATTTGCAAATATCTTCTCCCATTCTGTCGGTTGTCTTTTGGTTTTTTGACTGTTTTTTTGCTGTGCAAAAGCTTTTTTATCTTGATGAGGTTCCAATAGTTCATTTTTGCCCTTGCTTCCCTTGCCTTTGGCAATGTTTCTAGGAAGAAGTTGCTGTGGCTGAGGTCGAAGAGGTTGCTGCCTGTGTTCTCCTTTAGGATTTTGATGGACTCCTGTCTCACATTGAGGTCTTTCAACAATTTCGAGTCTATTTTTGTGTGTGGTGTAAGGAAATGGTCCAGTTTCATTCTTCTGCATGTGGCTGTCCAATTTTCCCAACACCATTTGTTGAAGAGACTGTCTTTTTTCCATTGGACGTTCTTTTCTGCTTTGTCGAAGATTAGTTGACCATAGAGTTGAGGGTCCATTTCTGGGCTCTCTATTCTGTTCCATTGATCTATGTGTCTGTTTTTGTGCCAGTACCATACTGTCTTGATGATGACAGCTTTGTAATAGAGCTTGAAGTCCGGAATTGTGATGCCACCGGCTTTGCTTTTCTTTTCCAACATTCCTCTGACTATTCGGGGTCTTTTCTGGTTCCATACAAATTTTAGGATTATTTATTCCATTTCTTTGAAAAAAGTGGGTGGTATTTTGATGGGGATTGCATTGAATGTGTAGATTGCTCTAGGTAGCATTGACATTTTCACAATATTTGTTCTTCCAATCCATGACCATGGAACGTTTTCCCATTTCTTTGTTTCTTCCTCAATTTCTTTCATGAGTATTTTATAGTTTTCTGAGTACAGATTCTTTGCCTCTTTGGTTAGATTTACTCCTACACCTTTGGGTGCAATTGTAAATGGGATTGACTCCTTAATTTCTCTTTCTTCTGTCTTGTTGTTGGTGTATAGGAATGCCACTGATTTCTGTGCATTGATTTTATATCCTGCCACTTGACTGAATTCCTGTATGAGTTCTAGCAGTTTTGGGGTGGAGTCTTTTGGGTTTTCCACATAAAGTATCATATCATCTGCAAAGAGTGAGAGTTTGACTTCTTCTTTGCAGATTTGGATGCCTTTTATTTCTTTTTGTTGTCTGATTGCTGTGGCTAGGACTTCTAATACTATGTTGAATAAGAGTGGTGATAGTGGACATCCCTGCCGTGTTCCTGACCTTAGGGGGAAAGCTCTCGGTTTTTCCCCATTGAGAATGATATTCGCTGTGGGTTTTTCATAGATGGCTTTTATGAGATTGAGGTATATACCCTCTATCCCTATACTCTGAAGAGTTTTGATCAAGAAAGAATGCTGTACTTTGTCAAATGCTTTTTCTGCATCTCTTGAGAGGATCATATGATTCTTGTTCTTTCTTTTATTAATGTATTGTATCACATTGATTGGTTTGCAGATGTTGAACCAACCTTGCAGCCCAGCGATAAATCCCACTTGGTCGTGGTGAATAATCCTTTTAATGTACTGTTGGATCCTATTGGCTAGTATTTTGGTGAGAATTTTTGCATCCATGTTCATCAAGGATATTGGTCTGTAATTTTCCTTTTTGATGGGGTCTTTGTCTGGTTTGGGGATTAGGTAATGGTGGCCTCATAAGATGAGTTTGGAAGATTTCCTTCCATTTCTATTTTTTGGAACAGCTTCAGAAGAATAGGTATTAATTCTTCTTGAAATGTTTGGTAGAATTCCCCCTGGGAAGCCATCTGGCCCTGGGCTTTTGTTTATTGGGAGATTTTTGATTACTGCTTCAATTTCCTTAGTGGTTATAGGTCTGTTCAGGTTTTCTATTTCTTCCTGGTTCAGTTTTGGTAGTTTATACATTTCTAGGAATGCATCCATTTCTTCTAGATTATCTTCTAGATTATCAAATTTGCTGGCATATAGTTGCTCATAATATGTTCTTATAATTGTTTGTATTTCTTTGGTGTTGGTTGTGATCTCTCCTTTTTCATTCATGATTTTATTTATTTGGGTCGTTTCTCTTTTCTTTTTGATAAGTCTAGCTAGGGTTTTATCAATCTTATTAATTATTTCAAAGAACCAGATCCTAGTCTTGTTGATCTGTTCTACTGTTCTTTTGGTTTCTATTTCATTGATTTCTGCTCTGATCTTTATTATTTCTCTTCTCCTGCTGGGTTTAGGCTTTATTTGCTGTTCTTTCTCCAGCTCCTTTAGGTGTAGGGTTAGGTTGTGTATTTGAGACCTTTCTTGTTTCTTGAGAAAGGCTTGTATTGCTATCTACTTTCCTCTTAGGACTGCCTTTGCCACATCCCAAAGATTTTGAACAGTCATGTTTTCATTTTCATTTGTTTCCATGAATTTTTTTATTCTTCTTTAATTTCCTGGCTGACCCATTCATTCTTCAGTAGGATTCTCTTTAGCCTCCATGTATTTGAGTTCTTTCCAACTTTCCTCTTGTGATTGAGTTCTAGTTTCAAAGCATTGTGGTCTGAAAATATGCAGGGAATGATCCCAATCTTTTGGTATGGGTTGAGACCTGATTTGTGACCTAGGATGTGATCTATTCTGGAGAATGTTCCATGGGCACTAGAGAAGAATGTGTATTCTGTTGCTTTGGGATGGAATGTTCTGAATATATCTGTGAAGTCCATCTGGTCCAGTGTGTCATTTAAAGTCTTTATTTCCTTGTTGATCTTTTGCTTAGATGATCTGTCCATTTCAGTGAGGGGGTGTTAAAGTCCCCCACTATTATTGTATTGTTGTTGTTGTGTTTCTTTGCTTTTGTTATTAATTGCCTTATATATTGGCTGCTCCCATGTTAGGGGCATAGATATTTACAATTGATAGATCTTCTTGTTGGATAGACCCTTTAAGTATGATATAGTGTCCTTCCTCATCTCTTATTACAGTCTTTGGTTTAAAATCTAATTTGTCTGATATAAGGATTGCCACCCCAGCTTTCTTTTGGTGTCCATTAGCATGGCAAATGGTTTTCCACCCCTTCACTTTCAATCTGGGGGTGTCTTTGGGTCTAAAATGAGTTCTTGCAGACAGCATATTGATGGGTCTTGTTTTTTAATCGAATCTGATAGCCTGTGTCTTTTGATTGGGGCATTTAGCCCATTTACATTCAGGGTAACTATTGAAAGATATGAATTTAGTGCCATTGTATTGCCTGTGAGGTGACTGTTACTGTATATTGCCTATGTTCCTTTCTGGTCTATGTTCCTTTTAGGCTCTCTCTTTGCTTAGAGGACCCCTTTCAATATTTCTTGTCGGGCTGGTTTTGTGTTTGCAAATTCCTTTAGTTTTTGTTTGTCTTGGAAGCTTTTTATCTCTCCTTCTATTTTCAATGACAGCCTAGCTGGATATAGTATTCTTGGCTGCATATTTGTCTCATGTAGTGCTCTGAATATATCCTGCCAGTCCTTTCTGGCCTGCCTGGTCTCTGTAGATAGGTCTGTTGCCAATCTAATGTTTCTACCATTGTAGGTTACAGATCTCTTCTCCCGAGCTGCTTTCAGGATTTTCTCTTTGTCTCTGAGACTTGTAAGTTTTACTATTAGATGTCAGGGTGTTGACCTATTTTTATTGATTTTGATGGGGGTTCTCTGTGCCTCCTGCATTTTGATGCCTGTTTCCTTCCCCAAATTAGGAAAGTTCTCTGCTATAATTTGCTCCAATATACCTTCTGTCCCTCTCTTTCTTCTTCTTCTGGGATCCCAATTATTCTAATATTGTTTCATCTTATGGTATCACTTATCTCTTGAATTCTGCCCTTGTGATCCAGTAGTTGTTTATCTTTCTTTTTCCCAGCTTCTTTATTCTCCACCATTTGGTCTTCTATATCACAAATTCTCTCTTCTGCCTCATTTATCCTACCAGTTAGAGCCTCCATTTTTGACTGCACTTCATTAATAGCCTTTTTGATTTCGACTTGGTTAGATTTTAGTTCTTTTATTTCTCCAGAAATGGTTTCTCTAGTATCTTCCATGCTTTTTTCAAGCCCACCTAGTATCTTTATAATCATCATTCTGAACTCTAGTTCCGACATCTTACTAATGTCTGTATTGATTAGGTCCCTGGCAGTTGGTATTGCCTCTTGTTCTTTTTTCTGAGGTGAGTTTTTCCGTCTTGTCATTTTGTCCAGAGGAGAACAGATGAATGAGAGAACAAAATGCTAACAGGGTAACAACAACCCCAGAAAAATATACACTAAACAAATCAGAAGAGATCCGAAACTGGGGGAAAAGAAAGGGAAAGAAAGAAAAAAGAAAAAGAAAAAAAAAGAATAGGATCAAAAAGGATTAGGCTGGTGAATAGATCAGTGTCACATACTAGATTTTGGGCGTATTTCGGTCTGTTAGAAGAAACTGCGTCCCAAAATTTTAAAGAAAGAAAAACTTATGTATGTACAAAAATAAGGGTAAATATGATGAAGGGATGGAATATGACTGTAGAGATGAAAATTATAAAAGATTTTATAAACTGAATTGATAAGATAAGAATTTGGTTGAAAAAAGAAAGAAGAGAAATTAAAAAAAAAAAAGGAGAGAATGTGATCCGGCAGGAAACTAGAACAATGCCATACACTAGAAATTTAGGGTATATTTTGGTCTGTTAGAAGAAACTGCATCCCAAAATTTTAAAGAGAGAACAACTTATATATATAACAAAAATAAGGTTGACTACTTTGAAGGGATAGAATATGAGTCTAAAAATGAAAAATAAAAAAGAGTTTTTAAAAAAGGGATTGATAAGATGTTGGTTGAAAAAGGGAAAAAGAAAAATTCAAAAAAAAAAAGAAAAAGAAAAAAGAAAATTAAAAAATTAACTTTGAAAGACTAAAGAATCAGGGGGAAAAAATCCATGAATTCTATATGCTGTATTCTCCTAGGGCTGGTGTTCTGCCATTCTCATTGATGGGTAAACTTGGTCTTGGCTGGCTGTTCTTGCAGATCTTCTGGGGGAGGGGCCTGTTGCTGTGGTTCCCAAATGTCTCTGCCAGAGGCGGAATTGCCCTGCCCTTGCAGGGTCTGGGCTAAGTAATCGGCTCAGGTTTTCTCTCGGGAGCTTTTGTTCCCTGTAAGCTTTCCATACAGCTTTGGAGGATGGGAAAGAAAATGGCAGCCTCCTAATCTCCTCCCCAGAGGAGCCGAGAACTTAGGGCCCTGCTGCCATCTCTCCAGTCTCCGGCCGCACTCCGTGCTCACCTGGCCTGTGACTGAGCATTTCTATCTCTGGCACATGACCCCATGTGGAGTCTCCAAACCCAGCAGATCCCTGCAGTGCGCTCCCATACCGCTCCTCCCGGGGGAGGAAGGTGAGTCTCCCTGGATCTGCCGCTTGTTGGGTCTCTGCTGGAGGAGCAGTGACGCGACTGTGCCACGGATCACTGTTTATGGCAACCCCGAGCTGTGAGCCCACTCCTCAGCTCCATCTCTGTAGCTGGCTTCCCCACTCTGACACCTGGGAGCTCTGCCACACTCAGGCACCCCCAGTCTTTCTGTGACCCCGAGGGTCCTGAGACCACACTGTCCCAGTGAGGGTTCCACCCCCCGCTTAGCCACTGGAGCGACATCCCTCGGCAGAGCCGACTTCTAAAAGTTCTGATTTTGTGCTCTGCTGCTCTATCACTAGCCGGTAGCAGCTGATGGAGGCCCCCTCCCCTGCCATCTATCCTCCCGAATATCGCCTTGGATTCACTTCTCTGCACGTCCTACCTTCCAGAAAGTGATCGCTTTTCTGTTCAGAGAGTTGCTGCTATTCTTTTCTTCGATCTCCTGTTGAGTTCATAGGTGTTCAGAATGGTGTGATCCCTATCTAGCTGAATTCCTGGGACCAGATGAAATTTAGGTTCCTACTCCTCCACCATCTTGCTCTGCCCCCTGAAATAATATTTCTTGGAGTCCTGCTTCAGAGGGTGTAGATTGTTTGGAAGGAGGTAGGGAGGACTTTTCTGTGGTAATGGAAATATTTTATGTTTTGATTAGGGTGTTTATTACACTGGCTCGTATATATATATATATATATATATATATATATATATATATATATATATCAAAACTCATAGAATTATATACTTAAGAACACCGTATTTCATTATATGTAAATTTTACATCAATGAACACATACAGGCACATGCACTTATGATACCACTACATTCATTTGAAGAGCTAATGTGAAAAAAATGTAGACAGTTTGAAATGTCGGTGGTAATGTGGCGTAACTGGAACTCACTGATGTCTGAAGTGCTGTTTGCTGCAACAACATTGGATAACTTTCTCACACTGCTTATTGAACTTGAATATTTGCATACTCTATACTCAAAGTTATATTTCTAGGTATAACAAAACTTAAAAACAGCCATATTAACACAAAGGTATGTATAAGAATGTTCACGGTGGCACTATTTATAGTAGCTAAAAACTGGGAAAATCTAAATTTCTATTAAAAATGGAATGGATAAATACATTGTAGTTATATGTGTATAGTGCAATTTATGCTGTAATGAGAGTGAATAAGCCACACTCTATGTAAATAAATGGATGCACCTTACAACATAATGTTAAGTGAATAAAGCCAAATTAAAAAAAAATGCATACTATTCAATTACATTTGTATAAAATTCAAAAACAGGTAAAATCAATTCATGATGATAGAAGTCAAAATAGTGGTTATGTTGGGTGATGTAATGAATAGCCTAAGATATGAAAAAGGTTACATTTGTAAAATATGAGTCTGTATCTTGATGTGCTTTGTGTTCATTTTGTGAAAATTCATTGAGTTATATTTTTACTTGCTATGAACTTTTATGAATATACATTATTGTCAAAAATTTTATATTAAAAACCCTCATAAATTATAGCATTTTCAAAGTTAAGTGTCCTTCTCTACCCTTCCCCTGCTGTTTGCAGAACCTTGTCCCAAAGTTCCTGTAGCTGGCTCCAGAAATGTACAAAGTTATTAGCACACAGATATGAAGAAAATAAAACCATGGCTTATATAGATTGAAATGGCACACTCATTTGAAACTTTGGTAGCCATTTCTTCCACAAGGTTATTGAAATACTGGATATATTATTTAAAAAGTATAAAAAAAGCATTATAGCAAGGCTCAAATGTAAAATAAAAACATCTCTGTGAACCAGAGAAACTAACTAGAAACAGAAGTATGGTAGATCTAACGCTACAGGCCTGCAGATGTCTGTGTTCAGAAGCAAATAATGAGCTGCCACTGTTTAGCCACTGTGAGTTAAAATCAATCAATTTTCTTAGTGTGAATTTGGGAAATAGGACCATGTTTAATGTTTTAATCCATAGGCTAGGGTGCAGTTCTCTCAATACATGCAAAGAATCTCTGAGAGTAGATTTGACCACCAGTGAGGTTCTACCTTTATCAAAAACCGTGTTCCTAGTGAGACACCAGGATACCAGGAAATGAGTCAGTCACTGACTGGTTCTATAATTGGATCTGCCATATGCTCATGGGACGATAACACCCAGGTGTGATTATTAGAGCTGATTATGACTCAGGAAACTGGCACCTGGAAAGAGGTAATCGCCAAACATTTGGGCAGTTAAAGCTGATCACTAAGGGAAGAAAAAATAAAATCTTTTGCTCAAAATGAGCAATACAAATTTCCATGAAAACACAATCCCACTTCTTAAAACAGTCAATAAAATCAACAATCTGAATAATTATTTATTACATATATGGTTTATTTTATGCAAAGTATCTTGAAGATATTAAGTGTTTTGAGAATGCTTAGAAAGATAAAAGAAAGTAAAATTTCCTTTAAAAAGGATTATGAAACAAAATCAGGTGCTAATGAGGAAAGGTTAGGTGTCTGTCAAGTTAATCAATTGGAAATCTTGGATATAAAAAAATATTGGCTATGTTAAATGGGAAGTGCAGTAAGTGAATACACTCTATAATAAATGCAGTCAGAGGGCAGATTAATGAACCAAGAATATACAATGGAGCAATTCACACAGAATACAGAATAGAGAAAGAAAAAATAATTAAGAGACATGGATAGATCAAGAGATTGCAAAATCCATTCAAAACATTGCCAAAAGAAGGGAATGTACAAACAATACTTGAGATAATTTTCTAGGTTTGAAGATAGTTATGACTTTTTAGGTTGAAAATGTGTCCTGAATATGAAGTTGGTTTAATCAATAAAGTACAAATGAAAGTTCACTCAAAACAGTGTAGTGAAATGGTAAATCATAAAAGATAAGGAAACTATTATACAATCTGTAAAAAAATAAGAATGCTTTTCAATAAAATATATATGACAGATGGGGCACCTGGGTGGCTCAGTCGTTAAGCATCTGCCTTCGGCTCAGGTCATGATCCCAGGGTCCTGGGATCGAGCCCCACATCGGGCTCCCTGCTCTGTGGGAAGCCTGCTTCTCCCTCTCCCACTCCCCCTGCTTGTGTTCCCTCTCTCGCTGTATCTCTCTCTGTCAAATAAATAAAATCTTTAAATATAAATATATATATATATGACAGATGGAAAGCAGCTTCTCATTAATAATAATAGAGGTCAGCAAACAATGGTACAATATTTTAAAATTCAAAGATGGGGTAAGAGTGAAACTGTCAAAGAATAATTTTGTGTCCAGCTTCAGTATTTTTAGGAGTGAAAGCAGAATGAAGACATTTTCAAATGTATAAAGACTAATACACTAATAACACAGAGACCTTCTAAACATTATTAAAGGAAAAAATAATGAATATACAGATATGTAATTGGATACAAAAACAATGTATACAGAATTGATAAAATATTTTGATAAATGGGATTTGATATTGAATAAAACAATATTAACATTTTTATGTATTCTTTTTAACAAGTTAAAATAAAATGGGGAAGCAGGCATACCATAAAAGTATTACTTTTATTTATCATTGTAGTTAAAATTGTAAACAAAGCAGTAGTACAAGAAGAGTTGATTCATATGTAGAAATTGGAAAAAGAATGAGACAAAATTCTTTTTTATTAACAGAAAATATTATTGTCTATATCAAAAATGTAAGAGAAATAGAAACTTCAAATCACTAAAATTGTCTATTGACATACAAAATCAGGAGCATTCTAGATCACCAGTAAAAACAGTCTAGTGAATATAATAAAAAAAGATAATTTAAGTCACAGTAGAAGTCAACATTGGAATGTACTTAGATTTAAAAAAAGAAATAAACTAATTTATAAACAAAAGTAACACAGAAAAATATTAGATCTATTGATACATGTTAATGACCCCAATGTTTTGCAGCTCTCCGATTCAAATTCTTTGCCAGGTGACTTTGTGTTTCCTTCCCTTAAAGTGTCTATTTTCACACTTGCTTGAACCTCAACTTGGCCATGTGACTTGCTTTGTTCAATGAGATAAGATAGAAATAACAGTATGTTCAGTTAGCGAACATATAGTACAACAAAAACTTATGATGTACTATATGCTGGCTAATTGAACAACAACTACAAAAAAGATTGTTCCTATAAAGAAAAAAAATTAAAAAAATAATATCCAAAAAAAAAAAAAAAAGAAAAATAACAGTATGTTGGTTCCAAACCTAGGCTTCAAAAAGATTTGTATATTTCTGTTTCTTTCTTGAACCTCTGTTTTTGTCATTAGAAAAATATGTCTAGGTTAGCTTGCCAGTCCCAGAAAGAAGGTAAGATGCATGTCAAGCAGATGCTCCAACTAAGTCAAGACCCCAGCTGTGTAGTATGCATTATATAAATATACATCAATTTGTTTATCCATTCATTCCTTGGTAGACATTTGGCTATCTTAACTCCCTGCCTCCATTCTGGTCCCTGTTTTATATATCTTTCCAAAGTATCTCATTTGGATTTTAATTATAATTTTTCTGATGGCTTAGGTTGTTGAGTATATTTTTGTGTATCTTTTTTTGTGAAGTGTGTCCATAAACATTTTGCTCATTTTTACTGGGTTGTTTGGCTTCTTACTAGATAGTTGTAAGCTTTCTTCCAGCCTGTGTGAGATACATGGATTCCAAATATATTCTTACAGCCTTTCATTTGCATTTAAATTTTTAATGGTTTTCTTCAAAGAGTAAAATAATGTTAATTTTCATGAAATACAATATACAAATTATTTTGTTTTATGGTTTTCGCTTTTTGTGTACTCCTAAGAAAATTTTGCTTCTCTGAAAGTCATAGTTTTTTAATATATTTTCTTCTAGAAATTTTACAATTTTCTTGCTACATTTAGGTCTATGATACATTTCAGCTGAATTTCTGTGCATGATGTCAAGTAAAGGGTTGAGGTTTATTCTTTTCCAAAGGAATGTCCAGTTGTTCTACTGAACTTTGTTGGGATGTCTTTGTCAAAAATCTAACCATATGCTATGAGGATCCGTTTCTGGACAATCAGTTCTTTGCTGATCTACATATCTATCTTTATGATAACATCACACTCTGTTACTGTAGCTTTATATTAAGTACTTAAATCTGTAAGTTTAAGTCCTCCAATTTTGTTTCTTTACAAAATTGTTGAATTTAAATATAATATTTAAAATTAGCCAACATCTATGGAAAATCTTGCTTTACTTGGTTTTTTCATATGCCCTTGAAAAGTATTTGTATTCTGCTATTGTTGAGTGGAATTTTCTGAATAAATAGATTAAGTCATATTGGTTGACAGTGTTAACCAAGTCCTTCATATAATTCCTGATTTTCTATATATTTTTTCCATCCATATCTGAGAAGGAATGTTGAAATACTAACTGCATTTCTGAGTTTTTCTATTTCCCTTTTTCAGTTTGTCAATTTTGCTTCATGCATCTTGAAGCTCCATTATTGTTTGCATACACATTTAGGATAGTTATATATACTTGATGAATTGACGTTTTATCACTGGTAATATTCCTTTTTCTGAAGTACTTTGATATTAATATACAACCATTCCAGCCTTCTTATCGTGGTACTTGCACAGTACATATTTTCTATCCTTTTATTTTTTTCTTAATGTCTTTATCTTTAAAGTGGAAGTCTTGTAGAGAGCATGTAATTAGGTCTTGTTTTTCATTCACTAGGGCAGTCTCTGCATTTCAACTGGTTTAGAGCACTTACACTTCCCGTTATTATCAGTATGGTTGTGTTTAAATCTTCCATCTTGGTATCAGCATCTATTTTTCATTTTGTTCCTTTCTTACTTTTTCTTTTCCTTGTTTTAGATTGTTTTTTCTATTTCACTTTGTATTCACTACTTATCAACTATACTCTTTCTGATGTATGTTTTTAAATTTTATTCAGTTTTTTAATTTTAATTCCAGTATAGTTAACATACAGTGTTATGTTAGTTTCAGGTGTACAATATAAGGATTCAACAATTCCATACATTACTCAGTGCTCATCACAACAATAAGTGTGCTCTTAATCCCCATCCCCTATTTCACCCATCCCCCACCCTCCTCCCCTCTGGTGACCATCAGTTTGTTCTCTCTAATTAAGAGTCTGTTTTCTGATTTGCCTCCCCCACCCCTCCATGTTCATCTGTTTTTTTTCTTAAATTCCACATATGAGTGAAATCATATGGTATTTGTCTTTCTCTGACTGGCTTATTTCACTTAGCACTATATTCTTTAGTTTCATCCACATTGCAAAAGGCAAGATTTTATTCTTTTTTAAAGGCTGAATAAATTCCATTGTGTGTGTGTGTATATATATTTATATATATATATACATCTTCTTTAGTTATTCTTCTGTGGATGGACACTTGGGCTGCTTCCATAATTTGCCTATTACAAATAATGCTGCAATAAACATAGGGGTGCATATATCCTTTCAAATTAGTGTTTTTTGTATTCTTTGGGTAAATACCTAATAGTGCAATTACTGGATCATAAGGTAGCTCTATTTTTGACTTTTTGAGGAACCTCCATACTGTTTTCCAGAGTGGCTGCACCAGTTTGCTTTCCCACCAACAGTGTAAGAGGGTTCCTCTTTCTCTGCATCCTCGCCAACACTTGTTGTTTCCTGTGTTGTTGATTTTAGCCATTCTGACAGCCTGTGAAGTGCTACTTCATTGTAGTTTTGATTTGCATTTCTCTGATGATGAGTGATGTTGAGCATCTCTTCATGTGTCTTTTGGCCATATGTGTGACCTCTTTGGAGAAATGTCTGTTCATGTCTTCTGAGTACTCTTTTTATATTTTAAGAGGTTGTTCTAATATTTACAATATGCATTTTTTATTTATCATAGTGTGCCTTCAGGTAGTAGCATACTGTTTCACTTATAGTAAGAATTTAAAAACAGTATACTTCCACTTTTCCTTCCCATGTTTTGATCTATTTTTGTCATCTGCTTTTATTTCCATATACATTATAAATCTTGTAATACAATATTATTAATTTACTTTAAGCATCTAATTTTCTCTTAAACACATGAACAACGAGAACGATTTTCTACTTTTACATTTACCCACACAATGACCATTCCTGGCACCCATCATTCCTTCATGTAGATCCAGCCTTCTATCTTTTATCATTTATCTTCCGCTTCCAGAAATTTGTTTGTCATTTCCTCTAATGCAGGCCTGCTAGTGTGCCTGCCTGCTAGTTCAGTCATCTGTAACCCAAATATTGCTTAAGTTTTCTTCTGTTTATTGATTGCATTTTTTCTGCTTGCTATGAACTGAATATTTATGAACCTCTAAAATCCATTTGTTGAAATCTAATGCCCCTGTGGTGGTATTTGCAGATTGGGGCCTTTGGGAAGTAGTTAGGTCATGAGGGTAGAATCCTCATGGATGGGATTAGTGCTCTTGTAAGAAGAGGCCAGAGAGCTGGCTAGCTCTTTTTCTGCCATGTGAACCTGGAAGAGGGCTCCCATCATGCTTCCAGCCCACAATATTGTGAGAAATCAATTTGTTATTTGTTAGGCACCCATTCTATGGTAGTTGTTATAGCCATCTGAACTAAGACTGCTTCTTGGCATAGCAAGGAACTTTTTACTAAATGTTGCGTATTGTAAATGTTATCTCATTAAGTATCTTGATTTTGTTATTTTCTTTAATGGTTCCTGGGCTTTTCTTGGCAAGCATATATATATGACCTATAGAATATTTGATTTCCCTACCCTATGTGAGCTCTGTGAATGGTTCAATTTACAATTTTCTGGTCACTATTTTCCTGACTTCTTGAAATTCCTATGTATGTGTGGCCTAGTACTCAGTGAAAATTCAAAGGAACCATGATGCCTATTTCTGGACAATTTTTCTACATGATTTTTTTTAAATTTTCAGAATAATGTGTTCTGGAAATTCCAGACCACTCTGCATTCTTAACTCTGATCTCATTCTCAACTCAGCAGATCCAAGCAAGTTCTCTTTGGATTTTCTCTCCCTGTGCCTGCACTCAGAGTTTTGTCCAGACAAAGGTTGAGACAGCTGTGGGGCTCATATCATTTATTTCATTTTTCTCAAAAGTCACAGACCTGTGCTAGTTATTGTATAATGTCTATAAACACATTTGTCAAATATTCTAATTTTTTTGAGATTGGTTGTCTATATCTAATTACCCATCATGGTTGGAAATGGGAGTCTACATATGTTTTTTAAGTATATCTTTCTCAATTCTCTCTGCTTAATACTTATCTAGGTCTTTTTTAAATTAAATTTATTGAAAATTTATTTTAATAAAACATCGAGAAAAGGTTACATATTTGCAGTTAAATGTACCCATAAACAACTTTTCTCTAACTCAACTTCATCCAAATCTTTAAAACCTCATTCAGAGATTTGTTATTTACTTTTTAAGTGTCTACTTTTTTTTATCCTGTGAATACAAACTCATTATACAAAGAGTGAGGTACTTTGAATAAATGTCTTGGATGAATGACTTTATTAACAAATGAATATATGAATGGAAAATGTCATGGACTAATCCAAATACCTTTACCTTGGTGTACTCTGTTTGGTACAGGAGTAGGGAAGAAATATTTAAAAGGTAATTATATTTAGTGATCACCTAACATAGTTCCAGAAACTATGATTTTTATGAATGCTCAATTCTCTCTGCTTAATAATTATCCAGTTTTTTTTAATACTCCTTTTCCCCATTGTGAAATACCATCATAAGAATTATTTATTCTTGGATAACAAGATAGTCTACTAAATTGTGTTCTTATTAGTTTTTTATGGCATTAAATGATATATCAGATAGGGGCACCTGGGTGGCTCAGTCAGTTAAGCATCTGCCTTCAGCTCTTGTCATGATCCCAGGGTCCTGGGATGGAGTTCCGGGCTCCCTGCTCAGTAGGGAGTCTGTTTCTCCCTCTCCCTCTGTCCCTCCCCACTGCTCCTGCTCTCTCTCTCTCTCAAATAAACAAATAAAATCTTTTTAAAAAAATGATACATCAAATAAAAATAATAAAATCAATGTTTCCTTGGGACAAATTTATGTATGAGTAAGAATACATGTTGATATCCCATGGAGCAAAGTAAGCCTGCAAGTCCCTCTATAACTTAGTTGCATTAACCTATCCAATTTTTTTCTGTCAATCCACTGTAAGTAATGTTGTCAATGGGATGTGTTGTCATTAGTTCCATTCCCATAATAATAACGTTAGCTCAAATTATTTCTGTCTTTGGATTTAAAATGAATGAAATCATAACACTGTACTACACTTTTATTCAACTATAAGTCATCCTTATTTATGCCAGATTACATACCATTTTAGTTGTTTTTACATATGATACTTAAATTAAACCTCACAAAAAAACTCTGTGAGGTGCATAATAATGACTCAATTGTACAAATGAAGACACAGCTTTTAGAGGTTAAGTGACTTGCTCAAGTTTATAGTTAGTTAATAATCAGGGTAGGACTTACAAATGATTCGAATTCCAAGTCTGACCCCTAATGATAACTTTAAAAGGGCTTTTATGTTAAACGGATTTAATTTAAAAGCTTCTTCTCTCACTCATTAGACATATGACCCTGAACCAAATACAAACAAATGTATTTGTCACAGTTTCCACTTCTGCAAAAAGGTTGATAACATTATTAGCCTCCGAGGGTTTTTTTAAGAGTTAAGTAACATAACATTAATGAAAGTATCCAACAATGTTTCTGGCGTACTCAAGGCACTTGATAAACAACATTGTGCTGGATATCGTCCATTTGTTTCTCAAGGTCTACTCTTTGCTCTTCTGCTCTCAACTCTGGAACCTGATGTCTATTAAAAAAAGGACAAACACCAGAGCTTGAGTTAAGTTAATATTGATAACCTTAAGAAGATCAGAGGGAGACAAGTAAGAATCAGGATATTTATTCCATTCCCTTATTTCTCTAACTGGAGCCTCTTTATGTTCCCTCAAAGTAGCTTCTTATAAAGATTCCGCCTCTGCTCTGGTAACCTCTTAGAGATTCCTGATGCCCAGGTTTCCTGCACTATCCCTGGTGGTTTCCATCTGTATTATGCACTCGTTTGTAATTAGATCTTGTGTAAATAAACCTGTCTGAATTTTTCTGATTTGAGGGTTCCATCTCTTTCCTGTTGGGTACATAGCCGGCATATTTTTCTTGTCTTCTTATTTTCATTATATTATATTTCTTTCATTTCCAGAGTTTTGAATACCTTAGTTCATGACAATTAGTGCTCAGATTACTTGTAAAATAAGGGGGGGATTAAAATTCTAGTTGCAAGAATTAGGAGAACCAAAAGAGATCATGTATGTGAAATACTTGTTCTTAGTAGAAAAAACAAAATAATTTTATCTTTTTATTGAATCCAACACATTATGTCTTAGTAATGTTTTACAATTTTACGTATTTCTGGATGTAGATAAATGTGTATATATATATATATATATATATATATATATACACACATGCATTTATTTATACATATATGTATTCATCTATCTACTCATATGTATTTAGCTACCTATCTACTAGAGAGAGTGAATAAGAGAAAGAGAGGAGAGGGAAAGAGAAGGGAGAGAGGGAGTAAGAGAGAGACAGGGAGAATTCCTTGAGGGATGTCCTAAAAACTATCTTTAGTCAAAGTGTTTTCTGTGGTGGTTAATTTTTGAAATTAGTCAGATGAGATGAGATGAGAAATCAGATGAGAAAAACAAATACAAGGAAAGTATATCATTCCTATATCCTTATTTCAATATGATGCCGTAGAAAAGGATGGTGGTATTTAAAAAAATGTAGCTTAATGTCTTGAGTTAGCACTAAAGTAATACAAGTGTAATTGTACAGTTTTGGTTTTTATTTGACATCATAAAACATTCAGCTCATCATTTATCATTAAAATATGTTCTATGACTTTTAGGATAATACATTAAAAGTGAGTCTCTTGTTTTCATTTATTTGGAGAAACATCCAATCAATTGCCATTTCTGTTTAAAGTTTGCTATCATTTGTAGGAGATAAGTGCCCTCTTCTGGTTCTATAATAAAACTGTTGATCAAATAATGCTACCTCTAGCTGATTCATTTTCCCTTTATATTCTAATTTCTTTTTGCAGAGGTATTTAATAAAATCATGTGCATTTTGCTCTGTTTTATTCTCCGCCACAGAAACATAACAACCACTGCTTCCTAACAATTGCCACTTCTTGTTCTTAATCTTGTTAATCTTTCTCTAGGGCACAATATAAAAGGTTGTCTAATGTTTTTATTCCTTGGGTTAGGGAAACAGGTTTTAAGTATCAGATTTTGAGCAAGAATGTAATATTTTCTTTAACTAGTTTGAAGGAAACAAAAAAAAGAAAGAAGGGCAATGGAGGGAAGGTCGCTACACTTAACAACTCAAGGCAGTTTTAATTACTTGGGTGATATAATAGGGGGATGCTAAGAACATGCCTTTTTCTCTGTCACACACACATGCAAACCCACCTATCAGATGCCTAAAAATACTTAATTATTATTTTTAAATTATTTCTTACTAGTAATTTGTTCACTTATTTTACTCTGTGTGCTCTTTCTCTATGGTAACCCTAAGCGCTTTTCCCTCAGCTGGCACTTAAAGAAAGAAAGAAAAAAAACCACAAATGAAAAGCAAACAAAAAAATATAGACCGTGAGAGAATAATATTTTTAAAAATGTGGATGTGTTTTGCTTCTTTTGTCATCTTTTGAATAGCCACGGATTCCTCTGTCTCTTGCAGCTGATCAACAGTGAGGATCACAGCCAGTTTTGACATGATTGGAATATGCTGTCAAAACGTTGTCGAGTCAGAATCAAGAATTAGATCTGCAGCAAGCTACCTTTTGAACACATGTATCCCACATAGAAGGCTCACTTTATTTTAATATTTAATTAGCAGGTCAAGCTAGAAAGTAAATGAAATTTCCACATTTTGCTCTTAGAACCTAGAATTTAGACTTTTAAATCAGTGATCTGTGTCTATGCAAGGAAAAGTTATCTTACAATTTTGAATAGAAAATATTCTCACCCTAAGGTATGGTGGGGTTTCTTGCCTAACAAAATAACCTCCTAGGACAATCAAAAGCATCAGATGGTTGTTCACTTCTACTTTTCTCTTTGCTTATATAAGCAAAATACTGGTGCTAGCAGAAATGGTATAGGCAAGAAGGGAGAGAGGAATTTATTGGCAACAAAGTTTTAGGCAATAGTGGATAAAAATTCAATTTTTAATGGAAAAATCAGAAAATACAGTTTCTATATTTTCCCTTACCAATATTCGTAGATACTTGAGAAGAGCCAATATTGATGAAATCATTTTTAATTTTATGGATTGATTCTCTCAGATTAGAAAATTGAGATAATTATTCTGATAACTCAGATCTAAAGGGAGGGCTTTTCAGAAACAAAACAGAACTGGGATTACCTTGTCTTAGTTCCACTATAAACTGAGACTGAATGAGTATTGTTCTCTTCATTTTATTTAGCAGAAGGGTATTGCTGAAAATCGCTCCATATGAAATGAGAATTCACCTGGCTCTGTGCTCTTTAATACTTTTAATTAATCATTTAAGACAAAAAAATCCTTAATTGCTTAGGCTTTTAAAAAACTGGCTATGGAGGGGCGCCTGGGTGGCTCAGTTGGTTAAGTGACTGCCTTCGGCTCAGGTCATGATCCTGGAGTCCCGGGATCCAGTCCCGCATTGGGGGGGGGGGGGGTCCCTGCTCGGCGGGGGGTCTGCTTCTCCCTCTGACCCTCTTCCCTCTCATGCTTTCTGTCTCTCATTCTCTCTCTCTCAAATAAATAAATAAAATCTTTAAAAAAAAAAAAAAAAAACTGGCTATGGATGTCAGAAATCAGAGCAACAATAGATGGCACTAGAAGATCAGAAGTCTCAGAGGCAAAGCCTGCTTTTCCTTTCCCTCCCAGTCCCCTTCTTGAGTTTGACGGAGGATTGTCTCGGAGCTGGGGGAGGGCTGAGGCTGGAGAGAGAATCGCAGCTGCAGAGTTAGGGGTACCTGATTCCCTTGCCTACTTTTCCTGGAAGGAATCCTGGAATGTGTTGAGGAAAAGCAAATGGCCAATTTACTACTAAGATTCTGCTCAAGGCACAACATGAATTGTCCCATGTAATTTGAATCAAAAATAAAGGAAGTTCCGCCCTGACTTTTATCAGGGGTTTCTGCTGTTTCACTTGCTGCTACTGATAATTGAGGTCTTGTTGTTGAGAGAAAGCTCAATGAACGCATTTATCATTAAAATATTAGTTTTTTTCATAGACAACCCGCAATCACGTAAAAAATGCACATTTTTCAATTTTTTTTCCCAACAAAGCTGACATAAAACTCTTAAAGCATTTTTTTCTTTCTTTAAACCTGAAATGGAGTCCATCTTAGAGCAACAGATTTATTTAATTTATTTTTTATTTTGTAAACCCTTTAAGGCTGAGCCCGCTTGCACAAAACTCGCCTTGCCTCAGCTTGACTAACCCACAGCCATGACTCATCTTTAACAGTGGCAGCTTTTTGAAGCACATTCCAGCCCTGCTTTTTCCCACAGCTCTCCTAATCCTCTTTCACATGACCATGAAGATGGCCTTTAAATCCAACAGAAGATGTTTCTGACATTTTTTTCAAGGCTATAAAAACTATTTCCAGGTCCAGGAGTGGGGAATGATATGTGGATGTTTGGAGGAAGTCCGTGGTTATCTTTTCTCCTTCCTGCTAGCTACTAGGAAGGATCTTAAAAATCTCAGCATTCTATAAAAATATATCCAAAGAAGAATTGCATTTCCAATACAGTATTTTCAATGGTAAAAAAATATTAAGAAATCAGTTTCTGAAGATAAATTTTTATTGAATCTGGATTTAGAGAATATTTTTTAAAAAATTGTTTAATGGCTTAGAGAAAGTGTAGAATATTTCAGCTTTATTTTCTCACTAATAAGGATTCGTTTTCTCTTATTTTGTTCTTCTTCCTTTATTGGTGACCAAGAGCAGAACTGACCTATCTAAATGTAAAATTCTGTCACACATGTGATGTTAAAGAATTTATATTATCAGGGATCATCGTGGGTCATTATCACAGAAACCATAAATCTTTCTTCTTCTCTTCCTCCTCCTTCTCTCTCCCATCCTCTCTTTTCTTTTTCCTTTCTTTTCTCTTTTCCTTCCTTCCTCCTTCTCTCTCTCTCCCTCTTTCTTTTCTTTCTCATATACAGTCCATAAACATCTTTATGTTCTTATTCTGTTCTTGAAGATGAACTACACATTATTTCTTCTAAATTTCCTAATTGTATCTATCCATTGACTTTTTTTATTTTTTATTTTTTATTTTTTTGCATTTTTTAAATTTATTATGTTATGTTAATCACTATACATTACATCATTAGTTTTTGATGTAGTGTTCCATGATTCATTGTTTGCATATAACACCCAGAGCTCCATTCAATACATGCCCTCTTTAATACCCATCACCAGGCTAACCCATCCCCCCACCCTCCTCCCCTCTAGAACTTCAGTTTGTTTCTCAGAGTCCATCGTCTCTCATGGTTCGTCTCCCCCTCCGATTTTCCCCCCTTCATTTTTCCCTTCCTACTATCTTCTTCTTCTTTTTTTAAAATTTTTTATTGTTATGTTAATCACCATACATTACATCATTAGTTTTTGATGTAGTGTTCCATGATTCATTGTTTGTGCATAACACCCAGTGCTCCATGTAGAACATGCCCTCTTTAATACCCATCACCAGGCTAACCCATCCTCTCACCCCCCTCCCCTCTAGAACCCTCAGTTTGTTTTTCAGAGTCCATCATCTCTCATGGTTCATCTCCCCCTCCGATTTCTCCCCCTTCATTCTTCCCCTCCTGCTATCTTCTTCTTCTTTTTTTTTTTTCTTAACATATATTGCATTATTTGTTTCAGAGGTACAGATCTGTGATTCAACAGTCTTTCACAATTCACAGCGCTCACCATAGCACATACCCTCCCCAGTGTATCTTCTTCTTTTTTTTTAACATATAATGTATTATTTGTTTCAGAGGTACAGGTCTATGATTCAACAGTCTTACACAATTCACAGCGCTCACCATAGCACATACCCTCTCCAATGTCTATCACCCAGCAACCCCATCCCTCCCACACCCCACCACTCCAGCAACTCTCTGTTTCCTGAGATTAAGAATTCCTCATATCAGTGAGATCATAGGATACATGTCTTTCTCTGATTGGCTTATTTATTGACTTTTAACAAAGAAGAGTCATCTTAGAATATATAGAGAAAGTATTCTGTGTTTGAGAGAAGCAGGGAAATTAGGATGTTTTCTACCTATTTTCCAAGTTGGCGTGTTCAAGGAAAAATGTATAAGGATGGTATTACATAAAACATCAGAACTGAGATGGATTCTCCTTTACACATAGAATGAAATTAATTATGCATCAATCTTAAGGAATTGAGTGAAACTAAAGAATTGACTTGAGTCATTATTCCTGTATTAATTATAAGTAATCTGTCTTTGGAATTTCATTGTGCACAGCAACATTACCTGAGATTTTTTCCACAGAAAGATACAGGGACTAGATTTCCTGTTGAGAATTTTTCTAGTCTCCTGACTATGGCATTGAAGGTATTAAACCTCAATATTTCATGCAATGAAATTATGTGGAAAGAAGACTAGGTAAGATTAATCTCAGGAAACAAACTGAGGGTTGCTGGAGTGGTAGGGGGTGGGAGGGATGGGGTGGCTGGGTGATAGACATTGGGGAGGGTATGTGCTATGGTGAGCGCTGTGAATTGTGTAAGACTGTTTTTTTTTTTTAATTTTTTTATTGCTATGTTAATCCCCATACATTACATCATTAGTTTTAGATATAGTGTTCCATGATTCATTGTTTGTGCATAACACCCAGTGCTCCATGCAGAACGTGCCCTCCTCAATACCCATCACCAGGCTAACCCATCCCCCCACCCCCTCCCCTCTAGAACCCTCAAGTTGTTTTTCAGAGTCCATCATCTCTCATGGTTCTTCTCCCCCTCCGATTTCCCCCCCTTCATTCTTCCCCTCCTGCTACATTCTTCTTCTTTTTTTCTTTCTTAACATATATTGCATTATTTGTTTCAGAGGTACAGATCTGAGATTCAACAGTCTTGCTGTGTAAGACTGTTGAATCACAGACCTGTACCTCTGAAACAAATAATACATTATATGTTAAAAAAGAAAGAAAGAAAGAAGATAGTAGGAAGGGAAAAATGAAGGAGGGGGGAAATTGGAGGGGGAGACGAACCATGAGAGACGATGGACTTTGAGAAACAAACTGAGGGTTCTAGAGGGGAGGGGGTGCGGGGATGGGTTAGCCTGGTGATGGGTATTAAAGAGGGCACGTACTGAATGGAGCACTGGGTGTTATATGCAAACAATGAATCATGGAACACTACATCAAAAACTAATGATGTAATGTATGGTGATTAACATAACATAATAAAATTAAAAAAAAGATTTGAACTAGTAGCTGTAGAAAAAATGAGCTGTCTAAAAAAGATGTAGAGACAGTAGGCGACTTCTCAAAGAATGGAGAAAGAAGAAAATAATAATCCCTTTCCTTGTCTATAATAAAATTCTGACATTTTCTCTTCCAGGTTACTCCAGGAAAATCACAGTGTTTTATAGCAGTAGCCAGAGGCTTCTTATTATAACTTAGTAAATCCTGAAAACAACTTTTCCTTGTATTTAATGTTATCACAGATTTCCCTTAAAATTATATATTAGAAGAGATTTTTTTAAAAGTCTCGGCCCATCTATTAAAGGAATTAAGAAGATTCCCAACAAGATTTATAGCTCAGATCCAGAAAATTTTAAGGACACTATAATAAAAATCTATCCTAGGACAGATTTAATGGTGTACATCAGTGATTGTCAAGTTTTTTACTCCTCACAATGCTTTTTTTGATGGAGTCCAGTGTGCAATATCTTACTCATCCTAGTAAACATATTAGAGGCAAGTGTAATTATTGGCACCTTCCTGTCACTAAGAATAATTATCATATCTATGAAGACAAAGTTTCAAACCTCAATTCTAATTCTGCCCTTTTCTATCTGTGAAACACATTTTTATCATATCTTGCTTTAAAAAAAAAAATTCACCTAATTCTTGTATTGGAAAGGAATGAGCATGGATATTGGAAGTGGAGAGGAAGAGCAATAATGAGATGTTGTGATTTACAACTGCAAACATGAAGCAGGGTTTTGAATTTTAGCCAGTAGGAAAAATGTGTTCAAAGGAACCGACCAGAGGCAAGAGTGAGCTGAGATGTGGATGGATTGGAACACAGGAGACGGATTATGGTCCTCATGGAGCATGCTTAGTATTTTCATGAAAACTGATGAGACTCCACTTGTTAGTTGATTATAAGCATGAGACTGGAATGATTAGACTGAGTTTTAGATGATTTTTTCATTGGAATATGGAATGGCAGTTGGAAGGGGAAAAGTAATTTCATGGAGGGCAATTAAGAGGACACCTCAGAAATCCAGGTAAAAAGTATTGGAATTGGACTAGGTTGCTGGCTGCAAAGATTGAAACAATGAAGTTATGTAAAAGATAAAATCAATGAAATGTGGGAAGTGAAGAAGATTATGGCATGGTACATGTTATGATAATGGTACATGTTGAGTGTTGAGCTAAGTTTAAGGCATCTAGGTAAAGAAATTGAGTGAGTTACTGGATATCTGCTCTTATACATTTAGCATAAAAGATAGATCTGGAGACATACATTTAGAAGACAATACCACACTGGTGTTAATTTATGCCATCAGCATTTACGAGAGTATGACTGGGATAATTATGATCAAGGCCATGCATACAATCAAGAGTTGGATGAGGCCAGAGTAATGGAGTGGCAGTTCAACTGAGAATTCAACAGGAGGCAGATGACATGAGAATTTGTTCCTACAGAGCCATCCTTGAAGCAGCTTTTTCATTTTTTTAAATTTATTTATTTATCAGAGAGAAAGAGAGAGAGAGAACAAGCAGAGGGAGAAGCAGGGTCCCCGCTGAGCAAGGAGCCTGATGCAGGATTCGATCCCAGGACCCTGGGATCATGACCTGAGCGGAAGGCAGATGCTTAACCGACTGACCCACCCAGGTGTCCCATGAAGCAGCTTTATATGAAAAGAGTTCTATGTTAGTGTTACCTTCCTAGATTCACACTGTAGCACTTTCACTTAATTTGCGTACCGTCTCCTTTTTCTAAAGCACTTAATTCATGAAAACAAGGGCTAGCTGACTCGCTTTATTCTGTATCTAGAACCTAGGTTAGTGTCTGTCACAAGTTGGGGAGAGTTATTTTTCATTAACCGTAACCTTAGAAGCCCAGGCCAATTTTGGCATTTATTTCACGTGGATGTGCATTACCCTGAAGGGGAAGGATCCTGTCTGCTTTCTGTGGAGGCTGGATGTGCATTACCCTGAAGGGGAAAGATCCTGTCTGCTTTCTGTGGAGGCTGGAGAATCACCAGGTTAGGCTCAGAAGCAGGACAAGTTGCTCTGTATTTTTGGTAAGTCAGCAACTGTGGCAAATAGGACTTTCTGAATACTTCCTGAATTGTTCTACCTAAACCTCAAGGCAAGAGTAAAGAAAATCTTTTGGGCTGGGTAAGTATTCATGGGTGTATTAACCAAGACTTTTTCAGTTGCAAGTTACTAAACTCAAGCAAAATTAATCTGGGGCACCTGGGTGGCTCAGTCAGTTAAGCATCGGACTCTGGATCTCAGGGTCATGAGTTCAAGCCCCATGTTGGAAAAAACAACAACAAAAACAAACAAACATCAACTTAATCAATACATAGCAGTTTCTGGTGAATGCAGCTGCCTGGGGCTCTCTGATATACAACAAGGTTGGTCCGTTCATCTTGAATATTATCAGAGCCCTAGATTTATATGTCTCTGATTACTTTCTTCCTCAGACAGAATAAAATAAGTATTTCCTCATAATAACTCCTTAAGAGAAGTCTCAAGAGAGGGACTCGAATAGGCCTGGTTGAGAGAATGTTTGTATCCTAAACCAATTACTATAGCTAGGAGATTATATATTGTTGTGCAGGTCTGGGTTATGTGTATATCCTTTTAACCTAGGGAGACAGCTCCATAGGAAAGAAAGGTTCTGTTATTAGAAGAAAGGAAAAAGGTTTTCGGGCCAGATAGGACATAATTCAAGCCCCTCAAACTGGGATCCTTACCTTAGCCCACCACCCCCTGCTCTGCCATGATTTTTCACCACCCTTATCTTGTTTCTCTCTAGCCCTCTTGCCCTTCCTTGAATACTCTGAGGTGATCACAGGTCAGGACCTTTAGGGTACTGTTACTTTTGCCAGAAAGCTCTTTTGCAGATCTTTTCACAGTGAAATTTTGCTCAGATTTCAAGTCTTCCCATCCAGGATCATTATAATAAAAATGCCAGCAAGGAACTCGTTTTTTAAAAGACATTTTATACTGAACAGATAATAAAATAGTGTGCACTTTATTTAAAACTAACCAACTGCTGATAAGAATATAGATCAGTGCAGCTGTGATTCCACATCAAACCGTAACACTAGGAACTGGGCATTTATTCCGCGCATCATGTGCCAGACCTGGCAGACGACGATACCCATCTCCACCAGAGCCTCAAAGGAAGCAGTGGCCCCTCCGGCCAAGAAGCCGAGCCGTAGCGGAGAGGGGTCAGCTGGCCGTGCCCCCCCCGCTGCTGCCCACGGAGCGCGTGAGCCGGAAGGAGCCGCGATGCGCATCTCTGGTGCGTCCGCGCTCTGCTCCTTCGCTCTGCTCCTTCCTGGCACCGCAGCGGAACCATGCTCCGCACCAAAACTGCTCTCCTCTTATCCTCTGTTACCTTCCTAGATTCACACTGTAGCACTTTCACTTAATTTGCGTACCGTCTCCTTTCTCTAAAACACTTAATTCATGAAAACAAGGGCTAGCTGACTCGCTTTATTCTGTATCTAGAACCTAGGTTAGTGTCTGTCACAAGTTGGTAAGTGTTTGTGGAATTAATGAATATGAATGATTTACCAGCACGTTTTTTTCACCACCTCTATTGTTTGCTCCTAAAACTTTGAGACGGTTGGCTCAATTCTGCGTTGCAGTTTGCGGGGCTTTCCCTGTTATTCTCATCTCTAATCCCAGAAACCAGTCTACGTGGACACCTGAAGCAACGCTGTTCTTTCTTCTTAAGTGTTCTTGCAATATAGTACTTTATGAAGATGGCGAAACTAGTATTTTGGAAATGGCCTTGTCTATATTTCATAATGAAAATGTCACTTAGGTTATTATACCTATTTATATACAATGAAATACAAGAGACAACTTTATCAGGCATTTGTATCTGTTTCTATAAATACACTTATTGTTGGAAGACATTCTCACCATGGATCTCTTACATTTCTGGACTTCTGTGACTGTATGTTCAAGGATATTTCCTTTTTTTTTTAGATTTTTTTAAAATTTATTTATTTGACAGAGAGAGACACAGTGAGAGAGGGAACACAAGCGGGGGAAGCGGGAGAGGGAGAAGCAGGTTTCCTTCCGGCTGAGGGTGGAGCTTGATCCCAGTACACTGGGATCAGGGCCTGAGCTGAAGGCAGATGCTTAACGACTGAGCCACCCAGGCACCCCAAGGATATTTCTATAGTAAATAGCTGTGGAAGAGAGAGCAGAGGGCAGGGTTGTCGTCTGCTCAGTATAATAAAAATAATGTCTCCCTTTGGACAAAAAATGGGCAGATTTCCTGGCAGCCCATTATGAAATATTGAGGTTTCATAAATTCAGGATTTCTCAGCTGTGACACAAATCCACCGAGTGCATAAGATCCACCTGGGCTGCTCTGCATCATCCCTATGGGAATTGAGGGGCAAGAGACTATAGTACAAACAGGAAATTCATGCTGCTTGCTGTTCCATGAGTAATATGTCTTTTGTCTTTGACCTAGTAGTCTCATGTCTTCTGCCAGCATCTGTGAAAATGTGGCAGGCTAGCTTGTTTGTTTACAAGTAAAGTCTCAAACCCATTATAGTTCTTGATACTTATTTTTAATATCAGCTTCTAGGCCCTTCTAGTCCCTACATGCTAATGAAGTGCTGAGATAGCTTTAACCAAGGTTAGAGTCATTGATTCATTCTGCATCCCTCTTGGCACGGCTCATCCCATTCAAATCTATGCATGGCTGTCTAGCTTCAGAGACCTAATTCTTTAATCACTGCTTCTAATTCATAAAATAGCTTCACCATGCTTTATCTCTGCCTACCTAAGCATATATAACCTACGACAATATTCTTTTATAAGGATGGTGATGGTGGTGGTGGTGGTGGTGAACTTTTTGGTCTAGTGGTGCATTCAATGAACTCTGAAAATGGCAGAGGTTTTAAAAACTATTTTGTTAGAAAACATCTTTTCTGCTTTATCGAGTAGTTGAAATAGGTTACCACTTTGCACTTAACACCATTAAACTCTACTACCCCTCCACCAAACCAGCATTTTAAATTCTTACAGTTTAATTACTTAATGCCCAATAGTGTGTGGGTTATAGTTGCATCCCTCATTCTCCCTTTATATCATTTGATCAAAAGACATTCAGGAGTTCCATTCATAGTATTTGGTATTATTATTATGGTTGCTGTTGTTAATATTCCTGTTTTCCCTTCTTAAATGTCCCTATCATACTAAGATAACTATTTATAATTTAGTATTCCATTCTCCTCTCTGCAGACCTCTCATAATCAGTTTCTCAGTAGACAAACCGAGTGTAATTAATAAGGAAGCATGGTTGGGTGTATGCGGGGGAAGTGAGAGGCTGCTTTTATTTAAATTCATGTCTTCTCAAACTGTCACCACACATTTCTTACCTGTTCTGTAAATATTAAAAAAAAAATCATTGTTTAAGATTACTCAATCATTGTCTATATTGCATAAAAATGAATATTTTATGGCCAGCTTTTTTGTTTCCTTATTCTTTTGAAGAAGATATAGGATTCAGACCCCACCCCCACATAACTCTTGTTATGCCTGTGAAATAGAGTATTTAAATTAACAATCATTAAACCATGGTCTCCCTGCTACACTAACCTGATGTTGGAAGTGTATATGTTCAAATCAGCTTAAGTCTGTGGTAGCTACTTCCTTCTATTGGAATGACATCCAATCTGCAAATGATCAATGGTGTCACTGCATTGTTAATACGATTTTACTATTAAGACAACAGAAATAGCTGACTGTGGATATCTCAGGGAATTAATCAGGCTGAAAGTATAGCATTTGGGTTAACATTGCTCAGTCAGAAACTATAGGGACAAAAGGAGCACCTCCCTTCAGAAGTAGTTAATCAAACAAGGAGTGGTTGCATACAATGTAAATTTTAGTTTCTAAGGAGATCAGGTAATGGTAACTTCCCCAGACTTAGTTCAGTCAACCACACTCTAGTTGGTAGTAGAGTCTACTCAATAAACAAGAAATCGTGTTGTCATGTGAAAAAGGTACTCCAAATTAATTTTTCAGTCATGTATATTGAAGTACAATTTTTATAAAGTAAAATTTACCTTACTTTGTATATAGTTCTATGTTTTTCACAAATGATACTATTGTTTAAAAATTACCACAATTTGGGGCGCCTGGGTGGCTCAGTTGGTTAAGCGACTGCCTTCGGCTCAGGTCATGATCCTGGAGTCCCGGGATCGAGTCCCGCATCGGGCTCCCTGCTCGGCAGGGAGTCTGCTTCTCCCTCTGACCCTCCTCCCTCTCATGCTCTCTTTCATTCTCTCTCTCTCAAATAAATAAATAAAAATCTTTAAAAATAAAAAAAAATAAAAAAATTAAATAAAATAAAAATTACCACAATTTGGATATAGAACATTTCCATTACCTCAAAGAATTCCATTATACCTTTTATTACTGATAATACCTTCTGTTATGTCCAGCCTTTGCAACCAATGACTTGTTTTCTGTCTTTATAATTAAGTCCTTTTGAGATTTTCTTATAAATGATTTCTTCCATTTAGGATATTATATTTGAAACCTATTCATGTTGTTGCATATTGCAGTAGTTTTTTTCCTTTTTATTAGTAAGTGCTATTCCATTTTTTGTATATATGCACCACACAATATGTTTTTTTATTTTGGTTTTCTTGGATATTTTTCTGTATGGGATCCAGTTTTTTCTGCATCGTTTAGTGAAAAGAATTTCCTTCCTCCATTTTTATTGCCTTGGCACCGTTGCTGAAAATCAGTTGAGCTTGTAAGTAAAGATCTATTTTTGGTCTCTCTATTCTGTTACATTCATCTAAATGTCTTCTGTTGCCAATTCCACAAGTTCCTGATTATTGAAAGTTTATAGGGAGTCTTGAAATCAGGCAGTTTACATTCTTTTTTTTAATTTTTTACTTTTATTTTTTGTTATGTTAATCCCCATACATTACATCATTAGTTTTAGATGTAGTGTTCCATGATTCATTGTTTGTGCATAACACCCAGTGCTCCATGCAGAACGTGCCCTCCTCAATACGCATCACCAGGCTAACCCATCCTCCCACCCCCCTCCCCTCTAGAACCCTCAAGTTGTTTTTCAGAGTCCATCATCTTTCATGGTTCATCTACCCCTCCGATTTCCTTCCCTTCATTCTTCCCCTCCTGCTATCTTCTTCTTCTTCTTTTTTTTTTCCTTAACATATATTGCATTATTTGTTTCAGAGGTACAGATCTGAGATTCAACAGTCTTGCACAATTCACAGCGCTTACCAGAGCACATACCCTGCCCAGTGTCTATCACCCAGTCACCCCATCCCTCCCACCCCACCCCCCACTCCAGCAACCCTCAGTTTGTTTCCTGAGATTAAGAATTCCTCATATCAGTGAGGTCATATGATACATGTCTTTCTCTGTTTGACTTATTTCGCTCAGCATAATACCCTCCAGTTCCATCCACGTCGTTGCAAATGGCAAG
Source organism: Halichoerus grypus (assembly GCF_964656455.1). Taxonomy (NCBI): domain Eukaryota; kingdom Metazoa; phylum Chordata; class Mammalia; order Carnivora; family Phocidae; genus Halichoerus; species Halichoerus grypus. Next base: position 84,766,133 of record NC_135714.1, read on the forward strand.
ATCTCATTCCTTTTGATGGCTGCATAATATTCCACTGTATATATATACCACCTCTTCTTTATCCATTCATCTGTCGATGGACATCTTGGCTCTTTCCACAGTTTGGCTATTGTGGACATTGCTGCTATAAACATCGGGGTGCACGTACCCTTTCAGATCCCTACTTTTGTATCTTTGGGGTAAATACCCAGTAGTGCAATTGCTGGATCATATGGTAGCTCTATTTTCAACTTTTTGAGGAACCTCCATGGTGTTTTCCAGAGTGGCTGCACCAGCTTGCATTCCCACCAACAGTGTAGGAGGGTTCCCCTTTCTCCACATCCCCACCAACATCTGTCATTTCCTGACTTGTTAATTTTAGCCATTCTGACTGGTGTGAGGTGGTATCTCATTGAGGTTTTGATTTGGATTTTCCTGATGCCGAGCGATATTGAACACTTTTTCATGTGTCTGTTGGCCATTTGGATGTCTTCTTTGGAAAAATGTCTGTTCATGTCTTCTGCCCATTTCTTGATTGGATTCTTTGTTCTTTGGGTGTTGAGTTTGATAAGTTCTTTATAGATTTTGGATACTAGCCCTTTATCTGATATGTCATTTGCAAATATCTTCTCCCATTCTATCGGTTGTCTTTTGGTTTTGTTGACTGTTTCCTTTGCTTTGCAAAAGCTTTTTATCTTGATGAAGTCCCAATAATTCATTTTTGCCCTTGCTTCCCTTGCCTTTGGCAATGTTTCTAGGAAGAAGTTGCTGTGGCTGAGGTTGAAGAGGTTGCTGCCTGTGTTCTCCTTTAGGATTTTGATGGACTCCTGTCTCACATTGAGGTCTTTCAACCATTTTGAGTCTATTTTTGTGTGTGGTGTAAGGAAATGGTCCAGTTTCATTCTTCTGCATGTGGCTATCCAATTTTCCCAACACCATTCTCTTTTGTTGTTCTTTCTTCAAGATTTTTATAGGTATTCCAGGCATTTCCATTTCTATTTGAGAATCAGCTCATCAATTTCTACACAAAAAAACCTGTTGGAATTTTGACTGAGATTTCTTTGTATCAGTAGATCAATTTTGGAAAATGGACAACTTTACAATATTGTCCTCCAGTCCATAACCATAGTGTCTCTCACTTTATTTAGGATTTAACTTTAATTTCCCTTAAAAATGACTCTGCTTTCCTATGTAGAAGTTTGCACCTATTTTGTTAAAGTATCTCCAAATATTCTAAGTTTTTGTTTATCTGAAAATGTATATATTCTGTCTACCTATATGAAAGATATTTTCACTGAATATAAAATTTTCTATTGACATTTTTCTTTTAACAGTTTATACCTATCTTTTTATTTTTATTTCATCTCATTTGGCTGATCAGAAGTCAGTGTTTATTCTTATCGTTCTATATATGCGTATCATTTTCCTTCATATTCTTTTAATATTGTTTCCTTTAGCTTTGACTTTCAATAATTTGTCTATGATTTGTTCCAGTTTTTGTTTAACTTTCTGTCCAGTTGACATCTAGCTAACTAGATGTCTAATTTGATATTTTTCAAAATATTTGAAAAATTCTTAGCTTTTTAAAAATATTGTTTATTTTATTCCACCCACTTCTGGTCATACATACACACATACACACGAAATAGCAACCACATTTAGAGAAGTGTGGTTCTATGATTTACCAACTATGCAGCATTGATTGAACTAATTGACTATATTTACCTGTTTCTTCATCTATAAAATGGGTAAAATAACAGAACTTAAACTTACTTAAAATTGTAATACCATTTAACATACTCATATAGTACTTAGTATGGTCTAACAGGTATTCAAAGTTCTTTAAGAGGATTATCTCATTTAATCTTCATAACAACACTGTAGGGTAGAAACTACTATTACTAATCCCGTTTAGTAAATGAGGTAATTTACCCAAGGCTAAACTGGTAGCACGTGGCAGACATATGATTTGAATCAGGCATTTTGGCTTCAGAAGCCAGAGTCTTGATTACCATATTATATTGCTTATGAATGAATTAAACATGTTACACATTTAGAACAATACGTGTCACACTCACAGTATGAAATACATTTCAGCTTTTATTATTAACATATGTATATTTTAAATTTACTGTTGGATCCACTGTATTTATATAAAGGCTTTCTAAAACTTGGAAGATTAGAGTGTATAGGATTTGAATTTTAGTGAAAGAATCTGTAGTCTAGCAAAATATTTCCTCAGTACCCTGTGGGTCGTCAGGCTGTAAGGAGGGCAAGCCTGAAGTGCCTTCATGGATTTGTGCCTTGTCAAAGGCCAGCTGGGTGTGCGGCACTTGTCTGATTGATAAGCACTGATTGATATGCACAGTCAGTGCACTGTTATATTTAGCTGAAAGTTAGTCAAAAAGAATGCAGTCTAGTGTAGGGATTCAGTGAATCTGCAGAAACTCAGGACCTCATCATTAGGACGTTTAAGAGTGAAAACCAATTCTTCCAGAGCCAACAGCTATAGCAAGACAATGAGTGAAATCAAGCAGGGGAAGGTTATATTTACAAGCTATGTTGCCATTCCTGTTTTTTCTAATAATATCTTTTGCCTTTTTAAAAATATTTGTCAAATAGAAATACATTTGGGTTAAATGGAAACAAACAATTTTAGTACAAAGTGTGGAAAAGAGAAAAGAAAACTCTGTTAAGAGGACTTATTCTTGTGAAATTTGATTATTAAAAAATGATCACAATGTCCCCAACTCTAATGATTTCTCTCTCTTTTGTGTGTTCTCCTCTTTCTTATCTGAAGTAGTAGGGATTTGGCATTCAGGGGATTTATACTAAGCACGTAAACCTTTTGCAACTAAGTTGTTTTCATGATGATTTTTCAATTACGTTGACTTTCTTCACCACTTAAGTTAGATGCCTTAAATTTGCTCTTTGCTTGTCCTCACAAATGCTTGTGTACTTCAGTAATATTGTATTTTTCATAAGGAAAACTGTCTTTTTGTCTGTAAGCAAAACAAATCTCAAAATCTACCAGCATCAATGTTGGCGTGGTGTGGTAAGTGGTCCTAGCATTTATTTGGGAGTTTGAAATTTTAATTTCTAATCTTTCACTATGTTTGGCTTCTTATATGACTCGGGGACAATTATACTCCCATGACTCCATTTGGCTTCTTATATGTCATGTGTCCTCATTTACAGAAATTTGCAGTTCTTTCATTCGTAAAATGAGAGACCTGTGATTAGAATATCATCTTCAGGTTCTTTATTAGTGAAGTGATTCTACTTCAGGTTTAGCATTCTTTGCCATCTAGATTACCATCATATGGAGATAGATAGTGTATCCTTTGCATCTTTAAAGAAAATCCTCTATATCATGAGCCATGACAGATGATTGTTTGAATAATCAATAATTAGTTATTTTAGCATATGTCTTGGTTTGGAAACCTTATAGAATAATGAGATGAGACCTTTAGATTCATTTCATACTTGCTATTTGAGCATACATGTTAGGTATCATAGATATTTGAGGTTAAATCAGAGAAATTACAAGCTTAACACATAATGGTTGTGGGGGGTGATACCCTGAAGTATTTTGCAAATGAAATTTTTATGCTGGTCATGTTTCTTTTTTCCTGTGCTATTACTTAAAGAAATGAGGATCTTCAAACAACAATCCACAAAGTAATGTGCAAAAAGAAATAAAAGGACAATTTTCACACATTCAAATCAGATTTTATTTTAATTTTTGGCTTTCTGCCAAATTTCTAAATGTACTAATCTAAAAAGCTAGTTTTTGTTTTTAAGGTCTATGTCAATAAAACTCTTCAAAAGACTTTTTATTCAATTGGAAAAGACTTTGAGTTTCTAAATTTCAATTGGAAAAGACTTTGAGTTTCAATTGGAAAATTCTTTGAGTTTCTAAATTTCCATTCAGCATCACTCTGTATTAACACTCTTTTACTCGACTCTAACTCTTGTTTTATTTTATTCATTAGTTCATTCATTTTTCAAGATGCACTTACAGGGGCGCCTGGGTGGCTCAGTCGGTTGGGCGTCTGCCTTCGGCTCAGGTCATGATCCCAGGGTCCTGGGATCGAGCCCCGCATCGGGCTCCTTGCTCTGCGGGAAGCCTGCTTCTCCCTCTCCCTCTGCTGTTCCCCCTGTTTGTGTTCCCTCTCTCTCTCTGTCAAATAAATAAAATCTTAAAAAAAAATTGCGCTTAGAAACTTATTGTAGAACAATTATTTATTTTAGAGAGAGAAAGAGAGTGCAAGGGGGAAGGGGTACGGGAAGAGGATCCCAAGCAGACCCCATGCTGAGCCCGGAGCCCTATGAGAGGCTTGGTCTCAGGACCCTAAGATCATGACCTGAGTCAGAGTCAAGAGTCAGATGCTTAACCGAATGAGCCGCCCATACGCACCTGATTTGCTTAAATTAAATCAATTTAGGATTCTGTCACTTGTAATCCAGAAATTCTGACTAATAAAAACTGCTACATACATGGTTATGTTACAAGAAAAATAGAAAGTTCATCTTGTCTCCTCCAGTACAACTATATACATATATAGGAATGCATAAAGGGAGAGTTTCTTTTCTCATCATACTTATTTTCTTTTAAATTCTCCCCACATCATTGTGTATGGTGTTAGAGAATGGTCGAGTTTCATTCTTCCAAACTGTGGAAAGAGCTGAGATGCCCTTCAACAGATGAATGGATAAAGAAGATGTGGTCCATATATACAATGGAATATTACTCAGCCATCAGAAAGGATGAAGACCCAACTTTTACATCAACATGGATGGGACTGGAGGAGATTATGCTAAGTGAAATAAGTCAAGAACAGAAAGTCAATTATCATATGGTTTCACTTATTTGTGGAACATAAGGAATAGCATGGAGGACATTAGGAGAAGGAAGGGAAAAATGAAGGGGGGGGGAATCGGAGGAGGAAACGAACCATGAGAGACTATGGACTCTGAGAAACAAACTGAGGGTTTTAGAGGGGAGAGGGGTGGGGGGATGGGTTAGCCCGGTGATGGGTATTAAGGAGGGCACGTACTGCATGGAGCACTGGGTGTTATATGAAAACAATGAATTGTGGATCACTACATCAAAAACTAATGATGTATTGTAAGGTGACTAACATAACATAATAAAATTAAATTAAATTAAAAAAAAATTTCCCCACATCAATAACACATATCTCTGTTGATCCTAACACTTCAAACAGGACATGAAGATAAAGTTTAGTATCAGTAATTGATATTGCATTGTAATTTGATATTTTTGTAAATTTTTCAAAAATTTAGGAAATATACCTTGACTTTTCTGTTTTCTTTTACTACATGCTTTCTGATTTTTATGCACCTCTTCATTCATTAATATCTCCAGCAGAGGATGGTCGTGACAAAAGAGATACAATCCTATTTGGTCCCTTTGTTACTTACCATAGGCTCCAATAAAAGATTTGGAGCTTGAGGCTATTGGGGCCAGTGAATGTTTGTAAATAACTATGTATTTCGGTTTTTCACACACTTGATTACAATTGGAAATTGAGGGTAGGCAGAAATTTAGGATTGTGGATTGTAATAGCAGATATTCCTACTCCTAAAATACTCCCAGACTATAGTAGCATGTATTAGTTTGCTATGGCTGTGGTAATAAAATACCACAGACCTGGTAGCTCAAACAATAGAAATGCCTGAGATCAAGGTGGCAGCAGGGTTATTTCTTCTGAGGCCTCTCTCCTTGGCTTGTAGATGGTCATCTTCTCTCTGGGTCTCCACAGTTTTTCCTGTGTATGTGTCTTTATCTTAATACCCTCCTATATAAGGACTGCAATTATATTGGATTAAGACCTACTCTAACGGCCTCATTTTAACTTAATTAGCTCTTTAAAGACCCTATCTCCAAATACAGTCATATTCTGAGGTAAGAGGGTTAAGACAACGATACAGGAATTTGGGGCGATATAATTCAGTCCATAACCTTGCATAACACAAATTCATTTCTCAGATCAAATGTTCCCTCCTCAGTAGGCGCATTCACTTGATTTTCAGTCAGAGCACCCTGTTTAATTTCCTCATAGCACTGAAATTATCTTGTGCGTTTATCTGATTGCTTGTTTATTCTGTCTTCTTCACAAGAGGACAGAGACCTGTGGGACTGGCCCACTGCTGTATACGTAGCACCTAGATCAGTGATGGCATACAGTAGGCTTTCAATAGATAATTGTCAGAATAAATAGCATTACTTGTAAGACAAAGATTCAAAATGCTTTTACTACAGAAATGATATTTGGAAAAAAATTATTTGTTTCAAGCTTCAAGAAATGTTGTCATATATAAGAAAAATTTAAATCAAATCTCTTTTTCAAATGTTTATATAAGAATTTATAAAAGTCTTTCAAATATTCTAGCAAATTCTGAAATATAGATTGAAAGGAAAACATATTTTAAAAGTAGTAGAACACGTAATAGTTCTGCTAATTTTAGTGTATGTGGATTAGTAAATGACTGCAATAGGAAGTTTACGTCTGACTTCACAGCGGGCCATAAGGCTTAATTGAAATTTATAAAAGACTCATTTTTCTTAGTAATCACACAAAGAGAATTTAATCATTACTCTTAATCTCTATTTAAAAATTGTCTTTGTAAGCAGAGCATAAATTTTACTCACATGAATTTTTGAACCATATGAAAGAAAAATTTTCTGAAAATGGACATTCATGAAAGAATTGTTGAAGAACAGGCAGAAGGTATGACTTCCTGGCATTAGTGTGCCTTTGGTTGGTCCTGCTGTTTCCAATATAACAGATTTAAAAAGTCAAGGAGTGAAAATTCAAGAGGTTGGCCCATAGTAACCTAAACACATGTGGTAGCATTAGAAATGTCATCCAGATTGAAGCTATAATTACTCAATCATGTTACAGTCCAAGTATTACGTGCTCATGAATATTGAATGTTGTTACTTGGATAGCATTCTGAGCCAACAGACTAGGAAATACTATCATGAAGGTCACCAAGTATTTTGGCCAAAATACAGTTTCCAGAATTCAAATTTTGTGTTGGTAAGGGGCCAGGGATAGAACGAGTAGCTTCACTTCACTTTTCTCTCCTTTTTCTCTGCCTTCTAAGGTATTTCTTCCTGTATGGCTTAATCTACCCTTACCCTTGTCTTCACCAGGGCTCTGTTGGTTGTAAGTGGCAGGAACCTGACTCAAAATGGCTAGAGCAAAAGGGAGTATGATTAGATGACTTAACTGGAGGAGACAAGGATGACTAAAACCAGCAGCTCAGATGATGTAATTAAGACCTACCTCCTCTCTCTCAACTCTGTTTCTTTCCTTATGGTAAACGTTCCAAGGATCTAAGTGGCAACTTCCAGAAGTTCCGGTTTTATGTCATCATCCTGTTTGTACTTTTAGTTAGAATATTTTCCCTTCCCAATACTTCACACAAAATATGTGGAATTGGATCTCATGGACTCTGGTTTGTTACATGACTCTTCTTGAACCAATCATTCCATAATACATGACACAGCCCTATAGGAAGCACGTGGACTAAGAGGGAGGTGAGGTAGATTCCAAATGGAAAACCACAGTGCTGTCACCATAAATAGTGGAAATGGTTGCCAAGCCATCAAATCCTTGACTGTGCACGAAAAGGCCCTTTACTATCGAATGTATGGTGAATCTGATATGAAACATTTAAATGAATTGAACTTTAACAATGATATTTTTGGAACGATGTGGCCTACTAATTCCATATTTGACCTCTTTGTATTGTCCACTGCCTTATATTACATTTGTTTATGAACTTGACTTTCTATATTATGAGCATCTTGAAGACAGTAACTTTATCATCTTTGCCACCATAATCCCTCCAATATCCAGCATCAGAATTCAATACATTTTCAATAACTGCTAACCTAATGACTTTTTAAATCAATCTTTCTGTTATTATGAAGATAGGGAAAACACAAGGGGCACTAGGAAGTTCAAATTCATCAATTCCCACCTTGTTAATAAGCAATGTTGTATACTATTTGGATCAGCTCTTCCTTTTTTAAGGATTTCTTTAAAATAAATGGTGGGAATACCTATGGACATGCTCTCTCTCCTTGGAATATTCTACAGCAATATTGTGGGCAGTAGAATGCATATTTAAGGGAAACTAGCAGAGGATAGATACAAATATCTGGAGATACTGACTCCACAAATAAAGACAATGCCCTTTCTGTAAAGATTACTATACCCTTTCATTTCCAACTCTGAATAAATTAATAATACCCATCTCTTTCTCCTCTGTTTTCTCTTCTTGCCTCATTGACCTCTTTTTAAAATAATGATGTTACATTTAAGATTATCACACACATAAGTTCTCTTATCACCTTCTATGCAGCATAGGACTGCTTTTTGATAGTTTTATCTTGTCACCTGACATTGTTTGACAAAGGAAGAATACTGAAGAAAACTCTAATAATACCTACTACTGAGCTCTAATAATATCCATTCATTTGTTTAAAATGTTTATTAAGTGCCTACTCTCTATAGGCTCTGGGGCTACAAGCAGAAATATGATATAGACACTGTGCTCTGGGATCATGAACCTGCATTAGAATAAAAGACATGTAAAAATATAGTGCTGCATTGTATGTCCTTTTTTTTTTTAAGATTTTATTTACTTATTTGATAGAGAGAGAGACAGCAAGAGAGGGAACACAAGCAGGGGGAGTGGGAGAGGGAGAAGCAGGCTTCCTGCCAAGCAGAGAGTCTGACGTGGGGTTTGATCCCAGGACCCTGGGAGCATGACCTGAGCCGGAGGCAGACAATGACTGAGCCACCGAGGCGCCCCTGTAGGTCCTTTTTATAGGACCATTTCAAATCCAACACACTAAATGGTAAAACATACACTAGGCATCAGGAGATGGTAAAACTATCAGGGGAAGAGATTTCTTTCAAGGCAGTAAGAGGGAAGAGAGAAATGAAGAACTTGGCAAAATCATTAGTTTGATCATCACACATTTCCCTGGAATATCGATGGAACATTAATCCCAACAAGAAAATTAGAGTGCAGTCAATGTTTAGCATGTATCAATGTACATAATCTGGATCATGTCTTTCCTTCCCACTAGCCATGCATCAAGGAACCATGTCTTTCCTTCCCACTAGCCATGCATCAAGGAACCATGTCTTTCCTTCCCATTAGCCATGCATCAAGGAACCAAAGGAAGAGAAGAACCATTTAGATCTCAGTGGTTGAGGGGCATTTCTGCAGCTCTCACCTTTCCTGATTCTCCCATTGCAGAAGTTAACACACTTTCTATTAGTATATCTCAGGGTGGGGAATTACAGACAATAAAGATGCAATACTCAGCTTACTGATCTCAGCATTCTTTCACATTCCTAAGATATGTGACAAGGGAAGGATATAGGACAAGAGAACATTTACACTAACTTGGCTTCTCCTTATAGGGAACTGGATGCTTGTGTCTTTTGTGCTAATCGTTCATGATATCTTATAAATATGGCACCTCCAGTTTTCTTCAGAAATCTTTCCATTTGCCATTGGATGTAGTCTCAACAGGATTTTTCATCAGGGACTCATATCTTTCCCCTGGCAAAAGGGTAGGGTCCTGACCCAACCTAGGCCAATCATGCACAACTTGTAGAACTTTAAACTGTGTAAAAGGTGGTTCAAGATCTGAAAGAAGTTGAAGCTAATTCATTTGGATGACAGCACCTTGAGAAAAGACAACTGGTATTTATATGTCAGGAAATGTTTTGGTCCCAGTACTTTCAGAAGCTTGATGCTTCAACTTCTTAGGGGCACCCACATCAGTCATATATAAAATTATCCAAGGATAGTTTCTAAAGAGTGCACCTTTTTCACTCATTCTACTTATTGTGCCTTTTCTTCTTTACCTCATACTTTAAGACTTAGTGCAAATGATGACCTCTAGGAAAACTTCTTAATGCTGGTTTTCCTCAGAATACATTATTCCCCAAACCCCTTGCTCTTGTGTCATTTTTTAATATTCCTCTCTTATGTCTTTCACACTATCTAATTGTGATTAGTTAAGTATGTGGATAGTGAGTTCTTTTCAGGGTAGTTAATGCATCTTTATAATTTTTGTAATTTCTATGTATCTCATAGAGCTGTTCATATAGTAAAAACACATAAAGGTTGTACATACATGTTTTTATAAGATTATATATATTTATAAGATTATATATTTTTATAATAATTTATAAAATTATAAAAATTATATTTATATAATTATATATTTATATATTATATTTATAATATATAAAATATAAATATATATTATAAATATGTAAACTATAAATGTAAATATATGTTATACAAAATATATAAATATATATATATTTGTGTGTGTGTGCAGAATAAGTGTGTGAATCATGTGTCTCCAAGTGACAGGGGGCTATTTTCCCATATTGTTCTTTAAACTGAAATCAGAAACTAATCTGAAGTAAATGTAATTACCCTTCTCACCATTATAACATTTTGCATTTACAAAGCTGTGTGGGTTATCTGAATAAACACAATTATGAAGTCTGAAAAATAAGTAGGCATTGGCTCAAGAAAGAGTAGAAGATGTTTAGAATATTTAGTTTCCAGTGAGGGTAGCTAGTATTTTTCAGAGTTCTACAGATTTCAAAGAAAAAAAGTATGAGGCTTCAGCTAGCCTCATTCTATCTTTTGATAACTTATTTATAATTTATACCCTGCCTACTTCCAGAATATGAATTTTGAGGTTCCTTAAAATAAAAACGTACCTAATAGAACTGAATAAATCTAAAAAAAAATCACAAAATCATTAAACTTGGGAAAACAGTTTCTTCGATAATTTAAGTTTAAACCTCTTGCACCAACAAAAATGGAAATGTGATGGTTTGTAAAGTTCCATCTGCTTACCCAAAACTACTGTAACATTATGTGTCAACTATACTCAAATAAATATTTCTAAAAGAAAGTACATAGTTATTGACTGATTTATGAATGTTTGACTTTAAATTCTTAATATTTATCACAAGACTTTTTAGTAGAAGGTCTGGAGTAACACAAAAGGCATTTCCTAGCCTTCTAGTTGTACAATTTAAAATTCAATGACAAAAAAATCAAAAATAAAAAAATAAAATAAGACAAAATTCAGTGACAATAATAGTGGGCAGAAGAGCACCAGAAGTGCAAACCTTGTTGGTGTTTCTTTGATATTTATTTTTAACAAATAAATTGTTGGTGTTTATTTAAAAATGAACCATATTCTAAGGTGCATACCATATCTTGTTTGTTTTCTTTTGGGCACATTCATCTTCACATTATAGAATTTAAAAAAAGTGGAAATCTAGCCAACAGAAACAACAATCCTGAATCAATAATTTTACTAAGCTGAGAACCAGGTCATAAAATTATAGCAACATAATTAAACAATAAAATATTACCACTTATATCCACAGTAAGTGTTTATATCTATCTGTTAACCTATCTATCCATATCTCACATATATATATATATATATTTTTAAAGATTTTATTTATTTATTTATTTGAGAGAGAGAGCACAAGCAGGGAGAGGCAGAGGGAGAGAGAAAGGGAAAAGCAAACTCCCTGCTGAGCAGGGGCTTGATTCCAGGACCCCAGGATCGTGACCTGAGCCGAGACAGATGCTTAATGACTGAGCCACCCAGGAGCCCCACACATACATATTCTTTGAATGCATAAATTAAAAGCAAAGTACAGTAAGGGTCATTACATGGGAGTCAATGTTAGCATATTTGAGTAGAAACGATTCTTTAAATTGATATCCGTACATTGGTTTTGGTAGAAGATACTTTGGGTTGCTCAACCCAGATTCTTTCCACTGGGCCACTGCACTCATGTTTTCATCTCCAGAGAAATGCCCTTGGTCTAGATATGCTTGGTAGATTACAATATTCCTCTCCTCACAAGACCAATGTCTGGCATATGTAGGGCACAAGGGGTAGAAGAGCCCGGCCCTTGTTTTTCAAGGCAGGGCAACTCTGCTGGGCAAACTGCAATATATATACATATACTCCGGGACTCCTGTTCTCCTCAGTGCATTAGGCCAGGTCTAGACTTGATGAGAGACCACATCCTTGCTCAGTCCCTTCCTTTTCCCTGGCCTGTGTAATCCCTCAGAGTGTTTTTCCTCTTGAGTGTGTCCTCAATAAATTACCTGCACCGAAGTCCCTGCCTTGGGTTCTGCCTCTAGAGAACCTGTTCCAGGACCATTCGGGATAATGTGCTGTATTATGTGTTTTAAAGTTGAAAATCTTACTTAAAGCATAAACTTTCAATACCCTTGCTGCAGTCACCATACTTTTGCAACCCAGGTGGACTGAAAGCAGGCAAATTCCATCAGGCTTGATATCAGGTATGTACTACCTGCTGTGTGAAGCTCTCTTCTTGGAAAGAGTCGAAGGTAATAGTAGTATGAGTAGTCATCAGAATAGTGTAATTTTTACCCCACTCTTGTATCGAGTATTTCTTTCCTAATAAAATACAGATTTGGTTCTTCAATTTGAAATCCATTTTTTTTAAATCTATATACCTATGAGTAAGTGACATATAATTTTGCTACACTCTTAACTAGCACTCCCTATAACTCACATGCATAACAAGATAGGAACTATTTAATTACAAACATCTTTTTCTCCAAATTTGGTGAAATAGCCTAGCCATGGATATTTAGAGACTTAGTCCTAGCCTAGGTCGTCGTCATTTTTCTTTCTGTAACACTGATGCTTTTAGAGGAAATCTGTAGACAACATTTTAAAAATTATTATTGCTTAATTTAAGTAATCTCTACACCCAGTGTGGGGCTCAAACGACCTGGAGATCAAGAGTCTCATACCTTCTGCTTAGCGAGCCGGGTGCTCCTACAACAATATTTTTTAAGTCCAGATTCAAATGTGCTAAAATACTGATTTATTTTTGTTCTAATAAGTCTGTTACCTTTTGCATCTTTGAACATTGCTTTGTTGCACTCCTCCCCCTGCTTGTACAACTTGGTATCTGTACCTTCTGCTGTTACTGCACTGCAAGAATTTGTCTGCCTCTCCATCTACAAGTACCCTCTGTCGTAGCCTTCTGGGCTCCCTCCTAGGGCTGTGTGCAGTGTTAGCCTCTCAAAACTGTACCCTTGCTGGCCACCTGCTTGAAGTATCCTTGTGTCTTAATGGACTCCACCTTAGAAGCAGTGACTACATCAATAACTTCATTGATCATCTCTCTAGTCTTAGTTGACCACCCCATTTAGATTGACTGATAGCCTCAAGACCAATATTAACCATCCTCACCATTACACCTTTTCAATTTCTCTGTCCTTTAGGCCTCAGTAATCCCTTTCTGTATATTGTGAAAGTCTACTTATTCTGCCTTCACAAGAATACTTTTGGAAGACTGTGTATCGGGCAGCAATAAGCATCATCTTCCTCCATGGTTTTTCCTTGTCTTTCCCCCCCCCACAGAGTTGTACAAAAAGGAGAGAAAAAGTAAAATTGAGACTCATACTGAAATTCCTTTTTAATATGTATTTAGTTAACAATTACCACAGAAGTAATAGTAATAGTTGCTAGGCACTAGGCTAGGCACAGGGATACAGAGATATCCATAAAAATATTCTTAACTTTTGAGAGTTTAATTTCAATGAGAACATTCCTACTTAATATTTATACAGTTAATTAAATAGTTAATGTTTGATGGGGGTAGGAAAGACTACATAGAAAAGGATGTTCCTCTACTGATGGAAAATTTGGAGGTAGGTACACAGACAAAGTGACATGAACTGGATCTTGAAGGACAAGAATATTTTTTATGAAACAGATAAAAAAAATGGGGATAGGAAATTCAGAGTAGAGACAGACATGTTCAAAGGCACAGAAGAATAACAGAACATAGATTAAAAACTGTGGGACTGTACCAGATGGGGATGTAGTAAGACACGGGGAAGGGAATTTAGCAAGATGAAACTTGAAAGGTAGGTTAACTTGTAATGATCTTGAATCTTCTACTATTGGCTTTGGACCTTTTTTTATGGATGAGAGGTAGGCAACTTTTGTGCAAGTGGGAAAAATCAGAAAACATCAAAATCCTTATGCACCACATTTTTTTTTCCAGTTCCAGTTGAAAAAAACTTTGAGTCTTATGTGGTGTGCTGTGTATGTATGTGTGTATATATATATATATATATAAGAATGTATATATCTTCACAAGCTTTGTTACTTATTTTGATGACTATATCAATAAGATAATTAGTATTCAATTTTAGTCACTGAAACATTAATATGTGGATGCATTTATGAATTAGCAGTACAAAACAGCTTTCCAGTGTTTGATACTTCACATTTGTATAATACTGTAAAGAACATAAAGCTCATATGTATTACTTTACCTTATTCTGAAAACCACTCTAAGATAGGTATTGCCATTACCTCTATCCAACAGAAAAAGTGAGGCTCAGAGAGTTTTACCCAAAGTCATATAATGATTTAACAACAGAACTATGTCAAGAACAGTACAAAGCGTTGGGAAATATGGAAGATGTAGAGCGTATTGTTTCAACCAATATGGCTCTGCTTCCCATAGTTTAGATTGACCGGTAGCCACAAAGCTAATACACATCATACCCTAACCATGTCAACTCTTTAACTGGCAACCCAGAGCAGCATCACTGTCTCCAGTTCTTAGAACATTAGGGCTCCTGATCCTCTGTGTTATACTGCACTGAACTGGACAAATTCTGGCATTACCGTCTTGAGACTCTGCCCTGGTTGTTTGGTATGCTCTTTCCCTGAGGCTATTCCACCACCATTCCCCAACCTCTACCGCTGCAGCCATGATCATCAGGCCAGATGCTCTTGCCCTGGAGTATGATTTTTTTAAGGTTCTTTTTGAGTCCGAGGTGTTTGCTGCAAAGAATTTCTCTACTTATTCCCATGCCTTGGACCAGCTATGTGGACAGGCAGGATGCTTGTCCACTGCAACAGAAAGTTGCCTGCATCTTTATAGGCAATGTAGGGACATTGAAAGCCTTACATTTCTGTTTTAGGATGATAACTCTAGTGGCTCTTATCTTTTCTGCTTCAGTACCTTGCTCGCTAAAAATAAAAACCCCATAGGTTTAATTTCTTGATTTCAGGCACAGTCCAGGACATATTTGAAGTTGGCACCTTTAGAAAACAGTTCTCCTTTAAATATGTAAATGTGACTAGAGGGACAAATCCTCTTGGGGTGTTTCTATCGCTGCCTTCTTCCTGTCCTCTCAGTGGGTATGTTGTGGTGGTTTTTGAAGCCCAAAGAGAGTCAATCGCATTGCAATCAAACAATAAAGATTTGCAGTGAGTTTAATGCCATTTAAATGAATGAATAAAAGAGATTTATTAACTTATATGGCCAAAACATTAATTGTTTTTGAATGAAATCTACGGAGAAAAATGGGAATAGAGACTAGAGTGTAAAGAATCCTGTGAAGAAAGATGTTGACAGCAACAAAATGAAACTGTTTCAGAATTGGTATTAACTGGGTGATTTGAGTATCAATTAGGCAATTTGGGTATTAATTAGATAATTTGTTTCTGCTTCAGAATCTTATGAACTAGAAATGAACCTATAAGTGTGGTTTGGTTGTGTGCACGTGTGACTATAATACTGGGAATGGTGCCAAACTGAAGTCCCCAGAAAATTGAAGTCCTCAATTTACCTGGAGAATAGGTTCAGTGGTGTTAGCAGAAGCTTTAGTAGTAACATCAGTGAATTATACTCAGGATGACCTAATGCAAATATCCTCAAGGCTGAAAGGTCCTGTTCTCTCCTTCACATTGAAACGAGAGTCAGTAGCTATTGCTTCAAGAAAAGTCTGCTTTAAAAACTCCTAGTTATAGGAATTTGTCATTTCCGTGGATTACTACAATTTGGGTGGACCACTGAAAATAGAGTTAGTCAAATTTACAAGGGCCAAGAATCCTCAGAAGTGAATTCTAGCACCATTTATTCAATTTGGTTGACGTCGGCTGACAGAATGATAAGTTAGTATTTTCCAGAACAAAGATTCAAGAATCCTTGTCTTTCTCTCTAGAAACCAAATTGAAATATTGTAGCATCTACTATAAACTCTAAAACACTGTAGCTCAGTTTACTCATTCTTTAGGGGAAAATTACTTTTTATTAAGATTTTACTGGTTGACACAACATGTGCCCATCTAGGATATTTGTCCTGGGACAGGAAGGAAGTTGTCTTATGTATTGCTACATTTAAAACACCGTCTTGTATAGAGCAGGCCATCAGTAAATACATAAATGTTGCAAACCACTGCTGTAGCCCCTACCTCAATTGGAAGGGTTTGAAGTTTTGAAGTTAAATTACTGTGATTGAAAATATTTAAAGTGAACAAGTATGGATTAATGTCAGCAAGGAGAAAAAATACTCCTTCTCCTAATCGACTCCTTAAGGCCCTGAAGTACCACCGTGGTGGCTTTAGTTGAGTTTGGATATATAAAGGCTGCCTATTTGCCACTTGCCAGCAGATGGCTTAATTATTCCATCGTTTGCCAGACATCGAGACTGTTCTATATAAAGAAAAGCACTGGATGAGTACTAACTTTCCCCTTGATTTTTTTTTTTTTATTAACAGAGATGATGTTTTAGTATATTTCCCATTATTTTTCTCTGGATTAAACAATTGATTAGAGATGCTGATTTTAATATAGCCTAGTCTAATCAATAAGAAAGTGTATACTGTTTTTTTAATATATGCCAAATCACCTAGGATCTATAGAGGTGACATATTAATATCATTGCCTCAGGGATAAATTGATTCATCAGCATCCATGAATAAATGAGGATTTTTATTTTACTCTAGACGGTCCTTACAAGGCATATAAAATATTATCCAATTTAGATGACTTTTCCAACTTTCCTAAAAATCAGTGTAATAGAACTGTTAATGGTCAGACTCAGTTTCCCTGGAACAAACCTCCTCAGAGTTCTGAAGTTATTTACCGATGACATCATTTGTCTAGAAGGGAAAAGTGCTCTTTCATATAAAAAATATATATAAAAATATATTGAATTTGTTCTGAGTAAATATGAAAAAGATATTATGGCTGAAGAAAAAGACAAGAACAAGAGGAGGAAGGTGGAAATATTAATTAAATATAATGTTGTCTTGTTTGATATTTTACTTATTAACTCTACCAATATAAAAACATGTCAGTCCATTAATTTTTTTTGAAATATTGTCTATCTCTTCAGGACTTTAAGTATTCAATTGCTTCCCCCTACTTGAATGTTAACACTTATGAGGATAAGTGTTTTGTCTGTCTTGTTGATCATTGTTTTTTACTGACTATTGATAACAGTGCCTGGCATATGGAAATAATTGATTTAATACTTATGGACTGAAAAAAATGATTCTGAGTATATTTTCTGGGGTAAACCAATAGGAAAGAGCAATGAAATTTGGCATGGTGAATAAGAGTCTCAATTTTGGGCCATTCAGAAATTTAAAATAATCTGGCAAATTATTTTTCAGACATTTGTCCCATTATACTTGCTTATACCTTGAAACATGCAGCTCACTCCCTTTGATGTATTACTTATTGGATATGATACCCAAGATAAAAGATTGTTGTTGCAGAAAACCAATGACCTATCCCTAATCCTAAAATGTTATCATAAAAAAATAGAAGAGAAAGGAATGACACAAATAGCGTCAACAGGTGCACCTGAAATCAGGAACCACGCTCATAATGTTTGTTTTATTATTCTCTATAAATGTCTTAAGTCCTTCTAGATATACTAAATTTTACATAATAAAAATATTTTTAAAAGAAAATGGAAAGGAGATAAAGTGATTTAATCATTTTACCCTTGCTACTTCATTTCCTTCCATTTGTGGTTTTACCAGGATTTTCAAAGAAGAAAAACAGGCCCTTCCACCCCCATCATGACATCTTTCTGATTAGCCTTCTAAATGTATTTGATATTGTATGGATATTGCCTTAGTAATTAGAAAAGAAAGTCATTTTTGTTTCCCAGTGGAACTGTTATTGCTTTCTTTTTTGACAGTTTACAATATTGTTTTATTTTTTGTTAAGCAAATCACTGGAAAATTATTTCTTGTTAAACATGAATGTGGTATTTGAGATTTATGATTGTGTCATTTTTAATTTGTATTTTTGAAGTAAAAACTGTCTCATGGAAAGAACATACCATTATTAAATATATACCAAAACTGATTTCCTGATCTAAATGCATATTCTCAATGAATAATAAGAATGTTTAAAAATAATTTTAAAAACCTCGTCCTCTTAATAGAAAGCTCACAAATCTCAGAAGATTCTGGAAAGATGTTTGGTATTGTCAAGCTGATTTTTTATTTTAATTTTATTTATTTATTTATTCATTCATTTTTAACTTCAGAATTGTACTCCTTTAATCAGTCCTTTGAGTATGTAATCAAGAAGGAGTGCACGGTTTGTTATTTTAAAAAAGATTCGTAGGAAATTTCTCGAATCTGCTCTAGAGGCTTTGGGCATTAGTACCAGTAAACAAAAAATGTTAGCACTTTTATGTTCTTAGTATTTGGATTCTTGTTGCTTTCAAGATTTTGTCTATATTTTGGAGTCCAGCACATTTATGCTCTGTTCACTTACTATCAACAAAGAAAAATTGGTCTAGATACTTCACAATGGATAATATTATTTTATCTAAATTTTCTAATTTTTAAAAGAATTAAAAAACTATACTGTAAACAACACTTGGAATTGAGATTGCTAAGAAATAATAAAATATGGTTTGGATAATTTCTTCTTTATATAAAATAGATATTTTATACAAATATACAGAAATACTCTCTTTAGAGATACAGACAGAGATACACAGAGAGAAGAGAGACTGAGCTTACGAGAAGCCAGAGAGGCCACGTATTGTTCTAGACACAACAGTGAACAGAACAGATTCAAATCTCTGCCCTGATGGATTTACATCCTAGTGGAGGAGGAGGCAAATGATAGCAACAAAATGTACATTACACAATGGTAAGCAGGAAAGTAAAACATTTATTTGGCTCTATTGTTTACTACCTAGATGACATTGGTCAAGGAATTCATTCTCTCTAAGGCTCACTTTCTGTATTAAAAATGAGCCTAAAGCTTATGACAAATGGATGTCATAAAAAGCAAATGAGATAATAAATATAAAGTGCTTATTTAAGTGCTTGGTATATAGTCACATCTAGATTAAAGGTGCAATAATAATTTTAATTATCAATATCTAAAAAATTCTATTTAATTGGGGAGGTAACATATAAGCAAAACATTGATTGATAGCTAGATAGGGTGTTCAAGGAGAAGAAGAGGTAAAGAGGTTATTTCAATTAGATGGATTCATGGATATTGTGACTTTTAAACTGAATTTTACAAAGTTTTTTTTGAAGAGGATGTTAAAAAAAATCACAGGTGAAGGAGAATTACATATATGAAAAGATAGTGTGAATAAGGGATTTCTTAAAAGATCCTTGAGGAAACAGACGCTATAGGAAATGGCAAGTAGGCAACATCCAGTACTAAGGCCTAGACCAACTCTTGATATTTTTGTTGATCAAAAAAAAAGGGACATTCACCAAGCAAATGTGTCATCCGAGGAGATAGTAAAACAAAAATTGGTAACAGAAATTTACTCACTGGGGAGAAAGAATAATTAAGGGCTGACAAATCCTGAGACAGAGTAGTGAACATGTATCTGTCTCTCCATGCGAAGAGAAAAGAATACTAAGGTGGCCGCAGAAGGCTCTGCTTGCAAATCCCAGTAGGATTATAAGTGATGGCAGGTGCTCTATCAATGAGCATCTCTACTTCAGTTACCAAGCTGTTCTCTGACCCCTGAAAACAGATCACATCAACAAGGGCAATATTAGCGTCTAGTTGTAGAAGGTGACTATTGTATTCAGAAAGTCACCAAAACATGGTCTCAGATTTTTTAAAAAGGTAAACGTAGTATAATAAGCTCAATTTAAAGAAATAATGCATAGAGAATGCAAGCTAGACAGAGAGCTGGGAAACAGAATGAGGCAAAGACAAGGATTCAGAAACAAGACAAGAGTTTGTTTCTCGTAATCGAGTTCTTGGTTTACTTTGGAGTTTCTGAGGATTCTTTAGAGGGGGGAATTTGACCTCTTTTTCCTAGAGTTATTCCTGGGAGTCTAATAGTTGAAAGCCAGTGGCTTTTTACTGTGAGAAGGAAGAAGGAAGCAGCAGAGGACAATATTGGAACAACAAAAAAAGCTTCAATGGAAGAAAGATCAAGCAATGTATGGAGTTTTATCAGGCTAATTGTTATGTGCACGCAGTTAGATGATTCAAACAATATAGTACTAAAGGAAGTCCTATGTGAATCAATTGATCTAATAATTATTATATCCGTACCTCATTCTCTACAAATATTAAAGAAGACCACAACCAAACCATAGACTATCTCTGTCAAACCTCTCCCGTATCCACAAATGCCTGCCTTTCATCTTCAGAGAGCCTCCATCAGGCGGCATAAGAGATCCATGGAAGAAAATATGAATTTGGCCTTAAGGCCAACATGTATTTTCTATCATATTCTAAAATGTCAAGTTTCTGTAAGTCTAGGGGAGAGCACATAAAAAGTAAGTGTTTTAGACAGTATTTTCCTAACAATCTTTGTATATGAAGGGCATTAGTGACCTACATTCTATGATAAATGAACATGAGTAAATACTTAACTAGATACTTTTGGCCAGAGCCACTTTCTTATTCCTTCCGTGTGATGCATATACTAACAGTTGTAACGAATTAAAGTATAAAGCAGTTTAAATATTCATGTAATTATCAAATTTTTCTTAATGTAGAAATTTAAAAACTACACAGTAAATAAGCAGCTTTAATCAACCATCAAATATTTGTTGGAAATTACTTTGCCTAGCACTAGGGAGAAACACTAGAAACATAAAATAAAATAAGGTTTGGTCTTTATCCTTGGATATCTTACAGCCTCTGGAGGAAAAAGAAGTATCACAGACAAATGCGTGTACATGTCCACGCATGTAAATGGAAGGCAGCATATAATTTAATGCCAAAGGAGTTCAAGGGGATGAATGATTGACTCTACACAGAAAAGAAATAGTCTTCAAACACAAAAAAAATCGTATACACACGTATATAAAAAAATGTGTATATTTTAATTTCTACTTTCTTGTCCTTTGCTGTTGGCAGGTAATCCTTAGTATTCTACACTAACAGTCACAGACAATGATGGAGCGACAAGCATCAGAGGATACAGGAAGAGATCAGACTTCCCTGAACTACACAAACAAAACTGTAAACCAGAGAACACCTCCTGCTTAGATATTTTGATGGATGTCTGAATACTTAGTCAGCTATGTGTGCAACGAGATACACCCATCTGCTGCTTGATTGCACTATGTAAACACAAATGCACACGCCACGATGATGGGTACAAAACACACTCACACACACAAGGCAACACGTGGTGTAAATATTCAGCACTCAAGTTAAACTAGAATCTATTTCATTTGAAGCTTAAGTTCATTACATTTGCAAGCGCTCCATGTGATTTCTAAATCACACATATAAAGTTACATAAAATTTATTCTATTATGAATCTATTAAACGGCATAAATTTTATATAAATTACATATATATTTATTATGCTACATACAGCAACATGTGGGACATTCATCTATCAGAAGTCAAATTCCCTTCTTTGCGCAAAGGATTTACTTAGCCTTCTGCAAGATGCCAAACACACACACACACAGAAAAACAAATTCTTAAGTTTTTTTCTTGCTTATTAAACCTCAGCCATTTGCCCTAGTCTCTCACGTTCACTGGGCCTCAACAAAGGCACTAAGTGCTTTCCGGAACATAGATTTAAATGAGGGCCCTGCCCAGTGGGCTTACAACCTAATTAGACAGAGACAGTTGACCAACATATGCCCACAGACTCCAGTTGGCACTTATTTATTCTCTAATTAACATAAAGCAGCAGGGCAACAACTGGGCCTGTGCTCAGTGAGCAGGAGAGCGGATATGTGTGCTGTAGAGCTGTGCAGGGGGCGAGACTGCTGCTTTCTGCGGGGGTTTGCAGCAGGCGTTCTCTTGCTTCTGGCTTGTCTCCATAATTAATATTTCTGTGCATATCTTGCTGTGACTATGTATGTCCGAGCAAACAGACCCTCACGGTACAGCAGGACCACTTAGTTCAGCCGCCCCGATGATCAATACGGGTCACCGGATGGTTGACTTATGGTCAGCCAGGCAATTCTGTTGAAAACATTGGCCAGAGCCAGCCAGAGTGCTTAGTCCATGCTTTAATTTAGTCTTTTCAGCCAAACGAGGAAGACTTTCATCAGATCACAGTAGATTGTCAAGGGCCAGTGGCTTCTTTCTGCTGTTCTCACTGCCCTTCCTACGCCCTCCTGCAAACTCTTCAGTTTTTGAAATTTCGCTTTTCCTAAGTGTGTTCCACATGATTCTAAAAAAGCCTCTGAAGCAACTTAAACATGTACAGTGCCACACTATTAAAAAAAAAAAATATGTATGTGAGAAGAGTATGATGAGAGAAAGCTAAGCACTAGGACCAATCAGATAAGGTTTGAGAAAAAGTTGGTCCCTGAAATCCATGTCAAGAGTTCACAAGTACTTGCTAGACAAAATCCTTCATGAAGATGGTAGATGATTTGAGTATTCATTGTTTATCCAGAAAGAAGAATGCAAGCAAGAAAATCATATATTTTTTTCCCTAACTCTAGGGATATATTTGATGGTGGCAAAAGGTAAAACTCATTTGTTTTAGGTTACAGACAGTGTATTGTCAGTTACTAACCCTCTAATACTCTCTTTAAAATTCTATTTAATGCTCTTGACCTAATATGAATCCTAATTAAATCTTCTGAGAATAAAACCTTCATAGATTTACAGTCAATGCAGTTTTTAATCTGCTATTGGAGAAGCTGATGTTCTTCTCTTTTTTAGGGGGTGGGGGTGGATATTGGTTTTTTCCTCCACTCTATACTATGTCTTAAAAAATAGTGTAGACATTGGAGAACATGATTTCCTATGATATCATTCCTTCTTTGTTTAATTCTAATATTTTTAAACACACATAATTGTCATTGGATAGTCAATATCATTAATTGTTTTAACATGTTCCACAGGTGAACTTGAACATAATACAATAGATATTTGGACTAGTGGGAATTTAATACTTCCATAGACACTTCTTATATTTCCCTATAAATTGTGATTCTGTGGACTTATTGCTATGTTGCTGAAGTAAAGAAATATAAACAATCCCATTCAAAGTATAGTTAAAAAATTCGGGGCCTAATGACACTAAAAAAGAGGCTTATTTTCACAAATCAAGTGAGAGACAAAAGGTCTGAGTCAAAATATAAGAATCTTTATAACTCACATGTAACTGCTTCTAAAGAGTCCCAGAAACACCAGTGTTACTATTTTTGCATGACAAATGGAATTGATATCATCAGACTAATCACATTTTAGAATTTAGGTATCCTGATAAATCTTCTTAATCTTAAACATGTGCTTTAGAAATCAATGGTCATTTCAGTCTTGGTGAGTCAAACTGTTGCTTTCATTCTTTTTTTTAAATGTACATGCAAACATGCTCATCATAGTGAAAATAAACCCCAAATTGAAATGAATATCTAAAGCTAATGCAGTTTTACTTATTTCTACTAAAAACTCTATATCTGGAATTTTAAACCATGCAATTTTGTGTGTGTCATTTTTGGGGGATGGTGGATTTATTCCTTTTCTCTCTCTCTCTCTTCTCCCATCTTCCATTTTCATTGTGGAAATTTCATGCAGCAAAACAGGAAATTCCATCCAAGTTGATCTAACCTCAGGGCCTCCTCCAAGCATGCTGGAGAATCAGTGCTCTGTCACCTCTGAGAATAGAATTCATTTTGGATTCTTGTAGTACCTGCCTCTCGTACTTGGGCACTTATTTCCTGACTGACTGAGTTATTTTAACTTTGGTACGATGTAAATGTCCTTTATTGCAGTTTCCAATTTAGTATTTTTAAAATCAAGACTAAATTGAAACTGTTCAAAGTATAGTACCCCCTCCCAAATGAAGTACTTAACTAAAAATTTCAAAGTAAAAGTGATACATCAAAGTGAGGAGGCACAATTTAAGATGGAATGATAGTATTGTAATTCTCGAAATTCAAGTTCTAAAATATTTTCATTCATCCAAATACATTTGCTTAAGAAATAGAGTTATTTGCAAATGATTGCCACTATCAGCAAATTAGCACAATAAAAATATTAATAGTTGTGTCAGCATCTATAAGATTTAGTTGTTTTGATGGTACTTAATAGATAGAACTAGCATTTTTGGGCTCCTGCCAATTGACCATCTGTCGAGGTAGTCTGTGGAGAATCAGAACAACTGAACTTTTGGCACATCCAATTATACTGAGCAACTACCAACCCTGTTTTAGGTTTTAACAGAAGAGTACATCACCAAAAGATTGTGTTAATTGATTTAATGCTGAGAACTTTGGGAATCTGGATATAGTCATGGGAGCATTTCAGTTAGTCTTAGTGAGTTGAACCCATAAAAACATAATTTAATTAAATAAGGGCCCTTCTTCTTTCAGGTGTTTTGCTAGGCATTTTGAGGGATACAATGATAACATAATCCTTGCCCTTTATTGCATACAAGATAATAGATGAAATTAAATTTATGTTATACATATTTCTAAGAGAAGGCAGCCGGCAATGTCAAAAATATTGCTACTTTTGTTATTGGAGTACTGGAAGGCAAAAGCTCCTTACAGATGGAGATAAGAAAGTAGATCATGAAAGACATGTCATTTGTGTTAAGTCTCATATATGAACATGCTTTTGAAAAATAAAATTAGAGTTGGAGATTTTACCAGGCAGAGGGACAGGTTGACTAAAAACAGTGAAGTGATTTAGGGAATTAAAGAAGACTAAAATTGCTTGGGGCCAAATCAAACAGAGAAATCACTTTAGAAATCTCGATTTATGCCACAGAGAGCCAGTAAGAAATTCTGAGCAGTGCAGCCATGGCATTGTGGTGGGATATGATACACAAAAGAAAGTATAGTTAGAAAAATCTGGGAGGAAATGCCTACAGTAATACAACTTGGAAGAAATAGTGCCTTCACTAGGGCAAATGGAAAGAAAAGGAGGATTGATTCAAGAGATGCAGCTAAGACAGGAGTGAAGTACTTCAACGAAATTTATGTAAAGGGAAAAAGGAAAAAATTAAGATAATTCTAACATTTTGAGAAGCAGTGACTATGGACGTGTTATGCAATCAAATGTTATGCGGACAAATGAGGTATAGAATTCAGCAAAATGCACTGGTTTGGAGATATGTATGTGATCACTAAGGCCATGCAAGTGCCTGGAAGGATGAATTTTGAAAAGTGCCGCTACAGAAGAGACAGAAGACAGGGAAGAGCCCAGGAAAGAGAACAATGAAAGGGAAATATAAGAGAATCAGTTGAAAACAGTGAAATGAAAGGTATTCATAAGCAGGTAGTCATCAAGGTTAATTGCCTGAGAGATGTTAAGGAAGAAGGAAACCTTAATGTCACTGGATTGAGAATACAGAGGTCACAGGGGAACTTCAGGGGAATAATTGTAGTTGAGCAGGTAAGTGTGAAAGTCACATTATATTCATTTTACTTCTAAAAGTAGTGTGAAATTTGCTAGTGAAAGAGATTGAGGTAAAAGAGATTAGATAGATGAGAGATGATAGATATTGATATGTGGACAGACACAAAGATAGAGATAGAAAATCATCACTCAAAGAAAAGGTTGAGAGTATCGTGTGTGTGTGTGTGTGTGTGTGTGTGTGTATGTAAATGGGTAGTCACTGAAGGCAAGACGAACACTAGCATTCTATCAAATAATGTAAAATAAAGGAACTGTTACAGAGGTTTGGGTAGGGGTAAAGAAATCAACAAACAATGTTGACCTTCTTCCCAGCCCTAGATCTGAAGAAAAAGGGAAGGAAATAGAGGAGCCCAGTGAGCACTGGGGCTATCCAGGGATCAGTGACAGCAAGCAACATGACCCGCAGGGGAAAGGGGAGGTAGAAGAAAATGCATACTTCTCCCCCCTCAGCCTCCTCTCTCCTCTTTCTGCCTTCCAACAGCAGAATAAAATATAAATCTCATCAGCACTCAGTCTTTGTTGTACAGTTCTTGGGTGTCTGTCTCTTGAAGCATAAATCAAGACAGAATGGGTATAGAACGGACAGTGGGAGACAAGCATATTCTAAGCAAGGAAGAAGTCCCAGGAGAAAAAGAAGAAAAGTGTAAGAAAGAAAATGAGATAATAAGTGGAACAAAGTTCAGGATAAGATAAAGGCATACTTAGAAAATTTAAATTAAAAAGTGCAGGGGGTCCCTCAGTTGGTTGAGCAGCTGACTCTTGGTTTCAGCTCAGGTCATGATTTCAGGGCTGTGAGATAGAGCCCTGCATCAAGCCCTGAATCCAGCTCCACGCTCAGCAGGGAGTCTGCTTGAAGATTCTACTCCTCTGTCCATCTACACTTCTCTCTCAAGTAAATAAATCAATCTTTAAAAAAAATAAATAAAAAGTGCAAAAGAGGAAAAGATGAGATGCAAAGCAATTTTAAAGTGGAGATGGGGCTTGTGTTAGAAGCCCTAGTCTAGAACAGTTATCCAGAGTTTGCCTTTGCCAACATAGGGCAAGAAGTTACAAATTCATAAGTGTTATCAGAATGTAACCTTGATTATTTTTGCAATGCTTAACTAATTAATACCTTAAAATTATTACCAAATGAGGACTTTACTAAATATATTTACTATTAAATTCAAAAGTATCTGTAAAAATAAGTACGCTTAATGACCTAATGTGATGTATGTATGTGTGTGTGTGTGTATATATATATATATATGTATGTATTTTATATATATGGAAAACACTGTTACAGTGACACAGTGATCAAGTGTTTTGATAATATGTCCTATGGAATACTCTAGAGAAAACAGTTTTCACAATAGTTGTTTTCCAGTCATCATATCCATGTTTCAAGCCATGAGATGGAGAAGGAGAGAAAAAGGGGTATGTTTCTTCACTTTGAAAAAGGTTTCCTGAAAGCCCACACAGCACTTCTATCTATATCTGCCTATAATTTAGTCACATGGGTCTGCCTAATTCTGAGAATCGATGGGCCTTCTAGCTGAGTGTCAATGTCCTAGCAGGAAATCAGTATTTTGATCATTTGAAAGATAGGGAAAACACAGATTTGTTTGGCATCTACATTTTCTGCCTTCCTATGTAAAGATGAAGATGCTCTTAGAAGGAGAGTGTTTTTGTTACTAATGTAGAATCAAACTTGTAAGTGAGTATTGTAGAAACTAAGGACACTAGTCCTGATTTGAAACACCGCTCTAGGGGAAGAAGCACTTGAACATCTAAGGGAGAGCATGAAGTAGGGAAAAATGTATGCTTGAAATTAAAAAGGTAGAGTTGGAGAGTATCAAAAATGGCAATGTAGAACATTTTCCTAGAATCAGCTCTACATTGAACTTTAAAAGAATTCTGGAAGTCATCAAGGACAGAATATATTTTAAATGAAATATCCTGAGATGAAATCTCTTGACTTTCCTTAAAGAGAATTATTTTGGGGGAGGGTATAAGAAATAGTGCATTGATTTACAGAAAACTCTAATCCATAGTGAGACTAAAAATTTGCAACTTAGAAAATGTATTACAAATATTGTTGCATAGGAAGGAAATAACCATATTATAAACTCTAAGTAATATTATAAAAGTGGCAAGAAAAACAAAATTCTTGTATCTATATTATCATAATTCTGCATGTTTTTTAACATGACTTTGTGCAGAAGACAGTAATCTGTAATGACTTGAATGAGGTGTGAGGGCAAAAACAACATATGTCTGTTGGACAAATATAATCATTCTTAGTGATCCTATTAATCTGCATGACAAATGATATATTCCAAGAGTTAATTTTTAAATTCTGCCTCATCTTTTCCATACATAATTTATTACCATACCTAGACGAATCAAAAGTGTATCACTTGATTAACTTTTACTCTCAATTATCTTAAAAAAATTCTTTTATATTTGTATATCTTAGAGTTTCAAAGTTGTTCTTCAATAACATTTTTATTGCATTCAATATATATTACAGGCATAATATTATAATTTTTGTTCTTTCAGAATACAAATGATTTGGGGAAAGAGTAGATTGGTGAATAATTTTACCCTGATAAATTAGGAAAATGGTTTCTTGTAAATATATAGAATACAAATGGCACAAATGCAAGCTAATACTACCCAGGAACAGAAAAGATGGCAGAAGAATGACAGGAGATTTTTTAAAAGGCAGTCATATACACTTCGTAAGAAACCAAACAAAATTTGATAAATTAAGACTATACTAATATATAAGCCCAGGAAATTATTAGTAAAAGCAATAACAGGTAAAAATCTAGAAAATAATCTTTGTACTCAGGATACCTGGATTCCAGATAACAGGGGTACTTTAGTACTGAAGTGTTTACCATTGGCACTCAGAGTTTTGTTTGTAAAACAAAAGGTATTGATTATAGTGTCTGACTTTTATTAAATTCTTACACATTGTTTCATATGATACTTGCAACAATCATATTGAAAGCAATATCATTATCTTCATTTTACAAATGGACAACCTGAACCTTAATGAATGTAAATAAAATGATGAATGTAAATAAAATGGTGAAGATCACAAAACAAACAAACGAGAGAACAGGTGTGGAACCTAAGACTAGTTGAAAACTTAAGTCCAAATTCTTAACCACTCTAAGTATTGCTTTTTTTCTGTGCAAGACTATTTCTTTTCCTTGCTGAGGAAGCTGCTGTGCTAAAAATCCTGGATATAAGTAAGAGAATAATAAAAAAAAAGACATACTTCAAAGAGAAGACTGTAGTAAGGAGCAGAGAAGCAGGATATGAATTAATACTTTTATTTTATAAGTTGTAGTCATCAAATTGAAAGTGTCTTATATAACAGAGCATCTTGAGACCTCAGTTACGTATTTTTGATGCTGTACCAAATCTCTTGACAAATAGTACTTTTAAAAAATATCAGTTACAATGTGGAATCTAAAATCCTATCAACAAACATTTTGTATTTTGTTACATTAAAATCCATTGGTCTTTACAAAAAATACAATGTATAAAGGTGTTTAATTTCAACAGCAAGGAACCTACTTTCTGGTTATCTTGTGTAAGGAATAAAATATGGCTCCAGAATCTGTCTTGTTTGAAAACTGGTCCTACCAATCGGACAACTCACATGCTACTACTATAGCGCAATTATTCATCTTTAAAATGGTAATAAATATAAAACTTATTTAATACTGTTGTTGTTTTATATGCATTAATATACGAAAGATCTTGAAATTCCTGGAGGAAGTTTTTAAAAATAAATTTTAGTTAAGTTTATTTTTAATACTATGGACATTTGTAAAAAGTGACATATTTTCTTTAATCATGGCTTGCTTATTTGAAAATAGCAAAAACAATGTTTTAAAAATAGAATATTGAAACATAGTCTATGAACTTTCTAAGTATAGGGACTGCTACTTCTTCATGTTTGTGTTCCCAGGACCTGGCTCATAGAAGATTCTGCATGTATGTTTATTAAGTAAGCTAATCAAATATCTAATGTAGGTTTCCTTAAATCTTTGTATCCAAATATTGGAAAGTTGTTCATCTTAAAATAATCTCATAGCTCTATAATGGTTGAAAACTTACGAATAACTTCTACATACGATCACATGTTTCCTTACTACAACTCCCTCTGATATCAAAGGTCTTTAAATTATTAATTCAAATAATAGTTATTGAAATTGTCCTCTGTACAAGACATTTTACTAGGTGATATTTGGGAGTGAGCATAAACATGTAAAAGATACAGTTTCTTTACTCAGGAACTTTTAATCTATGACCTTAATTTAAAACAAGTTTTAAAAAATGTAACATGGGGCGCCTGGGTGCCTCAGTCGTTAAGCGTCTGCCTTCAGCTCAGGTCATGATCCCAGGGTCCTGGGATCGAGTCCCGCATCGGGTTCCCTGCTCCGCGGGTGGCCTGCTTCTCCTCTCCCACTCCCCCTGCTTGTGCTCTCTCTCTCTCTCTATCTGTCAAGAATAAATATAAAATCTTTAAAAAAATAAAAAAATAGAAAATGTATCATGGATTTCCAGTTTCCTGTTCCATGTATAGGGAACTTGGAAGTGCAATTCTGTCCTAACAGCAAGGAAAAAGCTGACAGCCTGAAAAATCAACACCTCTTCTTAGGTCCATATGAGAGGGGAGGTCACAGGGCAAAGTGCAGCCCCTTAAACTGGAGAGAAGACAGGTGAAGAGAGGGTGGCTTGGCTTCCGGGAGCAGACTAGCAGGTGGAAAGCCCTGTGGGAACCAGTGCCTAATACGTTGTGCCCAGCTACCAAGAAAAATGATAAGGCATTCCAAAAGGCAAAACCCCCCACAATTTGAAGATACAGAGCAAGCATCAGAGCCAGACATGGCAGGGATGTTGTAACTATCACACCAGCAATTAAAAAAATCTGTAATGAATATGCTAAGGGCTCTGATAAAGAAAGTAGATGGCATGCAAGCACAGATAGGCCAATGTAAGCATAGAGATGGAAGTCCCAAGAAAGAACCCACAATAAATGCTAGAAATAAAAAAAAATGTATCATGTCATGGGGGAGACAGAGTAACTGAGTTTCTTGTCTGTAAATAGATATTAACAACTCCTACCTTTGACTGAAATATGTCAAAATTTGCATGCATTCATAGGTGTGTGAGAAATCTACATAAACATGGCAGTTGCATCACAAAGATTTTCTCTGTTCCTTTTCGAAACAAAACTAAAAATAAAGCAATCAAATTGTGCTAGTCTACTAAGACACAGCCTGGCAGAAATGAAAACAGCAGATTTGAAGGAAGGAAAGCAGTGATTACTGAGACGTCCAAGAGGCAGAAGTTAGAATCTATGCGCTTACAGGGAAGCTTATCAATGAGAAGTAGCCAATCTGCTTCACAGATCCTTGGGAGAGCTAAGGCTTAAGAAACTCAGGTGGTGGGCATCAGAGGAAGTCATTAAATATCTATGTACATCATATCTCCATTTTTACCAGACAGTTTCTGCTCTTCTTTTCTTGGACACAAGATAGAACTAATTGCACTCTCTGAATCTCTCAGGGATGGTTGGGACATGAGATTCATCCTGGCTAATTAATCGTGGGATAAAGTAATCTTTGTTACCTCTAGTCTGAGGCAATAGCCAATGTGAGGCTCTCCAGAGATCTCTCTTCTCTCCAGAATGGTGACCAACAACATTTAAGATGATTGACGATCCATCATGATGAGTCCCATCATGATGAGCAGAAATGGAACTCAATCTGTGATAGTCATGTAGCATGATTAAGAAATAAACCTTGGTTGTTTTAAGGCTGAAGATTTGGAACTGTTTGTTACTACAGCAAAATCTACCCTAACTTGATTGATAACAGTCTAGATGTGGAACTGATAAACCTTTCTCACATTGCCTAACTGGGAAAGTCTCTGCATCCCCAGGTCAATTCTCTGGAGGAATTGAACTTGAAATGCTCCAGGTATGAGGTCACAGGCACGCCAGAGAGTTAGTGATAAGTGAAAGGACTGAAATGAAGGGTTTGTGTGAAATACGACACACTACCACGCATTTTCTGCATCTATAGGATGCTTGATTTTGGAAATAGTTAACATGTCATTTTATCCTACAAAACGGGTAAGACATGGTTAAGAATAATTGAAATCACCTTTTTCTAGTATGATTTTGTATTACATGGCTTTTAAATTTCTTCATAATTTTTTCCGTTTTATTCCTATCTCAAGTGAACAGTGTTAATGAACTTTAATGACCCTATGTCTATAGTGTGCAGTGATATGTCCTGTAGTTGGTAATCATTGGACGAGATCAGATCATCAAAATCAATTATTTCCATTACACTTTAATTTGGACAAATGATATTTCATTTGCGGCTTTAGGTGCAAACATATGCTGTTGCTACAGGTTTATGGTCAGGTCTCCAATATTAAAGATGTCCATTTAATCAGATTGTTATATTATCACTGCTCACACACACACATTAACTATATTGACCTCAATAACTTTGGCTTCTCTTTGTTACAAAGCTTATCCTTCTTCCCTGCTGAACAGCATAGAGATTTCTAACTTTCCTTTGCATTAAATCTACAGCATTTAGCCTTTTTTTTAACAACAAGGAAACCATACGTGACAGAAATTATCCTTCCACATGGGCCATATAAAATCTTCTCCATACCAAACTTTATTTGCCCTTCATAAGTCACATTTTGGGTACATATTAAAAGCTGACGAAACTCACAGTGGTGTACAAACCATCCCAAAGTCCTGTAAGAATACTTGCATGTATGTCTGGAATTTCTTGACATCATTCATCACTACCACCGCCACCCGCAGCTGAATTACCATCACCCCTCTCTGGAGGACTGCAGTTGTTTGATGGAAACCTACAAAGAGTTTCTGCATATGCTGTTCTTGTTTTCAGAAATGCTTTCCTTTTCCATCTGGTCACATCCCACTTGCTGTTCTCATCTCAACTCAAGGGTCATTTCCTCATCACCTTGATTTGGTGAAATGCTTTTACTACAGGATCATGAGCTGTGTCCCTATTTTTTGTTTTAAGAGAGGGAGAAGGGGGCGTGCAAAGGGAGAGGGAGAGAAAGAATCTTAAGCAGACTCCATGCCCAGTGCAGAGATGGACGTGGAGCTCCATCTCACAATCCTGAGATCATGACCTGAGCCAAAATTAAGACCAACTGAGCCACCCAGGAACCCCAAGGTGTGTCCCTATTCGGCAATATACTTGTCCACAAAATATTTTGTCAATTTTATCAAAGGTCTTTAAACTCCATGTGTACAAAGATTAGTTTGTGTTTATTCAGCACATAAAGTTAATATACACTTATTGAATCAATGAATAATAGTTCAGTTTAATAATTTAATTATAATTATTAGTATGTGTCTTCTAATGCTAAAGCTGAAGTGCTGCTTTGTTTTAATTTAATATTGTAGAAAAATAAATTTAATTGTTTTTCTAATATTTAGACAAAATAATTGCAAATGGATCTTATGGATTCCCCTTATTTAATATCCCACACTGCATTATATTCATTAAAACTTCTCTTTCTGGGCACCTGGGTGGCTCAGTCAGTTAAGTGTCTGCCTTCGGCTCAGGGCATGATCCCAGGGTCCTGGGATCGAGCCCCGCATCAGGCTCCCTGCTTCTCCCTCTGCCTCTCTCTCTCTGTCTCTCATGAATAAAAAAACAAAAACAAAAACAAAAACAAAAAACCCCATTTTCTTTCCATTTAAGAGGTAAGCATCCTGAAAACATAACTTGAAAACATCAGTTTTTTATAATAATTTTATTATTTTTTTTCATCATGTAAATGTACTCTTTAATCCCCATCCCCTATTTCACCCATCCCTTCACCCACTCCCCTCTGGTAACCATCAGTTCATTTTCTACAGTTAAGAGTCTATTTCTTGGTTTGTCTCTCTCTCTCTCTCCCAATCTCTCTTTCTCTCCCTCTCTTTTTTTCCTTTGCTCATTTGTTTTGTTTCCTAAATTCCACATATGAGTGAAATCTGTGGTATTTATCTTTCTCTGACTGACTTATTTTGCTTAGCATTATATTCTCTAGCTCTATCCATGTTGTTGTAAATGGCAAGATTTCATTCTTTTTTATGGTTGAAAAATATTCCATGATATATATATAGGGATATGTATCTCTCTCTCTCTCTCTCTCTCTCCATATATATATATATGTATGTATCCCACCTCTTCTTTATCCATCCATCTATTGATGGACACTTGGGCTGCTTCCACAGTTTGTTATTATAAATAATTCTGCAATAAACATAGGGGTGCATGTATTCCTTTGAATTAGTGTTTTCGTATTTTTTGGATAAATACCTAACAGTGTGACTCCTGGATCCTAGGGTCATTCTATTTTTAACTTTTTGAGTAACCTCCATACTGTTTTCCACAATGGCTGCACCAATTTCATTCCCACCAACAGTGCACACCAGGTTTCTTTTAGATTAAGATCAAGATGTAACACCAACAATCATTCAAAACCCTAGCCTCCTCTTGATATGAATATGCTGTGATCAAGGAGCGAAGTAAGTTTTATATAATGGGCAAGAAATAAATAATTGAATTATTGCCATTCAGCAACTAGCAATTGAGCATTCCAGTATCTTCTGTCGGGATAAAGAAATGAATCAAATTGATTTTGTCATGAAACTTACAGTTTTGCAGAAGAAATAAGTGATGCATAAAAGTTATAATATATAGTAGCAAGTAATATAGGTGTCCTAATATCTGAGGACCAGATGTTAGCATTTTTACTTCATGTTTCCAGAAATGTTTTTTAGCAAAAATTACATTCCTGGTTTTGAAAGTTTGGGGACTCTTTTGGACCAAAAATGAGGTACCAATATATACCTCCCCAAAGGCTTGTCCAACCCTCTACATTCTAAAATATTGTCAATCTTCTCTGTGTCTTTAAATCCCTGTATCTTCAAATTAAAATTGATTGCTTTCATGAAATGGAATCTGCCCACTGTTTAACATTAATAAATGAATGATATATTCTTTTAATTGTGTTTGCCAATCTGAATTTTATGGAACACTTTCTCTCCACCCCTTCATAATCCTTTTTTGCATGTGTTCAGGGTAAATGCTGGAGGGCCTCCAATTTTGAAGTGTTAAATTATCAAGTGAAATCATAAGAGCAATTTATAAAAGAGATAGCTGGAAATTAAAATACAAAAACCGCTCAAGGTAAAATTCGTGGGGGAACTCTTGTCACCACCATGAGACCCTGCAGAACAGATGGAACTGACTCTCCAGCTTCTGCGTGGGTACCTGCTGTTTAATTATACCCTAATTAATTAAAGGAAAATCTCCTGTGTGGTTTCAGTAGTAGTGAGCAGGAGGGCAGTCAGAAAGAGACACTTGAATTCAAAAGACTTCAAAATTAACACTAAGAGGCTCAGGAAAGCAGTTACTGTTTACTCATTGTGGTCATTTTCCAAGAGCAATTGTTAAAACAACAAATTGACTGCCTCACACCCAAAAGAATACATAGTATGTCTTCTTTTCAATAACTAAGTTCCGTAAATATTTTATTAGTATTTTAAGATTCACTAATAAATTTTTACTAAACACATGAGGACTTTTAAGACCAGAGCAGCATGCATAAAATTAAATCTCCACGTGTTTCTTTAGTGGTTATTTAAAAAAAAAGAAAAGAAGAAAAACAAAAAAAAAAGCTTATACTCTTCTGCTTTAAGAAACTCGTTCCGCAAATATTACTTCCGGATTTAAGGTTTCACCAAGTTAATTTCTCAGCCAACTGCCTGCGAAAGTAGCAGGTAAATGCAAGTATATTGTATCCACCTCGATGAGTGGAATGGTAGTAGGGAGGCATTGTATTAATTAGGTATTCAGTAATAATTGGTGGCCGTGCCATCGCCATTGTGTTTGCTTGTGTATGCACACTTGTTCTTCTGGCTCTCTGAGCTTCTCTTCTTTAACACAGATGTCACTGGAGTATTATAAACCTTTTGGCTAGCTATATAAAGGCAGAAAGACACTTTTTATAGAAAACCAATTAACAGATAAAAAGAGCATATTGGTAGTTTGCATTAGATAGGGCTGTGTAGATGTTTATGCATCTGTTGGAAGTGTCATCAGTTGGTAGAGTGATCCATGAGCCCAGGACATATTTGCTAAAATGAATCTTGTATTCATCAACTGTCTTTTACATGTGGCCTTGGAAACATTAAATAGTATATTTATTTAAATAAATAAATGAAATTTAATTAAAATAAATTAAATAAACTTAATCCAAATACATTTAAATAAATTAAATTATATAAAATTTATATATGATGTTACATATTAATTTGTTTATATTTATTTGTTTTATAAATAAAATATATAAATATATGTTATATAAATGGCATATATATTTATTAATTTGTTACTTCCTTATTGATTGAGTAGACTTCATAGAGTAGTAAAAAATCCAATCTCACACAACTTCCCACATACTTGTAGAGCTTAAGTCAATTTAGTAAGCCAGATAAAAATATATACAACTATATAAAAATATCTCCAACTATAATAAGTATGCATGAGATAGATTTTTGTTCTCTTTGTTATTTCTAGGATTATATTTGGGAATTATAAAGAATAGAATTACTGAGTGTGAAATATAATTGTCACCGTAGGAAGACTATTTGACATCATTTATTAATAATAACATGAATTACTGATACTATTAGTGATTTAGGCAGATGGAGCCTTAAGAGTTCTCTTAACTCTTACATGACTGTGGACTTCAAACATTCAATAAACAATCTCTTATTGTAAGGAATATTAATCAGGAGTTATTTTTACTGCTTATGAATATATTGCATATAGATTATTAATAAGAATCCCCAAATAATAGCTCATCAATTATATTTATGTCTGGACATAATCTTGTCTGAGCACTATATGATGTGCTATATGATACACATAGTTATGGAGAGAGAAATGGCCAAGCCAGTTATTTGACCATTAGCATTATGATCATTTAAAAAATATATATGCCTTTTTAAAACAGCATTATTAAGGTATAATTGATCTACAAAAGCCGAGTTTGATGAGTTTGGACATTTGCAGACACGTGTGAAATCATGGCCACAATCAAGGTAATAGATACATTCATCTCCTCCAATAGTTTTCTTGGGTCTTTGTTTTTGTTGTTGTTTTTGTTTTTGTGTTATGAGCAACTTAACATGAGATCTAACCTCTTAACAAATTTTCAAGTACATAAAACAATATTGTTAACTAGAGGCATTAGGTTATTTGGCAGGTATCTAGAATTTTTTCATCTTGCATAACTGAAATTTTGTACCCACCAAACAAAGACTCATTCTCCCCTCCAATCTGCCCCAGACCCTGGCAACGACCATTCTATTCTCTGCTTCTATAAATTTGACTATTTTAAATGCTTCATATAAGTGGAAGGGTGCATTTTTTATCCTTCTGTGACTGGTTTATTTCTCTCAGCACAATGTCCTCCAGATTCATCCATGTTGTTGCAAATGGCAGGATTTTCTTCTTTTTAAAGGCTGAACAATATTCCATTGTGTGTACATACCATATTTTCTTTCTTCACTCATCTGTGACTTTTTTTTTTAAAGATTTTATTTATTTGACAGAGAGAGACACAGCGAGAGAGGGAACACAAGCAAGGGGAGTGGGGGAGGGAGAAGCAGGCTTCCCGCTGAGCAGGGAGCCCGACGCGGGGCTCGATCCCAGGACCCTGGGATCATGACCTGAGCCGAAGGCAGACGCTTAACGACTGAGCCACCCAGGCGCCCCGTGTGACTTATTTTTAACTTCCGAAAGTGAAACGAGAACCAGCCTATGTGGGGAAAAATCACAAATGAAGCGTGATAGAAAGCAGTATGCAATTAAATGCTAATTTGCTTATTAAAGGTGATACGGATATGTCCAGATGATTGATCATCATGTTCTTTGTCTTGTAGAATGACGTCAACTGTCTATTATTGTCTGTTTTGTTCTCATTAATGGAATTCCAAGCAAGATATATCATGGCCTAGGAGTTCAGATTGACCGCTCTTAGAAAAAGTACGTTTATGGTGCAAGAATAACACATGGGCAGAGAGGAAAAATAGGACAACTTTATCCTATCTACCTCTTTCAGGCAAAATCCAAAATTATATGCATTTTTGAGGACATATGTAATAATAACTTCAACTTTAAAATATCTATACATCCTAATTACATTTCCCTTTTTTAAAGAGCTCTGTGAATTTCAGTATCTTAATGAGCTATCTAGGTACCTGTCCAGTCTCAGGCCCTGAAGGAGATTACTTAGCCTGGTTTCTACACGGCAGTTTCTCACTAACTAAAAGTGCTAATTGTGCTTTTCTGTGGGCTTTGCTGCTAGTGCGGAACCTCTGATTGCTTCATAACACAAGGATTCCAGAGGAAAAGTGGACAGGATCTTTGAGTTGTTTTCTCCATATCCAGGCACTTGGTCACCTATTTGGCTGCTGTTTCATTTCTCTTTGCATAAGGACCAATTTTTAGAGGAAGTCCAATAATTCTATGAGCTGAAATATGTACAATAAGCCTTTTTAAGTACTCATCTTTAGACAATGTTCCTCAAATCAGGGATTCTCCCCTATCTGGAAGATAGTATTCAAAGAATTCTTGTTATAGGAGAGAGTAGGAGAGGGTGGTCGGAGTGAGGAAGGAAGGAGAGAGAAAGAAATAACACAGAAAACCACAAAGAATACAGATAAATAAGAAATTATCTTTAGACTTCCCCAAATCCTCCTCTTAATGTCTTTTCTCTTATATCTGGTATTAACCAAGGTCAGAATATCTTAAATACCTTTCATTATCGGCTCAGCAGGGGCTGCTCCACCATGGTTTGAAGTGTTATATGATTTCCAAGCATAAACTGAGCTGTCTTTACTCTGGAGTCTGGCTTCAGTGAATTTTTCATTTAATTTTTCTTCAGAAGACCATCAAGACATTTGCTGTTAGAACATAAGGGAGGCTATATCGGAGACTCGTTGTCAATAGCTTTATTTCCCAATTCCATTTTCAAAACGCATCCTCATAATGTATTCAAGTATTTCAGATTCAATCAAATTACTTCTTCTTTGTAGTAGTGAGAAAAATTATTAATTCATTTTCATAGAAACCATGTAAATTTACATGGGAAAATTTTTTCTTTCTTTCTTTCTTTCTTTTTCTTTCTTTCTTTCTTTCTTTCTTTCTTTCTTTCTTTCTTTCTTTCTTTCTTTCTTCTTTCTTTCTTTCTCTCTCTCTCTTTCTTTTTCTTTTCTTT
Source organism: Halichoerus grypus (assembly GCF_964656455.1). NCBI lineage: Eukaryota > Metazoa > Chordata > Mammalia > Carnivora > Phocidae > Halichoerus > Halichoerus grypus. The sequence goes on from NC_135714.1 coordinate 84,805,231, forward strand.
CTTTCTTTCTTTCTTTCTTTCTTTCTTTCTTTCTTTCTTGCTTGCTTGCTTTCTTCTTTTATAGTAAACATTACCCCTACTCAGCTCTTCACAACTTGATTAATTCATTAAGTGTGAATGAATGGTGAGCTGTGGGGGAGAAAAGTTTACAGATTAAAGAATGTCTTATTCTATCTTTATAGAGGTATGGAAGATATAGTTATTTGTCACCACTTCCCTTTCCAATTGGTCTCCCCCCCTCCACACTTAATTTTTTAGAAGGCTACTCTTTGAATTATATCAGCCAGCTGATTTCAAGTAATGGGAAGCACTGGCCAGAGATTGGATTGGGGAAGGAGAAAGAGGTTTGGGGATTTCTTACTTGTTCCTTTCTGACTTTGGAGCCTCGATTCTGATAGTACCCACATTCTTTCTTTCTCCCAGACTCAAGCTCTCACTGGAGTCCAGGAGCTCACTTTGTCCCCTTGCCCCTTCAGGACTAGAGGTGGTGTTTCTCCATTGTTGCTGTCTCTGCTTCCTCCAGTAGCTCCCGTTGGCTTCCTAAATCCTGCCCAAACCTCGGTGAACTTTCCTTCATGAATGTCTCTTCACTTAAGCCATTTGATTTGAATTTGTTTTCTGTTGGGGCCTTCACTGATTATAAAAACAATAATATTAATCATAATAATCTAGGAGTCATGGAATACTTACCAGATGTTGAATATTATGCTAAGTGTTTCATATGTGCTATTTAATTGAATCTTTAAAAAATTCTTATGGGATGTGTATTATCTCTCTTAAGAGGGATTAAATTGAGGTTTAAAAAGGGCATCATTGCACAAGATCTCCCCAGCTAGTTAGGCAGCATCAAGACTCTAAGCCTAGCCTGTGTGACTCTGGAGCCCTTGCTCTTCTTCTTCTTCTTTTTTTTTTTTTTTATTCTGTTATGTTAATCACCATACATTACATCATTAGTTTTTGATGTAGTGTTCCATGATTCATTGTTTGCCTATAACACCCAGTGCTCCATTCAGTACGTGCCCTCTTTAATACCCATCACCAGGCTAACCCATCCCCCCACCGCCTTCCCCTCTAGAACCCTCAGTTTGTTTCTCAGTGTCCATAGTCTCTCATGGTTCATCTCCCCCTCCAATATCCCCCCTTCATTTTTCCCTTCCTACTATTTTCTTTTTTTTTTTTTTTAACATATAATGTATTATTTGTTTCAGAGGTACAGGTCTGTGATTCAACAGTCTTGCACAATTCACAGCGCTCACCATAGCACATACCCTCCCCAATGTCTATCACCCAGCCAGCCCATCCCTCCCACCCCCCTCCACTCCAGCAACCCTCAGTTTGTTTCCTGAGATTAAGAATTCCTCATATCAGTGAGATCATAGGATACATGTCTTTCTCTGATTGACTTATTTCACTCAGCATAACACCCTCCAGTTCCATCCACGTCATTGCAAATGGCAAGATCTCATTCCTTTTGATGTGGAGCCCTTGCTTTCCCTAATCACTCTGGAAGGCTGCCTGTTTTGTGAGATTGTGCCCGTAGTGCAGGAACAGCAGATAGAAATCTTTAAACAGTAGTCTATAACTAGATAAATAAGAAAAGTGGTAGTGTTTAGTTCAACTCCACATATATTTATTATTTTTTAAAGATTTTATTTATTTATTTGAAAGAGAGAAAGAGAGAGCTAGCATGAGCGGGGGGGGGGGGGGGCGTGAGGGGCAGAGGGAAAGGGAGAGGCAGACTCCCTACTGAGGAGGGAGCCCGATGCAGCGCTCTCCATCCCAGAACCCGGGATTAGGATCTGAGCCAAAGGCAGACACTTACATGACTGAGCCACCCAGGTACCCCCACAATTATTTATTGTCATTACCATATGCTCAGCATTATTCTAGGATTTGAGAATGTAGAGATAAAAATGTTCTGTTTCCAGATAGATTTATTACTTGACCGGAGCATCAGACATCACAAATACATAAATTAAGTAATATTTTACACATGGAAATACAAATACTTCCAGGCCACGGAGGAAGAATTTTGAAGTCGAATGGTTTGAAGCTCGGGTGACTCATTGGGATTCCACGTTGATTTAGTTGAAACCTATACACTGACCATGGAATTGCAGTGCTCCAGGCCTGCTGGATTTACCCCGTGCATTCCCAGTGTTTGATTGTCTCTTGTTGGAAGCAACACTCAGGTGATTACCTTTGTCAACAAAACATGCATTTCTTCTCTGGGGGTTACAATGTTAGAACTTAGAGAATGATAGAATTTAACTGTCCAACCTCCTGGTTATGATTAATATAGAGATAATAAACATGAAATAACAGATAACAGTGTATTTTTTTCTTCTGAATCCATTTTTCTCTTTACAGATGTTAAAATACTAAAAGTTTAGTAGATCACAATCATTTTGTTTGATATAAAACTCATAGATTATAAGATGCACGAGCATTTTTAATAATAATCTTAAAAAGGAAAAGACATTGTCATGGAATCTATAGCATGGTTCTTTTTGATTACTTAGAAGTTGTATTTTATATTTATTGAAAGAGTTGTTTTAGGATTAAACTTTGTACACAAGAACCAGTCTTGGAAATACATAAAAGGAGAATGTAAACAAAATAATTTGGTTAAGGTATTTCTAATTTCTTCCCTTAAGAGATTAACTTTTTTGAATCACTTTTTGAGCTATCACTGTCCGTACTGTGCCAAACAAATTTTGGAATTGGAACTTAATTTTCTCATCTCTAAAATAATAGTAATAATAACTCTTCTCCCTTGGGGTTGCTGCAAACGTTGAGTGAAATGAAATGTGCAACATGCTTAGCATAGTGCCTGGTACATAATAAACACTCAATAAAATTTGTTACTAATTGTGCTATTGTTATTTTTATTATATTCCTTTCAAGGTGGTACCTGATAAGTGGCCTAAAATCGGTGTAAACAAAAATCTGTTAATAGGCAGAAAGTCCTTTTGTCTCACTATTCCCCACCTGATTGCTCTAGATTGTAAACTATTTTTTGATGAGGGCTACAACTAAGGCCAGGCCAGCTGTTTGGCTGGTTAAAGCAATAGTTTTCCTCCGAATGAAATCATTCCTTCATAAAAAGATAGAGGTAATAATCATGTAACCCATATCTCCTTAGCAGAACAGAGAAAGATAAAGAAATGTGAACACACAGTATAAGCTTTGAAATGATACACAGTGGTCACCACGTATTATGAATATCAATTTCATAAATATTGCTCGACTGATTAAGTCTATTTTGAAAGAAAGGGAAACAGAGTGTTGTATTCATTTTCCAGAAAGACCATGTATTGTTTCCCCGGAACCTCAAAATAAAGACTCATGAATGAAAATAACGGGATTTTTATTTTTTTTCCCCAGCTCCCTCTACCTACGTGTCAGACCTTGGCACGTTACAAGTCATTTTTCTTACGTAACCTCTGTAATCATGGGGCAGTGCCCGTGGCAAAAAGCACAATCTGAATTGAGATGCAAATCAGCAGGATCTAAGCAACAGCAGACAATATTCAGAGATGCCTTTGCTTTGTGGCTGCCAGTGCAGAGGCTCTGGGACAGCAGCGGTGTCTCCCTCGCCGTCAGTCACGTGCAGGTGTGAACGCCATATTCAACCCCCGCGCATTCTGACCCACGATGATGGGCATGGACCCACGGTTCAGGACCTCAGCCGTGTTCGGAGTTTACGTGACTCCAGGAGGTCGCCATCTACAAGCTCTGCAGAGATTGTTCTCATGTTGAGGCTATTGAAAATTATTTTCAGGCAAAATTGACTCCACCCTTCCAGTTCTCTTTTCAATAATTTCTGATGCTTTTACTTTTTTCCCCAGAGAATAAGTACCCATTGTTTTCCCCTCCTTTGATTGCTTTAAAATAAGAAATGGTGAGCTGTGACTTAAAAACTAGTGCAGTTTTGAAGAAGCCAACTCTTCCCTCCTCGTTTTCACTCACCCCTATTTCTCCCATTTCTATTGTCTTTAGGCAAACAATTAAATGAATACATAAATAAAAATCATCTACCCAGCTAACACAGTTACTTCACAAATACTTGACCGAGAAAACTTTCATTTTAAAGTGAATACATTAATAGACAAGTGATGTATAATATTTATTTTTGCCTCATCTCCTGATTTTCTAAATTTAGGATACACTAATTTCTTTTAGCCCTCAGGCCACAAAAACTAGTATTTTCTGTCATGAATAGTGTATTCTCTTGGCTTGGAATGGGCATCTAAAAATACCTGTTCCTTATAATGGAGGCTTATGTACAGAAATAGCTAAGCGTTTTAAAGGGTTACTGGCAGAAATGAAATAAATGCACGTGCAAACTTCACATAGTACCACCTCAACCTTTCCCTGAATCTTATCTCAGTGAAATAAAATTTCAAGGAAATCTCAGGTGATTTCAGAGATGCTGTAGGAGATTTTTTGGGGCCCTTTATTCTCTATATATCAATATAAAATTCTCTCCATTGAACTTTTCTGCTTTTGAAGTGTGTAACATCAGTGTATTTCCATTGAGGATAAAAAGGACTTTAAAAATTTCAGTGTGCCTTGCTTTGGAGTTTACATTCTAATATAAACTCACAAGAAGAAATATAATACTTATTTATATTAACTTACAGAGAACTGTTGATTTAAAAAATAAAAGTCATTAATCTTTTAATATCAGCACTTGCTGCACATAAGTATTGTTTACAAATCATTTACATTTTAATAAAGGTATTAGGAGCAGTAAAGAAGAGACAAAGAAATTTTAAACTAAAAGTTTAGGAGTAACAAATTTAAAAATCAATCAGATATATTTATAGAAGTTTGTGCAGAAAATAAGTTAATGTTGATATTGGGAATTAAGTCACAAAAATTATTTCTTGCCATAATTAGTTATTTTACCTCTTATAAAAATATATCACTAACTGACTTATACAAATAAATAACTCACTCCTACGACTCCTGGATAAAAACCATTTATCAGATATGAACAGATCACTTTACTAAAATAAAATTAGCACTCTTTTTCTGTTGTTATGTCTTTCATATTTTTTTCATGTTATCTCCCTACTTTGCTTTTTCTGCACTGATCTTTTTTCTTCTGTATAATATTCCTTATGTGTTGTTTATATGATAACTAAATTAGTCTGTAGTTTCTCTAAACTAGTAGTTACATCTAGAGATGTTATTAGATTTAGGATCAGTTTAGGGGAATGATACATCTCTAGAGATAGTTATGTGGGCTTCCTAGTAGGTGAGTTCATGAGGCACATTATTTCTGGCTATCAAACTTAGAAATTCAGTTTTATCTTTTCATCCATGGTGAATTTCCCCAACAGCATTTTGCCCTACTAACTTTAGAACTATAAATTAAAAAACAGTTGTTTCATTTGAGTTTAAAAATGGTAATTTTAAATTCTAATGTTTTTTCCCCTACTTGTTAGCTATGATTCTCCTTTTAAAAGCATGTTATCAATTATTTGGTTGGCTTTTAATACAATATATATAGAAGACAATGATAAACATATATTATTTTTCTCATTAATCAGTTTTAAAATGTTTTGGTGCCCTAGGAATCTTCAATGCTGACCAGTGGGAGTATTTTTGTTATTATTAAGAGCTCTTAGACTTTTACAGTTGACATGATTCAGTTTTTTTAGTTGTTTTCTTTATGATCCTTAAATTGTTCCATCTGATGCCAGTGGAAGCTGATTCCAGTTGACACTTTTGACATGATCACATTAATCTTTGAGAATCCCCTTACTTCTGGAATGATAAAATACTTCAGATTCATCTTGTACCTTTACTACCTGAGACCTGAAACCAAGAATTTCTCCAAGTTCCCTGGTTATTTAATGAGAAATATCTATAGATATTAAATTATAAACACTAGAGTTGCCCATCACTACTTGGGTTTTAGAATAAGCAAAGTTGAATTCTTAATATCAGGAACAAACTGAGGGTTGCTGGAGTGGTGGGGGGTGGGAGGGATGGGGTGGCTGGGTGGTAAACATTGGGGAGGGTATGTGCTATGGTGAGCGCTGTGAATTGTGCAAGACTGTTGAATCACAGACCTGTACCTCTGAAACAAATAATACATTATAAGTTAAAAAAAAAAAAAAGAGAGAGAGAGAAGAAGATAGCAGGAAGGGAAAAATGAAGAGGGGGAAATTGGAGGGGGAAACGAACCATGAGAGATGATGGACTCTGAGAAACAAACTGAGGGTTCTAGAAGGGAGGGTGGTGGGGGGATGGGTTAGCCTGGTGATGGGTATTAAAGAGGGCACGTAGTGAATGGAGCACTGGGTGTTATACACAAACAATGAATCATGGAACATTACATCAAAAACTAATGATGTAATGTATGGTGATTAACATAACAATAAAATTTAAAAAAAAGACAGGAAAAAAAGAAAATAGGCAATAAAAAAAAGAATAAGCAAAGTTGGAAATACACATTGTTCAGGAGAAAATATTCATATGTTCACAATGATATTTCAGTTTTTTTCAATCTCGTAGGTGAGAAATGGTATCTCAGTGTGTCTAATTTGGACCTCTCCTATTTTGATTAATCCTGAAGGTTTTTTTCCCCTCATATAATCTCAGGATTATTTGTGTATTTTAAAAGTTAATGATACATTTATATCATTTGCCTACTTTCCGGCAGATTGTTGGTGTTACCCAGTTTTAAAAGCTCCTTATATGTTAGGAAATAAGTCATTTGTGATTAGTCTTTTTTTTTGTTTACAGTGTATATTTTTTCATTTTTTTTTTAAATTTTGATAATAATGGACTATAATAGGAACTGAAATGTCTACTGGAAAACAGTAAAACTTTAAAAACTATATGAAACATCTGCTCTAAAGGATTCGCAGATTGTGAATAATTTGAAAGTCAGGATTAAAAAAAAAAAAAGGCAGCCAGGAGCAGTGATTCTGGTATCAGAAGCAGTTTTTCTGCAAAATGCCTCTGCCAATTCCTAAAAGGTGGTGAACAGGCAGAAAGATGAACTTCCCACATTGTAGGCAAAAGAATAGCATTGGAATTCAGGGCCTGCCTGGAAGTTAGCCACACTGTGAAAGTTGAGGGCACAATCCTCCCCAAGACCACTCTCATGTCAGATACCAACTGCAGGTTCAGAGGGTCCTGAAATCACCCCCTCAGTTTTAATAATTCTCTAGGACTCACAGAACTCCCAGAAAGCTATTTTACTCATGGTTATGGTTTATTACAGGAAAAGAATACAGTTTAAAATCAGCCAAAGGAAGAGATGCACAGGGCAGAGTCTGGGAGGGTTCCAAATGCGAAGCATCCATTGTCTTTTCCTGTGGAATCAGGACGTGTTATTCTTTTGGCACTGATGTGAGATGACACACATGGAGTATTGCCAACCAGGGAAGCTCACCTGAGCCTCAGTGTGCAGAGATCAGAGACACCTGAATATTTATATTCAGAGATATCTATTACATAAATATGACTGATGGACTGATTACGGACAGGGTTGAACTTAGTCTCCAAAGGCATGACCCAAAGCCCCTATCTTAAATCCCATGATTGGTCTTTTTGACCTGGCAACTCCATCCTAAGACTATTGGGTGCAACTTGTTCCCCTGTGCTATGCTATGTGGCCGGCAACTGCCCTAATAGAGATACTCTATGAAGAATGATATAGGTTATCTCCTAGAAGCTGATGGCAAAGATCCGACCTCTTTTTTAGGCATGTCTGAATTCTTTACAACACAAGGGCTCAATGAGGAAAAGAAACTCTGTTTCTCCCACACATTGAGATTGTGAAAGTCCACACTCTTTGGAGTAAGAATGAATAATTTGGAAGAGTTCTTATAGGAACTGAGGTCCTATAGTAATTTATATCAATTCTGATAATTGAACTAACTGGTATGTAATTGCTACCACCCTTAGCCACCTACCAGAAGGAAACTCAAATACCATGCAGAAGAAAATAATAACTAAAACTCAAACTTTTTACATTTTAAAATATTCAATGAAGATACCTAATCAAGAATAACCAGGCATACAAAACTCAAGATAACAACCACAATTTAAAACAAATAAATAAAAGACAGTAGGAACAGATCCATTGTGTATTCAGATAACAGATACAGATAAAGACAAAGAGTAAGATTAAAATGTTGTGCATACTAAATGACGTAGACAATATTGAGAACTTTTGAAGAGAACTGGAACCATAAAAAATAAACAATGGAAAAGTGACAATCATATATACAAATGTAACTTTAGAAATTAAAATGCAAAATTTAGTGGAAAAGTTTATAAAAGTAAGAATAAGTGAAGAAAAAATTACTAAACTGAAAAAGGGGCAGAGGAAAATACCCAGAATAAAGTATGTAAAGACAAAGGTATGTAAAACACACACAGCCACACACACAAATATTAGAGATGTCATAGTTGAATCATTACACAAGCACCTACAGAGCCTGGAGCCTTACCATCGGGGTTTCTGTGCTTTTCTAAGACTCCTCTGTTCCATGCATGGAAGAAATTCATATGTGGGAAAAAACATTAAAACTGCTAGTAGTGACCAGCATTGCCTGATGATTGCTGGCATAGGGGTTCTTCCTCAAAATGTAGACAGTGATTTCCCAGGCATGATTGAAAGTGTACTGACTATAAGCTCTAGAGTATTCAACTTGAATTTTGAAGTTCATTTAAAAAGGAAAAGGTAGACAAAGATTTTTCTCACATTTTATGGCTGTGCTTACTGTGGTGGTCAGCTATTCTAGAACTAGAATTCCGAAATTGTTTTCCCTATATGTTTGTTGGCAACAAGAAAAAAATTGGATGAAATTTGGAAGGTGGAAGGAAAGCAGCGTTTGCATCCAGTTGGTGCAGGGCACCAGATACTCCCAAAGCTGGTGCATCTGGGGCTGAACTCATGGTTCAACATGCTGGTTTTGGACACCAGTCAAAACTACAGCTCACTCAGATTCACCAGGACCTTCTTCTTTAGTTTATTTTACCTGTGGGCCAGGTATTTGCAGATTGGTGGAGAAGATGTCAGCTTCTTCAGAGCTCCCACATGGTCAAGGCTGCAGGTGGTGAGGGTCAGATTCTAGTTTGTCCTCATTGATTCTAGTTGGCCCAATCTTTCCCTGTTTCATGTGCAGCTTTCTTTCCCTACTGCTGTCCCTGCTAACATGCAGTAACTTCTAATCTACCATCAGAAGCAGAGGCAACAATTTTCTATTAACTTCTTCACCAAGAACTACAAATGCAGAAGATCTAAATTTTAAAACAAATCTCTTTGTGGTTTGCTCCCTGCTGAAACCTTAACTGATGCTGAAATTGATACTAACATGGTTCTAGTTCTAGGGAAATAAAACCTTAAGGGTGAATTATATACATATTTTCAGGGATATCTGGAATTGATTCTCTAATAGGATTAAAATTAATTTCATTAACAATCTTGTTGCAAGTGATAAAGGGGACATTGGTAGTCTGTGCCAAGCAATGACAAAGCAGTTGCTTAAATGATTATGAAGACACCTAAAATCAAATGACTATAGAAGGCAAGACTCTAGACCAAGTAGTGCTGGTTTAGAACATTTTTTATGGAAATAAAGACCAAAATGGAGTTTGTTGGTTACTTGAGAATGCACTAGAGAACTTAAAGAAAGAAAATGGCTAATTCAGGGCTTTAATTTCCCAACTCAAATTATATAAGAAACAAAGTTTCAAGATTTGCACTAAATAAAGACCTTTAATTCTTCTAGATACAGGACAGAGATTTCTGAAAACCAAACCTCAAGTGTAATCATGGAAGTGGCTACTTTACAGAACAAGATGGATTCATAAAATCACATGGTTGCATATATTAAATGTAAGAAATTCATTGGAGGAGGATTTGACTGTGAAAATGGGGAGAGCACATTTGAAGAGATTCAATAAAATTGAGTACCTTAAAACTAAATTTTCCTGAGCCTGAACCTAAGCCTAAATTTCTTGGGTAGAAGTATTTCCTCCTCCCCTACTGAGGACATTTGTCTCTCTTTGCCTTGAGAACCTATAATGGTTATCCTTGGAGTAATAAGGAAACATCGATTCTTCTGATGATGTAGCTCCACCAATCTCATTGTTTTTAAATCTATAACCAGATATAACCAGATTCAAATCCTGGAGGACCAAAAGGCAATATGCAGATGAAAATCAACATGAGATTGGCCATTCCAGATAATAGGAATGGATCCTAAATTTATTGGGGCAAAGTGGAAGAATTATAATGTTGGGTCAGACTGAATTTGTTGGTATGTTTGCATTAAGCATAGATTCTAGATTCAATAGGTTAGCCCCAGTAACTAGAAGAAATTTTAACAGTTTTCTTGGAGTATCAGCAGAATTTTATACTCAAATAGGACCTATACTAAATGAAGTTAAAATTCTACAACTTCCTTAGCACAGATAGAAGAAAGTATCCAAAAGCTAAGGAAGGTAAGAATTTAAAAAGGTAAAGAAGGTAAGGATTTATCATGAAAGGCACTCTCTTAATTCCTTATATTTTTCGGAATGACCGAAGATTATTTGCTTCACCAAAGCTGTGAGAAATATATCCAGGAAGGGATTCTAGTATCCTTGATGATCTCAGTGTTGGCTATTCTCTGTAGGCCAGGAACGACAGTGGAAACTACTACATTTGAATTGGAATCCCTGATGAAGGGATGATGCATCCTAGGCCGCAGGGACCAGCCTGTGGTATTTAATTTCCAGAGGTGAATTAGGTATGCTTATTATAAAGATTTCTACAAATGGTTACTAAACAAAGCCAAAGAGGTTGTCAGAATGACTTGAAGTTCAGATATCAGTGGTCTTGGCTAATTGTTCATGGTGTTCTTAAAACTGAAAGCAGTCTTGGGGGCGCCTGGGTGGCTCAGTCGTTAAGCGTCTGCCTTCGGCTCAGGTCATGGTCCCGGGTTCCTGGGATCGAGCCCCGCATCGGGCTCCTCGCTCAGCGGGAAGCCTGCTTCTCCCTCTCCCACTTCCCCTGCTTGTGGTTCCCTCTCGCTGTGTCTCTCTCTGTCAAATAAATAAATAAAAAAACAAAAACCAAAAAACTGAAAGCAGTCTACTGAAGTCTTACTTGTTAGGATAAATGGAAAAGCTTTAGTCTGGTGAACAGAATCCTGACCTGAATCACAACAGATAGTTGCAACCTCTCAACAAATTCTCATACCTGAGCCCTTTCATAAATTCAGAGTACCTTGCATGAAGGGGAGACTGGATCCCTTAAGGAAGGAACTTTCTATGCATTTAAAAATGTATGCTGTAAATCTTCCTTATGGCCTTTCCGAAAGGGATCTACAGCCATTTAGATGGTAACTGTGCACTGGAGAAGTGTATATAAAAAGGATTTAGGGGTATTATTGGACAACGGCTCTGAACAGCCACTACTTTTTGGAGACCCAAACAAATCTGAATAAGGTGGAGGCCAAGGGGTTAGTAAGTTCTGGTTAAGGTCCTTCTCACAGTGGGCTCAGTGGGTTCCTGAACTAACTCTGTGGTTATTTCTTCAGTCAGGAAATCATATTGGAATAGACATGCTCACCAACGGACAGAATTCCAAGAATGATCATTTCTGTTTTCATCACAGATCTTCCTAAGGAGTCATTTTATTTCTTCTTAAAGAAGTTTGGAGGCTATTATATTAGGAAAGGCCATGTGGAAGCTACTAGAACTGCCTCTGTTTATCAAATAGATTTTACATCCTGGAAGGTTTGCAGAAATTGGTGCCATTATCAAAGACCTGAAAGATGCATGGCATGGTGAATCTTACCAAAGTCTCATTCAACTCACCTATTTGGCCTGCACTGAAGAGAGTTGGATTTTGTAGAATGACAGTAGATTATCATAAATTTAATCAAGTGGTGACTTCAGATGCAGCCACCATTTCAGATGTGATTTTGATATTGGAGAAAATAGACATGCTCACCAACATGTGGCATGTATCAATTGATGTAACATATGGTACTTTGGTTTGTATATGCTATCTTTTTACTGGGAACTCTTTGCTTTTACCTGACAGAAACAGAAATACATGTTTACTCTCCTACCCTAGGGCAATATCAACTTCCTAGCCCAATATCATAATCTTGTCCATAGATACTTGGATGCCCTCTTAATTCCAGGACAGGACTAGGCTGTTCAATTAATGATCTGATTCTCATTAGGCATGGTGAGAAGGAAGAAGCAGCTTTTCTAAACACATTGATAATAAACATGTGTACCAAATGGAAGGAGGTAAATGCCACAGAAATTCAGTAGTCTACCACTTCAGTGAAATTTCTAGAGTCAAAGCATCTGGAACATGTCAAGATATGACTTTCAGGGTGAAGGAAATATTGATGTAGGTGCAAATTGGCTCGTGTTTATGGAATTTATTGATTCCCATGATTATCATCACACTGAGGAAGCTAGCATGTTAGAATAGTGAAAAGCCTTTAGGAGATTCAGTTACTGTGCCAGATGGGCACATAAGCTTCTGGGGTTGAAATAATGTCCCCTAAGATGGAAGGTATATTATAAATCAGTGACCAATATTTAGTGCTGTTTCTCCCATAACAAACATTCATAACTCAGGAAAGCGGGCATAAGATTTGGGGGTAATTCTCTTACTCTTACCCCTAGTAAATGAACTATCAGTGAAAGTTTTGCTTCCTGTCCTCATATCTTTGAGTTCTGCTGCTTGATATGTCTTAGTTCCCAAGGAATAAATATTCTCACAAGGGGACACAATTGTTTTATTAAACTAGAGGTTGAGATTACCACCTGGCCACTTTAGAATTCTCATGACAGTGAATCTGCTGGCAAAGAAGGGGATTACTGTGCTCTCTGGGATAATTGATCCTGACTCTTCAGCGGAAATCAATTTGCTACTATGGAGTAAGGAGACATAGGCCTGGAATGAAGTAGATACCCTGGCTACCCTCTTAGTGCCCCATGTTCTGGGATAAAGTTAATGGAAAACTACAAGTACTCAATAGAGGCAGGACTGCTAAAGCCCCGACCTTTCAGAAATGAGGGTTTGTGTCGTCCTCTGAGGCAAGGAACCATGAACTGCTGAAGAGCTCACTGAGGGCAAAGGAAAGACGGAAGTGTCAAATCATAAACATCAGCTACACAGTCATGCTTAGGACTTTCTTCCTTATATTTATATGAATATGTGTGCATGAACTCATTCAATTATTTTTTAAAATCCCATAGTCCTTATAATTTAACATAAAGTACGTTAATAATACTTAACCCTATTCAACATTTAAAATGTGCTTCAGGTAGAAGAGAAAAGAACATCACCCAAAAAAGAGATAAAGTGACTTTGGGACTTTTATCCTTTTTATGGAGGAAGGATTAGTGTGGTTTTTGTTGTATGCAGTTCAATTGCCATCGTTAGAGTATGACTTTGCCTGTGTTTTTCTTTGGGGTTAAGTATAGTTAAAAGATGTGTACATGTATCTCAAGTTGACAAAAAGTGAACTGGTTGTTTTCCCACTTTTTCAATTTAGCTAAACTAAACAACACTTTCTAGAATTCTTTTCCTATGTAGTTTCAGGTTAGGGTTGTATTGGAAGTTTAACTAAACTGCTTCATAATATTCCTGTCTCAGCATCCATTTTGTGTGGTCAAGTAGCCTGCAGGGGCCTTGAACTGACACTAGTTCCTCCTGGGAGCACATGCTGATAACACCCCGAAGAGCCACAAGTCAATGTGATGTGATTCTTGATATTCTTATACCCTAAGATGGCTCTGACAACCCCCTTTATCATAAGCACTCTCTCCTGCCTCCCAAGGCCTTCTCCTTATACTCCCCTTAGATAAGGTCCCCAGGAAGCTTATCAAAAACCCCACTTTTTTTTTTTTTTTTGGTTTGAATTTATCAATCTGGTCTTAGCTTGGGAAGCCCGAAAGCACTCCCCCAGTAGACCCTAATAAAAGCAGGTTCCCCATGTTCTGTTGGACTCTGTTGACACTCTGCCTTGGTGTCCCTATATGGCCCCTTGAGGCATGCTATGTACTTCCTCCAGGACCTATGAGTAGTAAACTTCCCTATTTTGATTCCCTTGTGGTCTTTTGTTGAACCCTGGCTCACCAACACCCTGGGCTCTATTTAACAAATTTTAACAAAGTCACAATAGGTTCCTACAAAGGAAATTTTTGTGAGATTTTGAGGGCAGTGAAAAGTAGTCATTCCACCCTGAATCAGAGTTTTGCATCAGGCAGCACTGCAGCTTTTGAATGTAGTTAGTGACATCTTGTTGAAGTAGGCCTGCAGTCTTTTGAGCTACCAAAGATCTCCTCAAGCTTGTTTTTGGATGAGGTGATTGTGTCATTTGGCAGCAAAGGGCATCAACTTCTGCAGATTATATAGGTCACTGAGGATGGAAATGGTGAGAGAGAAGTAATTTCAATTTCTGTTTTTCCTCAGGTGTTCCAATTTCTCTCAACTCTCTCACTTCACATCTGGCTGTTTTCCTGAAGGTTGGTTCTGCTGTTCTAGAGCTTCATCCACTACCAGAGTCAGAGGCAACTGCCTTTCATGGACATTTTACCAGTTTCCATAATTTCATTAGGTTTCATCCCTCTTGGAATCCTATGAATTTACATAATTCCTAGTAGTCCTGTTTCCCTAAACAAACCTATGATGGTTATTTTTTTTTTTCTGGCCTTTTTTATTGTTATGTTAATCACCATACATTACATCATTAGTTTTTGATGTAGTGTTCCATGATTCATTGTTTGTGTATAACACCCAGTGCTCCATGCAGTACATGCCCTCCTTAATACCCATCACCAGGCTAACCCAGCCTCCCATGCCCCTCCCCTCTAGAACCCTCAGTTTGTTTTTCAGAGTCCATAGTCTCTCATGGTTCATCTCCCCCTCCGATTCCCCCCCTTCATTCTTCCCCTCTTGCTATCTTCTTCTTCTTCTTTTTTTTTTTTTTTAACATATAATGGTTATTTATGTGTCAACTTCACTAGTCCAAAGGTGCCCAGATATTTAATTAAATGTTATTCTGAGTATGGGTGGGTACGGGTAAGGGTGTTTCTGGATGAGATTAACAATTGAATCAGTAGACTGAATAAAGCAGATTGCCTTTCACAATGTGGGAGGACATCATCCAATTCATTGAAGGCCTGAGTAGGAAAAAAAGGCTGAAGAGAGATTTTCTCTCTTTGCTTGATTGTCTTTGAGGTGGAATATCAGTTTTCTCCTGCCTTGGGACTCATGCTAGGAGTGGAATTTATACCGGCAACTCTCCTGGTTCTCTGGCTTACAGACTCAAAATGCAAATATACCACTCAACTGTCCTGTGCCTCCAGCTTGCTAACTTGCAAATCTTGGGACTTCTCATTCTCCATAACCACACAAGTCAATTCTATATAATAATCCACCCCCCTCTTTCTCTCTTTCTCTGAAATAGAAATAAATATATATGAATATAATATACATATATATAATTTATATATATATGTGTTATTTTTTGCCTGTTTCTCTGGAGAACCTAGATGAGTACGAAACTCTGACAAACACATATTCTATATAAATAAGCAGTAATGTAGATCTTTAAAATCCTTAAAAGTACTCCAGTGGTTCTTTTAGTATGTCTGTAATTTATGAAGATTGAGTGAAATTTTGAGTGCTGTATTTCAGGAAAGACATTTAAAAGCTTGAATCAAGAAATTTTAGAGCCAGAAGCACTAAAAGGTTTATGGCAGCCCTCTTTCCCATATGTCACTCAAAATAAATATCAATAATAATTTGTAAAATAAACATAATATATCCAACTAAATTCTAATTATTTCAATAAATGAAAAAATAAGCATATTAAATACCAAATACTTTCAAATTATCTCTGTCTCCCACCCTTTTGATATTCCTGTTTTTTCTAGTACACTAAGCATATATGCTTAGTTTAACTCTAGGAAATTGTAGTAGACTGCAAAAATAGTTCTAATTTTTCTTTTCTTTTTTTTTTAAAGATTTTATTAATTTATTTGTCAGAAAGCGGGGGAGAGAGAGAAAGAGAGAACACACAAGCAGGGGGGAGCGGCAGGCAGAGGGAGAAGCAGGCTCCCCACCGAGCAGGGAGCCTGATGCAGGACTCGATCCCAAGACCACAGGATCCTGACCTGAGCCAAAGGCAGACTTAACCAACTGAGCCACCCAGGCATCCCTAGTTCTAATTTTTCTCTCTATATATCTACCACCTTTGAAAAGTGACATTGCAGCTCCTTCCATAAAGAGGTGGAGACTTTCCCATCCCATGAATCTGGGCTGACTTTTAACAATTTTTGGTCAATAGAATATAGTAGAATGGCATGGGTGCCAGTCCTGAGTTTGGGTCTCAACTGTCCTCGTACTCCTTCTCTCTCTCAGTGGCCTGTGCAATTCTGAGCTAGCCTGCCAGGAAATGAAGACCATGTGGAAGAGAGGTCAGTTGCCCCAGCTGAAGCTTCCTAATCCTGTCTACTACTGGTAAATATTGAAACATGTGAGGAAGTACAGCCAATATTGCCAGAGCTGTTTACCGGACCCACAACTGTCCAGGGATATAAGAATAAGTCCAGCTGAGACCAGAAGAACCGTATGACATATAGACTCATGAGGGATAAAAACTGTTTTTTTTCTTTTAAGCCACTGGGCATTGAGGTGGTTTGTTACATCTCAGTGGCTGAGAGAGAAATCCAGCACTGGACATTATTAAGCAGGAGTGTATACAGAGGAAGGCGATTAACCTGTCAAGAGGTCTGAAAATCAAGCTGTATGAGAATGGGTTGAAAGGATTAGGATATTTAGCATAGAAAGCAAGGATTTTTAGGAGGGACAGAGGGGCTTCCCTAAAATAATTGCTGAACTGTTATGTAAGAGGGGATTATGTT
This sequence comes from Halichoerus grypus, assembly GCF_964656455.1. Classification (NCBI taxonomy): domain Eukaryota; kingdom Metazoa; phylum Chordata; class Mammalia; order Carnivora; family Phocidae; genus Halichoerus; species Halichoerus grypus. Next base: position 84,822,151 of record NC_135714.1, read on the forward strand.
TACCCAGAATAAATTTAGAAGGCAAAAAGGGGTGCCTGGGTGGCTCAGTCATTAAGCGTCTGCCTTCAGCTCGGGTCATGATCCCAGGGTCCTGGGATCGAGCCCCACATCAGGCTCCCTGCTCGGCGGGAAGCCTGCTTCTCCCTCTCCCACTCCCCCTTCTTGTGTTCCCTCTCTTGCTGTGTATCTCTCTGTCAAAATAAATAAATAAAATCTTAAAAAAAAAAAAAAGGAAGGCAAACAGTAAACCTTGGCAGATATTAAGATGATGAAAGACATTGTAATAGAACTATATAAATTGTAGAACTTCCTCAAATTTATCTGGTGGGGATGGTGCCTTACAGTGCAGTTAGTTTTTGTCATTAGAAATATTCATACAGAATGGATGACCTTTTCACAGGTTTGTTTCAGAAGGCAAATTTCCTCTTCGGCTTGAAGTTTTGACTAGGCAACATATAACATTACTTAAGTCCAAATTTATATGTGCGGTAAGAATTTATATGTTTCTTTGCATTAAGTATGCTTTTCATAATTATCAATATTCAAAAATTTATATTACTTAAATACCAATAATACAACTTTGATTTTCTATTCATTTTGATTTGAATTGATGATATCATAGCCATACTCCGAGTGGAATCATCTGAAAATCTATCCACCACCTTACCATCGACAGAACTGTTAAAATGTGTTCTTGGTTCCAAATAATTCACTTCAAAAGAAACTGTTGGGTTATAACCAATGTTGAAAGTGAAGACAAAAAATTCACACAGAAGTAATACAAGAAATTTATTTCTATTCCTTTGTTCAACAAATATCTATTGATTTCCTGTTATTTGCTAGACACTGATTTAAGCACTGGGGATATGTTAATAAACAAGTGAAGGCATTGCCTTTAGGAAGGTTCTTTTCTAGTAAAGAAGGAAAACAATAAACAATTAGGAATTCCATTTTTTGTGTATTGGTTCACAACCCTATCAGGAGCTTAGCAGATATACTTGAAACTGGCCCTCATACTCAGAGGGCAGGGAGAGAACAAAGAAAGGAGCAGGCCACTCTAGATTCAGAAGTGGCAGTTTTAATAAGCAAAGGGAACTTACGTACAAGGCTTATCATGGGTGGCAGCAAGACAAATGGACCCCTGCACCACTTGCCAAATCTTAAAAATTTAAATAAGGGCCTTAATGGGCTCAGTCACATATATCATACAGGGGTTCTCGACACCACATACTTGTCTCAAGGTTCTGTTTTTGGAGCAGCATCTGGGAGCAGGAAAGGCTAGTGGAACCCATATTCCAAAGACAGGCAAGGGAATGAGGATGCCAGGGGCCACTCAGCCCACAGGTCATTTGGCAATCAGGTCTTCTCGATTATGTTGCCCAACATTGTGAGTTAGCGATAGTGCTAAGAAGAAAAATTAAGCACAGTAAGGAGACATAAATTAGTGGATGAAGCAGTATTTTGGAAAAATGATCAGAGAAGTCCTCTGTGGGGAGGTGATATTTGAGCACAGGCCTGACTGAAGCTGAAAACAAACCTAGTAAACAAGGGGAATAACTTACCAAACAGATGGAAAAGATGGGGAAGAAGTTTTGCTAGGCATAGTCAATGGGAAATGCAAGAAAGGCTACATGCTGAAATGAGGTGAGGCAAAGGAGAGAGGCAGGAAGAAATTAGAGTAGTAGACAGTGGCTAGGTAACGTGAAACATCATAGGTCATGATTAGAATTTGGTATTTTATTTAGAGTATGATGTAAAGCCATTGGAAGGTTGAGACTAGGCACTTGGCAGGATATGTGTTCTATTTTGTGTGGTTCACTCTTGCTTTTGGGGGAACATAAAGCTACGGCGGGGTTGAGTTAGGGGCAGAGTTCATTGGTCCTTGACCCAACTGCTTTCATAACCATTTTTTCCTTTCTCAAGTTCTGCCTTGGTACTGTATTTTCTAGGCTTTTTTATGAGACAGCTGGGTGAGACACTGACAAATGGAGGGAAGAGAGAAGCCAGGTCATTTTTTTCAATCTTCTTTCTCTCTGCCTCATCACTGACTATAAGCCTAGTGAATTATGGTGGTTCTGCTTTCCCTGGCATCAGCAGTGAGTATACTTTTGTGCTCTGGCTATGCCTCCTATTTTTTTTCCCCAACCAACAAGAAGCTATAACTTTATGAACGATAGAAACACTATACAAATTTCAAACCCAGCTTCAGTTATTCTTTTGAAACACCAGAAAAGGTCCTTGTTTTCAGATGGTTACATTGTTAATTCCATAATAGCATTTACAATATCATTACTGTTGTTCTTCAGGAATTGGACTGCCTTTTCTTTTGACACATTAGCTTGTGACATGACCCATTCTGTGTCCTTAACCTCCACACCTGTTTCATCAACCTCTTCCTCTTCACTCTCCTCTTGTACAGTTGGAGTCTGTGTGTTTTCTTGAATGCCTGAGACAGCTTCACCTTGAACTTTGAATTTCTCAGTAGTTGCTAGTTGTGCCTGCTGAGATAAATCCTTGATCTTGGCTTCCCCAAAAACTATGTAGGTATCTGAAGCTGGGCTCTTGTAGACATCTGGTTTTGTGATGACAAAGAAGATATTCTTAGATTTCCAGAGAGTGACTCTCTTAACACTTGTAACCTGTCAAAGACCCAGTTTGGACACAGCCTTCTGTGCCTTCTTTTCACTCCGGCTCTGTTTTGCTTTACTGACCGGTTCTTCATTGATTTCAGCTGTGGCTGCCAGCTGGGCTTATTGTGTGGTCGCCTGTGTGGAATCCTGTTCCTCGAGCTCTGGAACTGATTCATCACTGTCAGATTCTGTTCCAGACCCTGTCTCAGCCTGAGGCCCTGGAAACTCCTGCTCTGTAGCAGGGACGGTTTCTGTGGCTTTACCAGGCATTTTGTGCAGGGAATATGGAACCAAGATGGTGGCAGAAAGAGAGCGAGCCATGCCTCTTCTTTTTGCACCTCAGCCTATGGGTGGGGAATTCTCCAAGGTGATTTGTTTATCTAGTTGGACCCTGACCTGACTGAAACAAGAAAGCTGAAGCAGGAATACTGTCATGAGACTATTCCAGTAATCTAGGCAAGAGAAGAACAAGTTGAACAAATTCTTATAACAGCGTGGACAAGGTGAAAAATGATGAAATTCGGTATCTCTTTTGAAGGTAAAATTCACATAGTTTTGTGATACAATAAATGAAAAGAAATATAATGTCTTCAATGTTCAGTTTGTAAAACTAGGTAAAGGTGGTATTGTTGGTAGGCACGGAGATTGAGGAAGGAAGTGGTCAGGAGGGGAGGGCATATAAATTAAGAGTTCTGTTTGGTAAAAGTTGACATTGACATAGCTATTTGAGATCTACAGAGCATCAAGTAGAAAGTTAAGTATATGAGCCCAGAGTTTAGGAAAGCACTTCAGTTTAGAGAACTGTTGGGTGGGTGGGTAGGATTATTGGTATAATAAAGTCACGCAATTTGAAAAGATTACTTAGGAACTGGCTATGCTTAGAGAAAAATCCATAGCTGAGGACAAAGCCCTAATGCACTCTAATGTTTAGAAATTGGAGGGAGAAAAGAAACCATCCTAGGAGACTGAAAAGACACAACTAGTAAAGCAGAAGGAAAAAGACAAAAGTAGTATTCCTGGAAGCCAAGCGAAGAAAGCTTTTCAAGATGTCATGTCCAGTGGATAAAATGTTTCCTTTGTCTACTATATCCTTCCTCCTTCCCCCCTCCTCCATCTCTCTCCTTCTCTCTGTCCACTTTTCCCTTCCTTCTTTCTTTCACTGCTTTATTCAGTTATTTAACCAATATATATCGACAGCTTGCTGGATGTACTGTGCTAGTTAATTCAGAACTCAGATGCAGGAGGCTCTGAATAAGAATTGTTAATAGTAGTCTTGTGGACAAGAGTCAATTTTTTTCAGACTGTTCCTTTAAACAAAGAATCAGAATTTATTTTTAGAAAACAAGGCATCGGTTAACCTGGAAAACAAACCCATTATTCCACGTCTTAGGAAAAGAACGAGATTTTTATCTTGCTTCACACTTTATATGCATTTACTCATACAAATAATATGTATATATGCATAAACATTTTACATTTGATTCTATCATATTTATTCACAGCATCTTGCAATGGAAAAATTTTTTAAAAGTTTCTTGTGTATCTATTCTATAATTTTATTTTTCTGCTTGGAAATAGCAAATGCAATAGAATTTTCTCTAGAGCACCTTATTTCTCTGTGACAATCCAAGGGTTAAATTAAAGGAGAAGTCAGATTCTTGTCCTTGGCTCAGAGGAAGCTAAACCGTAGCCTTCATTTATTTCCTTCAGATTCTGTTCTGCTCTTTTCTCTTTTAGGACTGAGCATGTAGCCTTCATTTTTCTCATCCCCAGCCAAGATGCACCTCTACAGTGGGGAGATATCCAGAATATGGGTTGGATCTAATTCTTAAAATCAAAGATAGGTAAGCTCCAAGGTTAAATTTGGAAAGCTCAGGAAATCCTAAGTGCAAACACCACCTTTCAATCACCTGCAAATCATTTCCTGCTCCCTTGTCTCTGAAAGGCAGGATTGCAGCCTCACTGTAATTTTTCTTTCTAAATTAAGCAGTGCATTTCAGGTGTCTGAGAAGCAGCTGAGTGAGGCAAGGGATTTTAGAACTGGATTCCATTCAAATTTGCTACTGGTTTATTTTATCATTACCTTTTCACAAATGGGGGTGAGAATTTTAGAATTTAGCTAAGGTCATTAGAGGAACAAAATATGGCAGCAAAATAGGCCTTGATGTTTTAGAGTTAAAAATAGAAAATTAAGAAAAAAATATGCTATTAAAATTCTACACTCTTAATTCCTTTTTTCCTCAGTATAATTATGAACTGCATGTGACAAGTAAGATACATTAAGCAGACTGAACCCGGTAAAATAATTGTATTTAACTGCAGAACTTAACTAGGGAACTTTTTGTCTTTGACCTTATTCAAACCATTAAGAGCTTATGTTTATATGTTTGTACCCTTTAGAAACTAGGATTGGGATTTAAATGTAGCAGAAAAGACAAGAACCAGGCCCCACTGTTAATTTACCGTTAGCTCATGAGAACACCCAAGCCTCTTGAATAAAATACGAAATACATATTTTAGACCCTTAATAACATTAGGTTCTATTGTGACAATTTATTTCTGAAGTATGTGTACCCAGAGTGTACCTAGAGAAATTCAATCTACAGAAGCTTTTAGTGACTTCAGATAAAAATTGTTATATTTTGTTAGGTTAAAAAATACTCAGATAAAGGAATAATCCTTCTCAATTCATTTCTTTCATTAGAAGTCATATCTAGCAAAGACCAAGACTTTTTGTCAGGATTTTCATCTGCCCAGTTTGCCTGGATAGTGAGGATACATGGTAAATAACCTCCAATGAAGGTCAAAGAATAAAGAATTAACATTAGGATATAATTGAAAGAAAATGAAAGAAAAGAGAGAGAGAGAACACAAAGCCTTGTAGATACCTGGGAAAATTAGATAAAAACACAAATCCTGCTATTTATACATTAGGAAATTAATATCACTGAGTTGACATGGATATGCCCCAGTCAGTGGCCCCCAGGCTTGAAATCCAACCACAGTATCAGAGTTACCATATCCCTTACCGTGGGTTCCACTCGTTTTCATTCACTGATGATATCTGAACATTAGCGAAGACAATGAACTGCTTTCAGATGTTTAAGAGAAAAGGGAATGTGTCTATTACCACTGAGAGTCATAAGCAGATATTATCTGTGGTAGGCAGACTCAAAATAACACCTCATGATCCTTGACTCCTCATATTCACACTCTTGTGTAATCCTTTGCCTTGAGTATGGCTAGATTTGGTGATTCACTTCTAATGAATTGAATACAGCCAAAGCAATAAAATATCAACTCAAATACCAAGTTTTAAAAAAAGATTGTGTGGCTTCTGTCTTGGGAATCTTTCTTTCAGAATCTGTACTCTGGGGTAACCAGTAGCCATGTGAGAAGCCCCATGGAGAAAGCCAAAGGGCCAGGAGCTAATACTTCCAGCCTTCAGCTAGCAAGGACCCAGAGACCTGTGAACAGCTACCCGAGTGAATTTCAAAGTGAACTCCCCTCCAGCTGAGTACTGAGATGACTGCAACCCCAGATAACACCTTGATTGCAGACTTCTGAGAAACTAGGCCATAAACATCCAAGTAAACCACAGCAAGTTCTTGACTCACAGAGATAATAAATGTTATTTAAAGCTGTTAAATTTGGGGGCAATTTGTTATAAAACAATAGATAACAAGTAAAGTATCTTTTTTTTAAAAGTTTTTATTTATTTATTCGAGAGAGAGTGAGCAAGAGTGAGAGAGAGCATGAGCAGGGGGAGGGATGGAGGTGGGGAAGCAAACTCCCTGCTGAGCAGGGAGCCCAATTCAGGGCTCGATCCTAGGACCCCAGGATCATGACCTGAGCAGAAGGCAGATGCTTAACTGACTGAGCCACCCAGGTGCCCCAACAAGTAAAGTATCATTTTAGATTCTCCGCTTAGTTTTCTATCCTACCTTTATTTGATAAAATATGGTATCTACCTCCATTAATCCACTGTTACTTGAAATAATTATTTTATAATAAAATAAAGATACTGAACTATGCCTTCCCTAAAGAGTAGCTTAGTAATTTCTTGAGTACTAGTTTTTTTTTAATACCTGTTTAAGAGCTCTATGAAAATAACAATTTGTTTCTGAATTTTGGGTTCCATTTTCTTCCCTCTGCATCCATCTAGTCCAGCATAGAGACATCATGGAATTCAACTATCAACTACATATATTTGTTTTTAAAAGGAGTTGAAATCTATTCATCTCTCTTTTTTTTTTATTAATAGTAGGAATTTATGATGAAAGCATTTTTCCATTTAAGTAAGAAAACATGATATGAAATGAGATAGAATGATCTCAAGTAAAGATATTAGAGTATCTTTAAATAGAGTTACCCTCAATAAAAGTAGTTCTTCCTTCTTTATTTTTTTCCTATCTATACTATTATTTATTCTTTATATTATTTTCACTTATTTTAGAAAGAGACATTTCTTAGATACTGAAGCTGAATCTTCTGGTGACTAAAATTCTTTTTTAGAGTGATAAGAAACAAGGATAATTTTCTAATTTCTTCCCAACTATGTAGTTGTAAAATCTTTACAATTGAGAAGAATAATTATTCATTATGGTGGCAAAAGAGTTTCTTTTAAGAAGAGAAAGTATTTTATTAGCAGACAAAGTAAGTCTTTGCATAATTCTCTGAGCACAGGGCACTATGAAGGGGAGGGGAGAGTCACACTACATCAGAATTTGGCATCCAACTATATAATAGCTGGATGTCTCCTCCTTATTACTTTAAATTGACAAACTAGACTAGAGAAGAAAAAAAGAGAAATCGTTCAAATAAATAAAATCAGAAATGAAAGAAGAGACATTAAAATCAGTGCCACAGAAATAAAAGGATCATAAGAGACTACTATAAACAATTATATACCAATAAACTGGATAATCTAGAAGAAATGGAAAAATTCCTAGAAAGACACAACCTACAAATACTGAATCATGAAAGAATAGAAAATCTGAACAAACTAATTACAAGTAAGATGATTGAATTACTAATCAAACACTTCTTTTCTTTTTTTTTTAAAGATTTTATTTATTTGTTTGGCAGAGAGAGAGAGCACAAGTAAGGGGAAGCATCAGGCAGAGGGAGAAGCAGGCTCCCCGCTGAGTGGGGAGCCTGATGCAGGGCTTGATCCCAGACCTGAGCTGAAGGCAGACCTTAACAACTGAGCCATCCAGGTGCCCCTGATTAGTAATCAAAAACTTCTTAACAAAGAAGAGTCCAGGACCACATGGCTTCATTTGTGTATTCCACTAAATATTTAAATAAGAATTGACACCAGTCTTTCTCAAACTCTTCCAAAAATGAAGAGGAAGGAGCACTTTCAAACTCATTTATGATGCCAGCATTACCCTGATAGAAAAGACAAACAGAGACATCACAGGAGGGGAAAAAAAAAAAAAAAAAAAAAAAAAAAAATATATATATATATATATATATATATATATATATATAGGACAATATCCTTGATGAGTATAGATGTAAAAATTTGCAACAAAATAATAACAACCTAATTCAACAGAATATTAAAAAGATCATACACAAATACTACGTGGGATTTGTCCCTTAGATGCAAGGATGGCTCAACATATGAAAATTAATTAATGTTATACACCACATTGACAGAATAGAGGATAACAATTACCTGGTCATCTCAAAAGATGCAGAAAAAGTGTTTGATAAAATTCCTCATTCCTTCATGATAAAATCTCTGAACAATGAGAAATAGAAGGAAAGTACCTCAGCATAGTAAAGGCCATCAATGACAGGCCCAAAGCAAAAATCATTCTCAATAGTGAAAAAGTGAAAGCCTTTCCTCTAACATAAGCAATAAGGTAAGGATGCCCACTCTCACCACTTGTACTCAAGATAGTACTGGAAATCCTAGCCAGAACAATTAGGTAAAAAAAATAAATAAAAATCATCCAAATCAGAAAGAATTAAAATTGTCCCTCTTTGCAGATGACATGATTTTATATATAGAAAACTCTTCAGAGTCCATTAAAGAATTAAAGCTAGTAAACCAATTCAGTAAAATTGCAGGATACATCAACATACAAAATTCAGTTGTGTCTCTATACAATAACAGCAAATTATCTGACAAGGAAATTAGAAAAAAAAAAAGTCCCATTTACAATGGCATTAAAAAGAATAAAATACTTAAGAATAAACTCAACTAAGTTGGTGACAGACTTGTATACTAAACATTACAAAACATTAATGAAAGAAATAGAAGAAACAAATATATGGAAAGACATGCCATGTTCATGGATTGACAGCCTTAATGTTGTTAAAATGTCCATACTGCTCAGAGCAATCTACAGACTAAATGCTATTCCCATCGAAATCGTAAGAGGTTTTATTTTTTACAAAAATAGAGGGACACCTGGGTGGCTCAGTCGGTTAAATGTCTGACTTGATTTCGGCACAGGTCATGATCCCAGGGTTCTGAGACTGAGCCCCATGTTGGGTTCCATGTTGGGCATGGAGCCTGCTTAAGATTCTCTCTCTCTCCCTCTGCCCCTCGCCTCCCTCTCTAAAAAAAAAAAAAAAAAAGACAACAACTTTTACAATTCACAAGGAACCACAAAAGGCCACAAGTAGCCAAATCAATCCTGAGATAGAAGAACAAAGCTGGAAGCAATGCACCTCCTGATTTCAGAATATATTACAAAAGTATAGTAATCAAAACAGTGTGGTACTGATATAAAGACTGACATAGACAAATGGAACAGAATAAACAGCCCAGAAGTAAAGCCATGCATATGCAGGCAACTGATCCTCAACAAGGGTCCAAGAATATAAAATGCGGAGCTTTTCAACAAATGGTGTTGGGAAAACTGGATATCCACATGCAAATAATGAAATTGGACCTTTACCTTACACCACACACAAATCAATTCAAAATCAATTGAAGATTTAAATATAAGACCTGGAACTGTAAAACTCCAAGAAAGAAACATAAGTGAAAACCTTCATGACGTTGATCTTGGTAACAATTTCATGGGTATGACACCATAAGCATGGCAACAAAACCAAAATAAACAAGTGGGCCCACATCAAACTAAAAAGCTTCTGCACAGCAGAATCAACAAAATGAAAAGGCAACCTATAAAATGGGAGAAAATATTTGCAAACCAAAGGGTTAATTTAGAAAATACATAACAGGGTGCCTGGGTGGCTCAGTTGGTTAAGCGACTGCCTTCGGCTCAGGTCATGATCCTGGAGTCCTGGGATTGAGTCCCACATCGGGCTCCCTGCTCGGCGGGGAGTCTGCTTCTCCCTCTGACCCTCCTCCCTCTCATGCTCTCTGTCTCTCATTCTCTCTCTCGCAAATAAATAAAATCTTAAAAAAAAAACAAAAAAACCCAGAAAATACATAAGGAACTCATACAATGGAATAGTAAAATAACAAATAGCCTGATTAAAAAAATGGACTAAGAGCTTAAATAGACATTTCTCCAAAGAAGATACACAAATGAACAACAGACTTACAAAAAAATTCTCAACATCACTAATTATCAGAGAAATGCTAATCAAATTAGAATGAGATATTACCTCACACTTGTTAAGGTGGCTTTTATGAAAAAAACAAACAAACAGTTGTTAGTGAGGATATGGAGAAATTAGAACCCTTTTTAAAATTTTTTTATTAATTAATTAATTTATTATTTTTTTTAGAGAGGGAGAGAGGGAGGAGAGGCAGAGGGAGAGGGAAAGATAATTTTTTTAAAGATTGATTTATTTTATTTTTTTAAAAAAGATTTATTTCTTTTTTTATTTTAGAGAGAGAGAGCGAGTGAGTTGGAGGGGCAGAAGGAGAGGAATAGAGATTGTCAAGCAGACTCTGCACTGAGCAGGGAGCCGGACCCGGGGCTCCATCTCACCACCCCAGAGTCATGATCTGAGCCAAAATCATGAGTGGGACGCTTAACTGACTGAGCATTTTTAAAAAATATTTTTATTTGTTATTTGTTATTTTTTTATTTTTGAGAGAGAGGGAGAGAGCATGTGCACATGCATGCATGAGCAGAAGAGAGAGGGGCAGAGGGAAAGAGAGAATCTTAAGCAGGCTCCATGCCCATGGCAACCCAAAGCAGGGTTCCATCTTACAACCCTGAGATTGTGACCTGAGCCAAAATCAAGAGTCTGATGCTTACATGACTGAGGGACCCATGTGCCCCTAGTAATTAGATCTCTTATACATTGTTGGTGGGAATGCCAAATGTGCAGCTGCTATGGAAAACAGTATGAAGTTTTCTGAAAATTTTTTAAAAACTACCATATGATCCAACAATCCCATTTCTGGGTTATCCTAAAGAATTGAAGTCAGGATCTCTCGGAGATGTGAGCAATTCCATGTTCATAATAGCACTACGCATACTAGTGAAAATGTGAAAACAACCTAAATATCCATCAATAGATGAATAGAGAAAGAAATGTTATACACATATAATGGAATACAATTTGGACTTAAGAGTTAAATTCTATAATATGTGACAACATGGAAGAATCTTGGAGACATTATGTAAAGTGAAGTAAGTCAGTCACAGAAATATAAATACCACATAATATGATTTCACTTACATAAGATAACTACTATAGTCAAATTCATGGAATTAGAATATAATGGTGGTTGCTAGTGGTTAGGGGAGGGAGAAATGTGTAGTTATTAATCAATGGGCATGAAGTTTCAGGTAAGCAAGATAAAGAAGATTAGCTACATAATAAGTTTATGTATATTAAATATATGTTATGTATATAATAAGATAATATTTAAAATATAATTGGATGTACGTTAAGCCCCTGAGACATATTATGTAACACTGAACCTATAGTCAATGACAATGTATTATACACTTAAAATTTAAGAGGGTAGATCTCATGTAAAGTGTTCATACCACAATAAAACAGTTTTTTAAGTGAAAGATAAAAACACATTGCATGCATACAAAATATGCCAGATATTTTGCTATGTGCTTGTACGCATATAATCTCTTTAAAAATTAAATTTTCTTAACAAGAAGCAAGTGATACAAATTAATAACAAAGCATTAAAAAAAAAAAACAGACTTCAAGCACTGATTCTACCAGCTAAAATAAGACAGGACCAAGACATTTAATCTTTTTGAGATTTAGTTTGTCTATCTGCAAACCAGGGTAAATAATTTCTGTCTTAAATCTTTTGGGAGAATACCAAAATGAACAAACAAACAAACAAACAAAAAACCTGGTTGGGGCTGGCAAGTAGTGGAATCCCAGGTTTCCATCCATGTCAAAACTTAATTATCAGTATGACTAAAATGTACTGAAATTTTCTAACCTTTCAGAAGAAAATCCAGAATTCTCTAAATTTATTATTTTATAATCGGTCTTATATAACCCAGTTCACCTACCGTGGAGTATATGCTCCATTTGGATTAGCTGAGCTCAAGATTTAGAAATAGATGAACAGCCTGATGATATAATTGTGCCTCCCTTCCTCTGATTCCACCCCCTGTGGTTCAGGCAGGTGTCCCACCCAGACTGTCATCATTCATGCATAGTCAGGTTCACTTCCTTATTATTATTATTATTATTATTATTATTATTATTATTTTACCATTTTCTTAATGAAACACAACTGGGATGATTGCTTAGGTAACCTGAGTTGTCAATATTGCCATTTCCTCCTATGGATGTTGCTCATATTTTCTTCTTTCCTTCATTTCTACCTTCTTCTCAAACCCTCCTTTTTATCCTTTTAATCCAGGGCTGAAGGTATGTTCACTAATTCTCAGATCTTAATGTCTCTTTGATTTCCTCTTTTGGAAGCTGGCAGGTTCACACAATAGCTGGATCTTTCATGCAGTCCTGAATAAGAAATTCTAAGGATAACCTGCACTTCTTTTTTTAAATATTAGATGGCAGGTGGACTCAGTGGGTGGGGTGGTTGGTTGTTCAGTTATTCAATATTGTTATTACTGTAGATGGTACTTATAATATGTTTGAGGTGTTATAGCCTTGCCATTAAGACAGATGGTCTGGATTTGCATTCTCCTTGAGTCCGGATTGTGTGATACTGAGTAACTTAGTTAACTTTCTAAATGTCAGCTTTCTCATCCATAAAGCATATAGAATTGTTGTGAGGGTTAAAACTAATTTACTACACCCATTTCTTGCATTATTTTTCCATAGTATTTGTCTAAATCACTGTATATATATATTTTTAAGATTTTCTTTATTTGAGAGAGAGCGAGAGAAATCACAGAGGGAGAGGCAGAGGGAGAAACGGATTGCCCTCTGAGCACGGAACCCGATGGGGCTCACTCCTAGGACTATGAGATCGTGACCTGAGCCGAAGGCAGATACTTAACTGACTAAGCCACCAAGGCACCCCCAAATCATTGTATATTCTTATTTTGAGTATTTACTGTCCTCATTTAATATTTTGTAAGCATAGTTATTTTTGTCAGTTTATCACTGTAGTATGGAGTCTAGTACTGTGCCTAGTATGTAGAAGGAACTTAATAAAAGGGTTATGAATGGATGAAAAATGAAATATGATTAATGTGATTTTTAATACATGAATGCAGACTATTATAATTAACACAAAGATTACTAACAATCCTTCCAGAATCTTGTAAGGAGGTAATGTTATCATTCCCCTGTTAGTCATAGGAAACTGAGGCTCAGAGAGCTCACACAGCATAAACTGGTGGGATAAGGGCTCATTCCACCCCCTCTAAGGTTCAGAACCCACGCCATATCAAAGGTTTTTCTTTTTTTTTAAGATTTTATTTATTTATTTGACAGAGAGAGAGAGACAGCTAGAGAGGGAACACAAGCAGGGCTAGTGGGAGAGAGAGAAGCAGGCTTCCTGCGGAGCAGGGAGCCCGATGTGGGGCTCGACCCCAGGACCCTGGGATCATGACTTGAACTAAAGGCAGACGCTTAACAACTGAGACACCCAGGTGTCCCTCAAAGGTTTTTAATTTTGTAAGAACCATCAGTAAAAGGATTCTTGGATCAGCTTCCTGAGAGACAGAGCCTGGGACAAGTGTTTTGGTGCTAGCATTCCTGGAGTGCCCTCAGGAGATACCTGTAAGGAAAGAAACAGAAGCAGGATAAGGGAGGGCAAAAAGCTAAGCAAAAATGTTTTTTACTATAGTCAGGACTGAGCCTGACCTCATGGGGAGCTCTGGAGTATAAAAGGCACCACAGAGTTGTCATGCCTTGAAGTTAAGTGGGTTGGGGCTGCAATTTTGCATCCCATATCAGCTAGTCAGTGGCTGATTTTTGTTCTCCTCTTTAGAGGGTGCTGAAGTTCTCAGGAATCTTCTAGTGAGACAATTTCTGCCAGTGAAGGACAATTCTCTGGAGAAAGGTGCAATTGTCCCTAATAGTAGTCGGCATTAACAGCAATAGGTGATAAATGCATCGGTCGTGTAAGGGGAATCTGGGCAAAGCACCAGCAGCCTCTCTCAAGGAGAAATCTTAATTGTTCTGCTGTCTCCCATGTGTTCATTTCACTCCAGCAGCTTACGTCCACATTTCCTGAGCCTGTATCAGCCTATGTATCTGCTTTTCATTTCGAGCAATAGTGAATTTAATAAAGGAAACAAGGGGGAAATTAAGGAAGCATTGTACCAGTAGCCACTTTTTCATCAACAGGAATATTTTATGGTTGGTCCTACTTGACCTGGATGCCACAGTCACCAATCACCGGGCTTATGTCTTTCCACTATTATTGGTCAGATAACTGACAGCAGAATTATACCATGTTCTATACTGGTTTTGCATCCAATCTATGTTTTGCTCTATGGAAGTACACCTGGGGCTGCCATTGTGTATTTAATGAATGCTTACCCTGCCTTTTGGGATTCTGCCTAGAACTTACCTACTTATACTTACATCTTCTTTGGATTGTTTCCTCTGTTAGGAATTCCTCTTTCCCTGTGCACAATTACGTAACATGTTTAGTCTCTGAGGCATTATTCCATCCTTTGGCTCTGCCTGACTCTAAGCCAAGCTCCCCACATCCTGTAGCCGGTGACCTCCAGGGATGACATCATCTTTTTTTTTTCCCCAGAAGCCCAATCACAGTGGCCTCCTTGTGGAGAGGGCACTAATTTATAATTGCAAATATCTATAAAATATTTTGAACTGCAGAGCATTTAATTATACAGATAAGGTTAATGCTAGAATTTTAAACCCCTTGAGGACTCTTTATTTGCCCATTGCAACCCCCATAAATGTCAATAAGACCACAATCTGCAAATTAGAAAGTGAGAAACCATTTCTCGAGACAGCTGAGGTTTGGGTAAACCACAGGGAAATTCCTTTACCTGGAAGCCAAATAATCATGGTAAAAGGGCAAGGAACTCTGGTGAGCACTATTCTAAATCATTCAGAGCTAGGGGACCATAGATTTCATAAAAATGATTCTTTTATTTTCGAACATCTTACACTGAGGACATTGGTGTTACTTACATTTAAAAATAGTTGTTTAATGGTTCACATATGTAAACCTGCATTTGGATTTCCTAATAAAGAATAGTAACAATAACAAAAGCAACAAAAAATAATTGATAATAATAATAATAATAATAATAATAGAAACAGCCACTGCTACCAGATGTGAATCTTGTCTTGGAATAATTTTCCAAAAAATATAAAACAAAAAACCGGGCAACAACAACAATGAATAGGAGTAGTAGTAATAATATTGATAGAAGAGGAAGAAGAAAATAATAATAATAATATTAATAATATATTTATAATAACAATATAATAATAATAATATTAATAATAAACCATAAATCTCCCAGCCTTGACTTCTCTGTTGGGCTCTGGGAGGCTAGGAGTTGCTAGTGCACTTCTACACGGGGAGAGCCTATCCCGTGTCAGGCATGAGGACACACATGCAAAAAATTCATGAGACATTTTTCTTATAATTATTGGACTTAGAGTTTAGGAAAGGGAAGTGAAACATGTGAAAAATTAGCCATTATAAAATGTTACATTTGTTATATTGCGCCCCCCCCCCCCCCAGAGGGAGAAGAAGAATGAAGACAAGAATTCTATGTGTGTCAAAGTGAAGAAAGTTTTCATGGAGGAGGCAATTTGAGGTGTATCTTGAAAAACCTCTTTCTCGCTGTCCTCCCAACTTTTGATTTTGTAAAGCAATGAAGGATTGTTACTATTACCTTTCTCTGTTGATTTGTAGAAGCAGAAATGTAAAATAAGTTACCTAGCTCTAGAGGTAAAGAAAAAGGTAATGTAGGACACTGGGTAAATATGGAGGGGTGGTGATGTTTGAGGTGATGAACCACAACACAGAGGCTTTGAGAAAAGAGATCCTATGTCAGAGAAGGCATTGGAATGCTCCCCTTCCCTGAAGTGGCAGGATTACCGCCTGAAAGCAAATATGATGGAAGTTATTATTCCTGACAACACAAGTACAATTAGGACACAGAAAAGAATCACAATATTGCTAAGTATTTTACCTTTTGAAGTTGTTAAAAAATGTATTATTAGGCATAATGCATATTGGAAACCAACACATTACTGCTTGAGAATAGTATGGGCTTTTTTGAAAGCTGAATTAGCACTTTCATTAGACAGATAAAGTCCCCCGTGTTCATGGAGTTTACTATCTAGTAAGGGAGACACAATTAAAAGTTATACAAACACACATTCGCACAGATATATACTTAAATGAGTTGTCTTTTGACATATGACTTATGCTTTAACTCATCAAGATCATCTTAATAGAGTCTACCACATGCTGGAACTGCTAGATTCTGTGGGGAATAGAAGAATGAATCTCAAGAGATTCAACTCTTCAGGAAATGTCAATCTAAGTTGGAGGAATAGGGCATAAAACGAATGATAATTCAAACTGTAGAAAGGGTCAGTGCCATAAGAATATAGATTATACTATAGGATTCCTGAGGAAAGAGAGATTACATATTAGTAAGAGAAATAAGGACATTCTGATGGAGAAATTGGCCAAGTCTCTAAATCTTGAATAAAAGTTCATGGTTGGGATGTGTGCACAAGGGCATTCCGATACAGGGGGAAGAGTGAAGAAGGCAGTGTATCAGTTTGCTAGGGCTCCTATAACAAAGTTCCATGCAGACCGTTGTGGGGGAGAGGGGTGAAACCACAGACATTGACCTTCCCACGGTTCCGGAGGCCAGAATTCTGAGATCACCGTGTTGGCAGGGTTGGTCCTCTCCGAGATCAGGGAGGGACGGATCTGTTCCAGGGCTCTCTTCTTGGCGTGTGGATGGTTGTCTTCCCGCGTTTTCACATTGTCTTCCCTTTCTACATGTCTATGTTCAAATTTCCTCTACTTAAAAGATCACCAGTTATATGGGGTTAGGGCCCACCTTAATGACCTCATCTTAATTGTCTCTGTAAAGACCCTATCTAAATGCTATCACATTTTGAGGTAATGAGGTTAGGATTTCAACATATGAAATTTTGGGGAGACATAATTCAGCCTATAACAAGGACCAAGGCAAAGAATTGTGGCATATATAAAGAGAATGGTGAATTTCAGTTTGACTAAAATACTGTTACATAAACTAACATAGAAATCGAGCTGGACAAAAGACTGAAACCAGATGGCATAGAGCTTGAATTTCAAGCTAGAGAGTTTGGACTTTGTTCCTCCAGCAGTAGGGAACCAGAAATGAATTTGAGCAGGGGAGTAGCATAATAAATACAAAATTATTGCCTGCTTACAGTGTGCCAGACACCATGCTAAGTGTTTTACCTACTGATCTCATTTTATCATCATCTCATTTTAATCTTTGCAATAATACCTTTAACCAGGTTTTATTAGTCCTGTTTTACAGAGTAGTAAACTAAGCTTAAAAAAATGTTATTAGAGTTTATGAATATTAGAGCAGAGGATCTAATTTAAGTCTTCATAATCTGGCATCACATCCAGTGTATCTTAATTTCAGACACTGTAGTTTTCATCTCTAAAATTTCAATTTAACTTTCTTTATGTATCATCAATGGTTCTGCTTCAATTTTGAACATATGGGATATAGTTATAATCACTTTTTTATGTTCTTGTCTGATAATTCTCATGTCTGTGTCAGTTCTGGGTCAGTTTTAAGCGATTGATTTTTCTCCTTATCCTGGCTCCTATTTTGCTGTTTCTTTGAATGCCTGCTAATCTTTGATGGGATACCAAGCATTGCAGCTTTTAC
The DNA here is from genome assembly GCF_964656455.1 of Halichoerus grypus. Lineage (NCBI taxonomy): Eukaryota > Metazoa > Chordata > Mammalia > Carnivora > Phocidae > Halichoerus > Halichoerus grypus. The sequence goes on from NC_135714.1 coordinate 84,840,032, forward strand.
CTTGTAGGGTTCTGGATATATTGTTATAAATACTCTTGATATTTGTTCTGGGATTATAAATTACTTAGAAATGGTTTGATCCTTTTGGGGTCTTGTTTTTAAGATCTATTAGATGAGAGTGGAGCCAGGCTCAGGCCAGGCCTAATGCTCCCCATTTCTGAGGCAAGATCTTCTCTATACTCTACCCCATATACCTAGAGATTTTCCAATCTGCCTGATGGAGACAGACACTATTCTCCATGGGTATAAGCTGGCTACCATTACCTCTAGTCCTTTCTAGTGGTTCTTTCCCAGGCTTCAGGTAGTTTCCTCAGATGTACATACTGACTACTCAAGGGGCCCCTCTGCAGATCTCTGGATTCCCGTCTCTGTACAGATCTCTCTGCTCTAGTACTCTGTCCTGCATTAGACTCTCAGGTCCGTCTCAACTCAGGTATGCTCTGGGCTCCACCTCAGCCCCTCCTCCTCATGCCATAGCCTGGAAACTCTCCAAGGCGTTAAGCTGGGACACTTGTAGGTCTCACCTCATTTGCTTCTCATTTCCCAGGTATCACCGTCCCTCATTTTCAAATGTCTAGTGTTTGCCAAGTATTGTGTGTTTGTTTTATGTGGATTTTCCGTTTCAGATGGAAAGATAGATTGGATCCCTTTCACTTAATCTTGGTCTGAAGCAAACTCCAACCCAGGAGTTTTATATTTTAAAACTTAGTTTTCCACATAAATTTTAGGATGGAGGGTAGAAGAGTAAGATGGGCAGAAGAGTCCTAAAATTAAAACATAAAGACAAATCACCAAGCTAAATATGGTATTAACCATATTAGTGTGACTAAGAGTGGAGCAAGTAAGGAAGACAGACTTACATGGTCTTTGCTCCCAGGAGCAGGAGGTGAATAACATAATGCCTCATTACTATTGCTGCTGAACAGCAAGACTTCTAGGATACTGAGAATCCCACTCTGCTCTAGCACTAGTCTTCCAAAGAGGAATCCTTCTTTCCTTTCCTTTTCCTTCCTTTCTTTCCCTATCTGAGCCCAGGTTGGTCTGACAGCCATGCTGTCCTTATCTTCTCCCTCTTCCTTGTAGTGAAAACACCACTCTAAGTGGACAGGGCATCTGATATTATTTTAGTTGCTATTTAATGACATTTTCATATCCTCACCTTCCTGTTGCTAATGTGCTAAAATCAATTTCAATATCCCTTCAGTATCTACTAGAAGCCCACTTGTGAATATGATCCTCATTAAGAAAGACACCATAGAAACTTGGTGGGCATTTCTTCAATATCCTAGAAGAGTGGACTTTATGGACACAGTCCAGAATAATGATGTGTAAATCGTGTTTTAAAAATTGAATTATATTTTAAATATATTAGTGGATCTTGGTTTTTAAAATATAATTTTAATGTTTGTACATAATGGTTACACCTGAGTTTACGCTGAGGAAATATAGCATTTTTTTAATGTAGTATTTTTGGTCTCCATATAACCTTGCCCTCAGATCAGTATGTCTACTATAATTCTTATTAGTAATTTTCATGATAAAGATTAGACACAGATAGATAAACTACATACCTACCTCACTATTTGTTATAATTTAGAAATCCTCTAATGGGAGGGATTATTTGAATTATAATTAACATTGAAGACTGAACCTTATTTTATTTTTCACTTGAATGAAGTTAAATTGAACGAGAACTACATCTTGCTCAATCACATAATTATAATTTCTGATAACACTTCACATATGAATCATGTAAACACAGAAAAGTGTCAAGTTGATAGCTTAAATATCTGAAATCTGGGGAACACATTTTATTTCATTTTGTGGGGATTTTTATTTCCCTACTCATAATACACTAAAGGCAAGATTAATTGAATTCTAATGTATATAGTTAATAATATATAATTGATAGATATTGATAGAAATAACATATTAGATATTTGCTTTCTATATTTGATGGTGATTATATTAATAGATGGGATAGATCTGACATATATCAATGTTTGAATGATTAAAATGAAAATTCTTTAACTTTACACAACTTTGCAATAATGCTTCAATTTCCTTCTGCCATTGATTTTAGTGTGTTCTACTCAATGAAGAGTATATTTTGGAAGCTTTTGAGGTACTGTTTTATTTAATGTATGCCTTTTAAGTAGGAAACATTTTTATGTCTTATTTTAGTGTATAAACAATACTTGAAATTGCCCAACACAAATCTTATTCACACACATGATACTGAAAGTGAAGAAATGATTTTTTTGCCTGTTATTTTTGGAGCCTAGGTTAATTGTTATATATTGACAAAATTTAAAAGCTGCACAATTTGTCTCATTCTTTTATTGTCATGGTTTTTAAATGTTACACCACAGACAAAGGTGTGTGTGAAGAAAGTAATCTTGTATGGATGCCACTAAACAGAAAATAAAGCAAACGTACTCTACTTGCTTATGTTTTTACTCCCGCCTGCCTGTCTTCCCTGTCCTTCTTGAAAATGAATGATTGAATAGAATGACCTACACGTAGAGTCCATTTCTCTTTGTGCCTTGTTCAATGTGAAGATCCTACAGCCTGAAGCAATATCTCCTTTAGAAAACAGGGAATTATTTAGAGAGTGCATCCACCCTGTGATTGCAAGGGAGGATTCCAGGGTTTTGTAAAGGGAAAAATAATGCTTTCAAATCCACACTGATGTCATTCAAAGCGCAAAGCTAAGTGGAAAAAAAAAAATTAAGCAGCCCACAACTTTTAGATTTTAGGCTGAAAGATGCTATATAAGCTGAAATTTGCATTTTCATTACCTACTTAATAGTTATCCAAACTAATAAAATAGACCACATAGAAGAATAAAAAAGATAGATATGATTTTTATACTTACTAAATAATAGCTGAGATAGAAGAAAACTGCTAACATGTTAAGATTTTTATAAAGTTACAATATTATGAATTCATAACAATTTAGTGAATAAAAACCATTTTTTAATCATCAAATTCTCTTCTTCAGTTCATGCTTTCATTTCATTTAACCAGATTCTTGAAATGCCCTTATCAAATTTTGGCATGGCTTTGGTGGTTCGTACTATTTCTTCAAGTTAAATGCAAGGTTTCCTAGGACCTAAATGAATAGAAACATTACAATGGCAAGACTAATTTGGGAGGTTTGTTCTAAACAGCATATGTGCTATGGATTTGAGGATCAGGTATGGGGTATTAGGATTACATTCACTCACAGCCTTGGTACAGCAGGTCTGTTCATTTTCATGGGCGTGCAGAAAACCCAGCCAGGCCAAACGCAAGGGGCTTTAGCATAAAATTAGAGGGCTCTCTCTAAGGAGAAAAAAAATTGAAGCGGGAAAAAAAAATAATGTTGGGAACGGGTAGAAGAGAAAAAGTCAAGAATTAAGGGGAAAATAACTCTTTCCAAAGAAATCATCCTCGAGATTAGTAATTTCTCTAAATACTAATGCTCTTGGAAATCAAAGTGCATAACAAATGATTCAAAGGACACCTGAAACTCTCAGGCACATATTTTAATATGAGGTAGGAAGAAAAAGGTAGAATCTTGAGCGTGAAAAATATTTTTATTAAAAAAATATGGTTTGTCCACGAGGCAGGTTTCTTTAAGCTCTCAGAGTTCACTGCACATCCTCGGCAATTTAGTGGGCTCTGCTGCAGAATCATCATAAATCAATGAGAGGATGTCTTGAGCCATGGGGAATTAGCTGGCTCGCTTATGTATGAGGCGATTCACGGCACTTCCATTCGGAAACCAGGAAACCTTTTATGAGTCCACATGCGCGCTTGTCTGAGACATACCTATGTCTAGGCAGGGGTAGCTTTGGCTACATTATGTTAGTTTTCCCTGTATTTTTTTTCTGCCTGACTGAAGGAAAAGTTTTTCTGGCCAAATCCTTTCTCCTTTTGGGCAGCGACCCCTGATTTAATTCCTAGTTGTCTGGACCAGACTCGATGCTGTAGACTACAATTAATATTATCAGCTCCAGGACACACAAGAATTCAAATTTGACTGACTGGAAGGGAGTGGAGGAAATCTATTCTTGAAATCATAGATAAAATCAGAATTCTCTGATGGAATCCACCAGGGGGCAGCTCCCTGGTGGTAGGCTCACAGCATTTGCCTCGGAGCCTGCAGCCTGCCAGAAGTATTTCCACAGACTATGACTAACCCGTCCTTGTCACATGTCCATCTATCCATCAGAAATCCTGCCCCGCATTCTTGTTTTATGTAGCATCACACATACTAGTGAAGGTTCTTTCAGGAAAGTAAACGTGGCTATTAGAGGAATTTTAGTATCAAGAAGCTGAAAGACTCTTCTTAAAAGCCACACAAATGCGAAGCTATTAAATAAAAGCATAGAACCTCTTTCGCTGGATAATGTTTTTATTATTATTATTATTTCCTGGAAGGAACTGACATTATCCTGCAAATGAAGAGCTTCAAAGGAAAAAAAAAAAAAAAAGAACACGTTACAATCCAAATAAAGAAAACCTGAAAAAGGACACTTTTTAAATAACAATTATCATAAAGAGAGCAGTGGATCTTTCAATGTCACTAAATCACATTCAACCGTGGCTAATATTTAACAGAATTTACTGGGATCATACACTAAAAGTGAAGGGATAGTGAGAAGGTTTGCACACCAGAACATAATAGGAAATCAGAAGGTCAAAGCAGAAGCAAAACAAATTGTTCTATATCAAATGCATTAACAATACCTCCCATACTTACACTATGGCTTATTTACTTTATGATAATAAACCATTTTACAATGTTCCGTCCTAACGATATTTCCACATCTGATGCAGAATGGCATTGAATAAAACTTGCTTTTGCATACGATTGTGTATCTTTAGAAGACCCTGACAATACACTATTAGTCAAGTCTACAATACCTGTGCTGTCAAAAGTTCTTATTTTTAAAATGTACACAAACGTGGCAAAAACTCCCAGCAAGGTGTTGAGAGGACCTAGAAGGGGATGGGGTGGAGAAATGACTGAGAGTCTCTTCAAATTAACACAATTTTAAACAACACTGTCTAATGCAGTTAATGGATGGCAAACATTTCTGGACGAACCTAAAAACCATTATTATCAGCATGTATTTTCTATTCTATTTTACTAAATAATAATTCTAGTTAGCATGTATCTAAGTTAATAGAAATATATCTTGGAACAAACTGTTGGTATTCCTCATTCTGAAATATTGTTGACCCTTAGTTGGCTACTGTGAAAAACAGGCAAATAACCAGGCTCCAATGTCCTATAACAACTCTGTAGCAAATCCCATTCTTCAGGTTATTAGAACTAAGGAGTTCTTATATGTCTCCCAGACTACCTGCATCAGAAGTTATTTTAGGATACAAAGTAGGCCATGGTGACAAGGTGTTCTGAAGTAGAGTGCTTAAACAAGATAAACATGAATTAATTTCTCTATGACGAAACTCTCCAGGCAGGTGATTGAGGGTTGGCAAAGGACCCAGAGGAGTCAGAGATGTAAAACTCTTCCGTTTCTTTGGCGCTGACAGTCCTCGGCTATAATGTCATCAGTTTGGTTGAAATTGGTCACAATGTCCACCTTACAGCCTATAGGAAGGATGAAAGAAGAAAGAAATAATTTGTATGCTCCTTTACTTTGAAGGTATGATTCAGAGTTTGCACACTTCAATCCTGCTCATATACCATTGGCCAGAATTGGACACATGACCCTACCTGGCAGGAATGGAGATTGCAAATGTTATGGTTAGCTGGAGAGCCATGTACTCCAGCACAATACCTATTTTTATAGATAGGAAGGAAAATGAATTTTGGCCAAGGCAATTGGCAATTTCTGCCACAAGCATTCATAGACTGAATGTAGAGAAATAATAATCAGGTAGACATGGGAGGCTTTATTTTAGCAATTCAAGATTCCTTGTAAGATTTTATGTAGACTCAAGCTTTACATAAATAATAGCTGCTTTTGCTAAATAAATGACTACAAAATTTTCTGGATTTTAAACCTAAATCGAACATGTTCATTAGAGAGTTTACCGCTACCCTTCATGCATCTGTAAGGATTTCTTATCATGTCTTTCAATATTTCTAATTTCATTTTGCAGATTCATGATTTTTCATTTCTAATTTGTTTTCAATCAGTTATAGCAACTCCATTCTTGTTATAATACTGAGAATGTGAAATCACCTTAATTACCAAATATTGGAGAGTTAATTATAACTAACTATATGACCAAAGATAACAATACAGAAATAGATACACATCATGAAAAATATTTCAAGGCCAGTTTTTTAAGTGAGTTATTTGAAATTTTTGAGGAACAAACAATGCTAGTGCTATGTAAACTATTACAAGGCATAGAAAAAGGACAACTCAAATGCCAGGTTCATTTTAGAACAGAAGTTCCCCACACATGTCCTGTCACTTTTTGTACACTCTTATCCTAAGACATTGCCTTAAACCTGCTGGATACTCAATAAGACCCTGAAAGTCACTGATCATGTGAATAATTTATTTATTGTTTTAAAATTATTTTCAAAATCCAAAGGGTGGGGCGCCTGGGTGGCTCAGTCGGTTGAACGTCTGCCTTCAGCTCAGGTCATGATCCCAGAGTCCTGGGATCCAGCCCCACATTGGGCTCCCTCCTTCCTGCTTCTAAGAACCCTCTCCTGCTCCCCCTGCTTGTGCTCTCTATCTGTCAAATAAATAAATAAAATCTTAAAAAATAAATAAATAAAACAAAATCAAAAGAGTGATAGCTTCTGTTTATTAAGAATTACGATAGCAGTGAATTTTTCAGTTTTGCTGAATGGGTACGCAAGTTCTAGTAGAGCTTGTTAGTTGTTCTTTTTAGGTTATGACTTTCTCCTGTTCACTGAAAAACTACCCCAACTTAGTGACTGAGAACTGGACTACTATTAAAGTTCAAAAATTACCATCCAAATGTTATATAATCACAGTATTATTTTTAAAAGGATAAAGGTGTTTATCATTTTATTGGTCATAAACTTACGATTGATTAACTTATATTAAACCAAAGCATAAATTAAAACATAAAGGAGAAGTAGACTGTCCCTTTTTGTTAGATTTGTACTGTTTATTTTCTTACACATTCAAAGTCCTGCTGAGACATCCATATTCAAACCTCATTACTACTCACTACTCTCCTAAGAGCCATGAGGTCCTGAGAGCCTGGTTTATCTTATTCTGATTACCAGAACATTTTATCCACTTTACCAAAAACCATCTGGATAGGCTGTTCTTCTGAAATAAATCCTTTAAAAGATTATTGTCCTTATCTACTGTAAACTTCATTTTGGAACCAGAGTCTTCTGTCCCGTAACCTTAAGTAACTAATCTTCCCTTGTAAGTTAGAACAAGTCCCCCATTTGCCTTACTTTGACTTTTTGAGGTCCTGTTATATCTGGATAGTGTGTCAGTGTACCTCAGCTAGTGTTATATCTTTTATAGTTGATTGGAAGACATAATCTCTTTTAAATAAATAAAATGGATAAATAATTAATTCACATACAAACCAACTTATATTTTATAAGTAGAAGATCCGTTCAAAATTAATGTATATGTGTTTTATATTTCTTATAACTTTTTAAAGCACTCTTTGTGACTTTTATCATTATTCTTTTGCAACAACAATAGCAACATAGGAAACTGTAAGAAGATATTTATTTTCCTTGCTTTGGAGATAAAGCATTTGAGGTACAACAAATTTAATAATAAGATTAAGATTACTGAATGAATCAAGGCAGTGCTTGTATTAGGACTTAGGTCTTCTGATTATGACCTTGTAGATCATTCCACTAGATTGATAATCTCCTTTTTTCCCCATGTTTTTATAAGTAAAAATCTAATTCTGTGTTTACCCCTAATATATGCATATTTATTTATTACAAGATATATGCAAGTGCTATTACATTAATTCAGTTTATACATTTTATTTAAAAACAAAAGAAGTGCAAAAGAGGGGATGAAAATGGAAGAAAATAAAACTTTCAAGATTTTTTACATATCCTAATGGATCATAAACTACTCCCTCTAGGTAAATTCTATTAACCTCATTTGGAGTCCTATCCACCATCTCATGCTGAGTTAAGGCATTTCAAGTCTAAACTACTCATACAGTTTACTGATATCTGCAAGTAGCAGATAAGAAAAATGGGTATCCATTATTATGAAAATATGTTCTCCCCTTTGTTTGCTTCTCTTTTGCATCTCTTCATTTATCCCTTCACTTTTTTATCATCATGAAACAGTCGTATTTTTCCTGAGGCAGAAAGAACAACAAACACTAAAGGAGCAGCTTGAAAACGTGTTCTCATGGCCCATTTCCTAATGCTTTTTCCTCCAAATCACCTTGCTCTGAAAGATCTTGTTGGTCTTTCTGGTTCTCTGAGATCAAAAAAGGCAGTGCTTGTCTTTGACCAGAAGTAACAGGGTGGGAAGTTCACCTAATGATAAGTGAACGCCCGCCACACAGCAGAAGGACAACTCAGCTGCTGTCGCCCTGTTCAGCCTCCTCACTTTCCAGCACAAAGTGCTTCCAGAACAACTGTCCAAAGTGCTGGATGAGGCCATTAGTGCATAGCTTGTACAGTGCGAAATGAATGTATTTCACTCCATTTGAGCTAAGAAAGATTTGGAGCTTCAGTGACATAAATTGGGCTCCATTATCACTTAGCAGCTCTTCTGGAATTCCATATCCAGTGAATAGTGTTTTAGTCTGGACTGGAGAGAGAGAATTTCATAATGGCCAATGGCCATTTTCAAGAGGTAATAAGAATACTAACGACTATATGCAGAGTTTAGTAAGCCCACTTTCCATCTTTGCTATTTGTTTGGCTAATATAAGAATTTCAAAGATATTTATGTCCTCCCCATGCTACATTAGAAAATTATTCTTCAGTTGAAATTACCTACACATCGATCTTAATGTAATTATAGGCCTAACCATTTCTGGTTTTGTCTTCAGATTTCTCAATAATCCTTTGTAAGGTTCCCAATCCCTCCCATCCACTTTCTTCAGTGAATAATTAGCATGTTTCAAAGAATACAAGTATCCTCTACACATATTTGTTATGCTGATTCAACTGGTAATACAACACTTCAGTTTCCTAGTCATCAGCATGTATATTATAGAACCATAATCATGGAAGAAACCCCCCAAAACCATATTGTTTTATTTCCCTGCATGCATATTTGTGTATAACTAAGCATGAATTTTCTCCTCACTTTAGTATGTGTCATTTCTAAGACCCCTAGGTAAGATTTCAAATATTTTGTTGTAACATTTCCTTAATTTTTATGCATATTTACATTTATTCTCATTGAGAAACTAAACAAAAAAAGGCATGCCTTGAGTCTATCTCAGCCAGTTTCTCCTTTCTTTCATTAATTCCATTCCTCTTCTGAACACTTTATATGTTGATTTGTTTCAACATCACTGCTATCTTAGTCTTTGGCAGAAATGCTATTTATTCTTCTTAGATAGCATTAGATTTAACATTGATTCCTAAATCCTTTTTTTTTTATATCTTTTTCCAGTCATTGCCAACTCTCTTTAGAAGTCATTCACCATGGCACAATCAGAATCAAATACGGCCATATACTTTTAACAATATTTTTTCTGGGAAAGATGCCATCATTGCTTTTCAAAACGTGTACACTCACTATTACTAGTGGCTTATTGAACATAATTTCCACATTCCATCTTTCTTTGCCCTTTAACTCCCATTTCCTGTCTTCTCTCAGTGATCTTTATAATACCCTTGTGTTCCAATGCATAAATTTCTATTTTTAGGAGTATAGACAATCTTCAACGTTTTCTTGCACCTAAGTTACCCAGATTCAATATTTTAATGTAACTTTGAACCTCAACTTCTCCATATTTTTTACAGTATTCCTTACGTATACCAATTTTTCCTTTTCTATTTTGTCATGAATTTTCAACAAAGTTTATATACACACTATTTTTATAAGGTGGGCATCTAGAATTTAAAATTTATTTCCATGGTTGACAGGTTGGGACAACAACAAAAATGCACTATGTTATAAAAATAATTCTAACTCTTTACAACTACTCACTTTCATCCATAAAGAGATATTTGGATTACTTTTTGTTTTTGTTCATTTTGCTGCAAAATATAGACAAACTTAAAAGTCAAGTCTCCTTGCTATGACCAAGGACATCAGCAAGTCCTCTCTCCAAAGAGCAACTGTATATTGTCACAAAATTGACAAAAGCTTTTATTTCATTGATCTGGAAATTAGCCAAAGGCATAGAAATGGAGAAACATTTATGCTTGGAAAACTGCTGAACTTTGGAAAAGAGAAGAGGCAGTCTGTGCTATTCCCCAAGCTCAGTGTGGTGTTTGTATCCGGACTGCAAAGCTGTGAGGATTGACAATTTTTCTATTTGGAATGTCGGGTGACATCCATTTCCATCAGCATTATTAGTAGAAGTGGCTTGTTGAAGGCAGGCAAACAGGTGAGAGCCAATTGCTTGGCTCTACCAGCCTTAGACCGTGGATAAGATTGAGTCAAGCATGTTTCTGGCTGAAGCTGAGCATGTAGGCCCAAGTTATTCAAACACTCTTGGTTAACCATGTGACCGCTTGCATGTATATAGGAGACTTGAAAGTAATCATGGTGCGGTGGGGGAGCACTTGGGAGGCTCAGTCGGTTAAGCGTCTGCCTTCACCTCAGGTCATGATCCCAGGGTCCTGGGATCGAGCCCCGCATCAGGCTCCCTGCTCTGCCAGGGAGCCTACTTCTCCCTCTCCCTCTGCCTGCAGCTTCCCCTGCTTGTGCTCTCTGTCTCTCTGTCAAATAAGCAAATAAAATCTTAAAAAAAAAAAAAAATGTGATCATAGGGAAAAGTAAAATTTAAGCAACTTGAAAATGGCCTGACCATTGAGTGTGTTCTCTTATCTACACACAGATTTATCTTCAGAGGACAGAAACCTTACTTCCAACTTCTACACAATCATTGGATAACCACTAAGTTACATAGACATAGGAGCATCTTCTATGAAACCATGTTAAAACAAACAAACAACAAACAAACAAAAAATAAATAAATTTGAAGAGAGATGAGTAGCCACACACTACAATGGAGACAGATGCCAGAGATTGTGTCCAGGCAAGTTCCAAAAACAAGAATAAAGAAATGCACAGTAAAAAACTAACCACTACCACTTGGGTATATATAAATATAAAAATCTGGAGTGCTACAATATACAATCTAATACATAGATGATAGATAGATAGGTGAATAAATCGACAATTAGGTAGTTATAAATATTATTATTTTATATAGATATAATTTGTAAAAAAATGATATTACTATTTTATGATGAGAGATGCAAAGAAACAGGAAACTGTGACACACTGACAAGGAATTAAAAAAACATTTGATAGAAACTGTCCTTGAGTATCCATGAATCAAGACTTCAAATGTGCTAATTTAAATCTATTCAAGGAAATAAAGGAAACCATGTTAAAAGTTAAAGAGAAAATATGACAACAATAAATCAACAAATAAAAACTTCAACAAGTATATACAAGTTAGGAAAAAATAACCAAATAGCGATTCTGGAGTTAAAGAGTTCAAAAACTGAACTTAAAAACATAGATGAAAAGAGGTTCAACAGCATGTTCTATATGGCAGAAGAAAAAATCAGTGAAAAAATAATGGACAAAGGCATCCCAAATTTGATGAAAAATATTAATCAACAGATATCAATAGGACAAATACAAAAAGAGTCATACCAAGGTACACTACCATTTATTTTTTAAAATCCAAATACAACAAGAAAATCTTGAAAGCAGCAAGGCAACTCATTTTATACAGGAGAGCATCAATGAAATCAATGAAATAGCTGATTTATCATCAGAATTCAATGGAGTCTAGAAGGCAGTGGAATGACAGAGTAAAAGTACAAAAAGAAAATACAAAATACAAAATAAAAAACTGTTAACCAAGGATCCTATATCCAGCAAATCTATTCTTTCAATATAAGGCAAAAGAAAGGCATTCCAAGAAAGCAAAGACTGGGGATATTTGTTGTTAAGTAGGCTTGCCCCCAGTAAATCCTGGAGAAAGTCCTCCAGGCAGAAAGGAAGTGACACCTGAGGATCACTAGGATCCTTTGAAAAAAATGAAGAATATCATAAAATGTAACTATGGGCTAACATAAAAGATTTTTAAAATGATATTTTATCATCTCTTCTTAGAGTGTTTTAAAAAGACATCAGATTGTATAAGTAATTATAATAACACTATGTTGTGTTATCAAATATATAGACCCAATGTGTGATTGTCATGGTGCAAAGGAGGAAATGGAGCTTTACCGCAACAAAGTTATTGAAGTTATTAATCCCCTTCTTTTTCTTCCTTTGAAGGTGATTGATTGCCAATGAAGTAGAGTTCTAGCACTGAGGGAAAGAGAGAAATATTTAGCTTTTCTCTTATTGCTCAATGGTTTCCAGCTCTGGAAAGTATGTGAATAAATATATGCAATATGTTTTGAGTTTATATTCTTAATTCAGTATTTTTATTCTTTTAATTTTAATTTTCATTTTTTTAAAGACTTTATTTATTTGACAGAGAGACAAAGCAAGAGAGGGAGCACAGCAGGGGGAGTGGGAGAGGGAGAAGCAGGCTTCCAGCTGAGCAGGGAGCTTGATGCGGGGCTCCATCCCAGGACCCTAGGATCATGACCCGAGCCGAAGGCAGACGCTTAATGACTGAGCCACCCAGGAGCCCCTTAATTCAGTATTTTTAAATCAGACTATATTTCCTCCAATGTTAAAGAAAACCCTCCTAGAGACAGAAAGAAAAAAAGAAGCATGCAGTTAAACAAAAGTACTTTTCTAATCAATCCTGTATTCTTCAGGAATTTTTGTTTTGAATATCTAAATTTAGATTATTTGTGCAATTTTCCCAAAAACATAGCAATTTTTCATACAAACCTATCTTTTTAGAGCGTTATTATGAAAGAGTTCGGATACCTTAAAAATAACTGTTTTTTAGACTTTAATATTTATTGAACTGAAAGAAATGTCCTTATTCATTATTTTTTTAACATAGATTCCCTGTTACTTTTTTCCTCCAGTAGCTAAAAATATATGGAGAATACACTGATGTCAGATTCTCTAAAAGCTGAACTTCCTAGTTACTTGAAGCTTAATACATAGTGAGATGCTTTATCTATGAGTCCATCCTCCATTTGAAGATTTTTTTTTTCATAAATTGTGTTCCCATCTGCACAGAAAGGTGGGGTTGCTTGGTCTGGATAATGCTGTCTAGAGAGTAGTAGGTTGACCATGTATTTCTTTGCTGCTGATCTAATACAATCACTCAACCTAAGAAAGGCAGACAAAGGGCAAGTCCTGTACCCTGGGAAAAGTCATCACTTTGGAAATTTCAAGCTGCAAACAGTAGAGAGAGCAAAAGGCAGCTTATACAGTTTCTCTAAATACTGATTTTCAGGGTTATAGGTAACAAGATGAGGAGCAAGATAAGACTACTTCCTCACAAGTTTAGTTTTCTCTGATTCTAATTTAGATGAAGCTAATGATAAGGAAAGGTGCAAGAATCTATATTGTGAAAATATTCATACTGAGTCTACTGCCATCTGGAATTTCTTCCAGTGCAAAAGAAAAATAGTTTTAGTTTTCAAACTGCATGATATACTGAGAATGACATGGCCATAGAAATCAGTATAATGAATTCAATATTCAACCTTTCCTTCTTCCTTCCCTCCCTCTCTCTTCTCTTCCTTCCTTTCTTTCCTCTCTTCCTTCTTGGTTGAAAGGACATTTCTTTCTTTCTGTTTACTAATGGTATTTCCAACACTCTATCAGTTGGGATCTAGACCAGTCTCATCTCATTCTAGTATTAATTCTCAGAAATAAACACATACACACACACACACGCACACACACACAGGTAATATGTAAAAACCAAATACAATTCAAAAGAATTACTTTTACTAAGATGATACACAAGAAATGTGTATTTTAAAAACTGACTTTAGTGAAAAGATAAAAAACACAACAACATCTGCTTTAGGAGCTTAACATGGTAGGATAAAAATTGACCTTAACAAATATAATCTGTACAACAAAAGGAGAGGGAATGAGATGAGATGTTCCTAGGCAGAGATGTCTACCAATGTGAATAGAGAACCATGGGATACAGTGATTAAAAGACTTGGTTCTCTCCATATAAATTTAATAGTGAGATAAAAAAACAAAACAATATTGCTTTGTCATTATGGTGGTGATATTATTTTATTACTGTTGCCAAGGGCAATCAGGGAAGGATATTTTTAGAAGTGAAAACTGAGTTTTAAATAAAGAGAGAAGTTATTTTAGAATGTAAAAAAAAAAAAAAATCAAAGCCACGCATATTAAAAGGATGCCATAGATATAAATATTGATAATAAAAAATTACATTATATCTGATCAGAAATTATATAAGAATTATTATATTAAAAAGATAATTTAAAAATCAGACTGAAATATTTCCTGAATAAGGATTTTATGAAAATCCTATTACATTCCTGAAAAAGAGAAAAAAAAAACTATTAAAAGACATAAAATTACACGTATGCTAGCCATAACTTTTCAATTTGATAAATAAAGACATAAAGCGCCCAAGTATCCAAAGCAGAAAAAGAGCTACTTAAAAAAAACGGCTTCTATTAGACTTCACATATAAGAGTGAATTTCATATAAAATCATTTGACAAGGCTCAAGGACAGACTTTGAACATAAAATTCTATACCCAGCCAAGTTGTCATGCATAGTCATGTAAAATTTACAGAAAGTTGTTTACAAATATGGTAAATTCCTATGTTACTTTTTCTGAGTTAATTGTTAGAGAATACACTCTAACCTATCAAGTGATCAATAAAAATTAAGGACTTAAGAGAGCAAGAATTCTGTAGAATAGGAAATGTTGGTGAGTGCTAATACTAGTTAACTATTCAGATGTAAATCCAAATAATTGCTGCAACTCCAGCTATAAAATTAAATGCAGAAGACTATAGTAATTATTTAAATATAATTTTACTAATTAATTATAACAACAATTTAAATTATTTTCCTAGAGTAAATTAAGAAAGCCTGAGAATTTGAGGAGAATAGGAACATTAATTCTTCCACTTCCATAGTGAAAAGTAAAATTTTATTATTTAATTCTGGACTTTGATTATTTGGAAAAATTATTTGGAAAAAAAGATTATTTTTAAAGGAAGGCTTAAAGTTACTTTCCAAACTGCAACAGAAGATAAAGCAAATAAAGGATATCTCATGTGACGGAATATAAAACAAAGGTCACATTAAGGAAACATGAGAGTAAAAAGAATAAAATAAGAATAGAAGTAATATAACATCATTTGTTATTTTTGGTAATTAATTTAATTAATGTTTATTCCATCATAATGAGTAAATACTTTCTGGGTTTTTTGGTTTTGAAAAAGAAAAAAAAATCTTTACTGTCTTGGAGTTTTAATTCTAGAGAAAGAGTGGAAGGTTAAATATAAATGTTATATGTATAATTTTATTTAAAAATAATATTCTCATATTGGGATCAGAAGCAAAATTATGGATAGATGAAATGATTATAAGAAGCATCATTATATTGACCCCAAATATTCCTACCAACTTTCTACTAACTCTATTTCACTGCACTTTTTTTTTTTGCCTTTAATTAAAACATGCCACACTTAAGTAGGTTGAATAGTGCAGAAACAGGAGGCCATATAAAGATGAAGGCAGAAATTGGGGTGATGAAGCTAAAGCCAAGGGACACTAAATGTTGTCAGAAGTCACCAGAAGCTAGGAGAGGAGAGAGAGGCGTGGAACAGATTCTTCCCTATAAACTCAGAGGTGGTACGGTCCTGCCAAGACTGTGATCTCAGATTTCTAGTCCCCAGAACTGTGAGAGAATAAATTTCTGTAGTTTTAAGTGAGCCAGTTTGTGATATTTTGTTATAGCTGTACCATAAAGCAAATACACTTAACGTAATTTTAAATGAAAAAATAGTGAACAGTAAAATAAGTAGTGAAAATTCAATGAAATTTTGATTTTTCTCATCAGGAATATTATAATACTTCTTTAGAGGCTTCACATACCTTCCAAATACTTTTTTCAGTGTCACTTCTTTACTAATTTTGCTTAGTTTTTGTGTAGTCTATTAGGTAAACTATAATCCTATATGGTAAGCAATTCCCAAGAAAATTTAGCTTAACTTCTTCCCCCCAAAAATCATTTCTTTTTTTTAAGATTTTAATTAATTAATTAATTAATTTATTTATTTATTTATTTGCGAGAATGAGTGCAAGATGTGGGGAAGAAGTAGAAGGGGAGGGAGAGGTGGGAGAAAGAATCTCAAGCAGACTCTGTGCTAAGTGTGGATCCCCACGGGGCTCAGTCCCACAACCCTGAAATCCCTTGTCTTCTGATGGCCATCAGTGATATAGAAGAGAAAGAGCTCTGTAAGTCTCCACAAGCTTCTTCAGAATCTATGAGAGTCTTTAGCATGGAGTTATGCTCTGAAGCAAAGAACACTGATACAGTTCAGCAGATTTAGACAGAGGCAAGGAACAGTGGCAAGAATCAGCCCAGAGTATAAGGTGATGTTATAGGCTTAGCCTCCTTGTGAAGATGCCTGGAGTGGCAAGTACAAAATGGGCAGAAATTAAAAGGCAATCTAAGGAAGGAACTGGTATATTCACAGTTTTGCTTATATCTAGCTGTAGATGTAGAAGTACCCCTTATCAAAAAACACTATGAGCAAACCCTCTGGTCAAGAGTGGATTTTATTTATTATTTATTTATTTATTTATTTATTCATTTATTTATTTATTTATTATTTATCTATGAGAGAGAGAGAGAGAGAAAGAGAGAGAGTATGTGCATTGGGCAGTGATTAGGGGGTGGGTTGAGGGAGCGGGAGAAAGAGTCTTAAGCAGACTCCTCACTGAGCAGGGAGCCTGACAGGGGCCCGAACTCAAGACCCTGAGCTGCAACCAAGATTTGGATGCTTAACGGACTGCACCATCCAGGTGCCCCAAGAGTGGATTTCTATCCGAACTGAAGGAAATTGCCCAGAACTGTGTTTTTCAAAATATATTCCAATGAGTATGAATATAATGACATTTTCTGTTAAAGGGGACGAGACTGTATTTTTATTTGGGAACACATGTCATATCATAAACTCTTTGAGATTATCAGATGAATTTTAATATTTTCAAGACTCTTTGCATTGTGTTGCTCAGCCTTCTTGATCCAGGTTTTCTTCCCTTCAAGTAACTTATCCAGAATAAGGAGCACACTTTGGGTAATGCTAGTCAGACTATGAGCATGATTATCTGAGCTCTTCCATAATTTACTTTCTATATACTAAAAAAATCTAACAATGCAAGCCTTGCAGTTTAATTATTTAGGGATAAACTCTAGATATTAATATTTAGGTAGCAAGACTGAACTTTGCTCTCGAACACAATATGGCCAGTATTAATAAATTAATTTGGAATTGATAAGCTGCGTTGGATGTAAAAATTATCCAAATGCTACTAGGTGAAAATTACTCTGAACATATTCATCCTAAAACCCCTGAAAATACTCCTATAATGTCTGTCAATGAAATACATGTTTAAAAGGATGCTTTTCTCTCAAGAATGGCCAAAACATCATTAAAATGAAAGATAAACAAAAATAAAATTGCGAGAAATGCTACCACCCATAGTGAAGAGCTTTCTTTTCCAAAACATGTGGCTAGAATCATAAAGCTCTGTAAAATTGCACAGCAATTCTGTCACCGTACTGACCAAAAAAAATGGGAAAAAGCAAACCAACAATTGTGGTGCATAACAACAGTAAGGGCATGGAAAAAAATCATCTAAGATAATTGCAAAAAGACATCTAGCTCATGATTATAAGGGTTCTCTTGGAAAGGGCTCTAAGTCATAACACCTAAAAATCTAGAATAATCCTCACAAAACAAGAAAAAAAATTACACAAGGGCAGAAATTGGAAGAACCATATCCAACTAAATAGATTCCATAACTTATTCTGTTTTTGTTACAGGTACCTCCCTGTCTTGCTATAAATATCACCTGCTTCATTCTCTCCTTAATGGTCAAAATCTTTGTGCTTTCCCTATACCTCATATGTGACAGTAAGAATTTCAGCAAGCATTCTGGCCATATTGTAAAATTGTTACACAGTCAGGGGAAATGTGAAGTTAATCTCAGAACCATGCGATTTCAGAGCTAGAGAGACTAGAGGACTGCTTAATCCGTTACTTGAGAAACGCTGGTAGGAAAAGGTGCAAATCACAACATGCCATGGTTGAGGATAGGGCTGGAGATGTGAAGATTCACTGGTGCACAGATATCTGTGTGAAACATACAAATTACAGTTTCTAATTTCTTGTGAGGAAATAATTGTCTTTCTTGGATGGAGTACTTCATCCAGAGATCATTGACTGCAGGACTAGTGTGTGCCTAGTGTTTCTTTAGGGCCTGTGAGGTCTGTTTAAAGATGTAAAATCAAGATATAAAAAAGGATTGGAACCATGAGAGACTATGGACTCTGAGAAACAAACTGAGGGTTCTAGAGGAGAGGGGGGTGGGGGGGATGGGTTAGCCCGATGATGCGTATTAAAGAGGGCACGTACTGAATGGAGCACTGGGTGTTTACGCAAACAATGAATCATGGAACACTACATCAAAAACTAATGATGTAATGTATGGTGATTAACATAACATTAAAAAAAAAAAAAGGGATTGGAAAGTAGGTCCCTTCTTGGAATCTCTAAATAGTATGTCTTTCCTACCTATTTCCATTGATTTATATATAACCTTAAAATGAAAAAAAAACTCTTTTCTGAAGGCTTAATCTTTTTCTATGAAGAACAGCACTTGTTCCTCCTGTGCTTTCAGTGATTCAGAAGGAATTTTACCTTGATCATTTTACATCCCTATTGCAGAAGAATACTGGACTGGAAATCAGGGAACATACATTCCAACCTTGACAGTCACAAACTAACTTTAAGACTTTTTAAAAGTCCCTTACTCATTATTATTTCCAAAAATTGGAGGGAGAAGTCAGACAATGCACCTTTCTTGCCTGTGAATCTATTCCTCATTTTCTTTCTCACAAAGATATGATTCTGAATATTCTATATTTAATTCATATGGTCACAGATTTTAAATATCTCCTCATGCGTCTCAAACTTACGAATTCGGATTGTCAGAGCCCTGTTAAATAGTTTTATTCCTATTTTAGTCCCCTACCCAAGCACCAAGTTAATTAGAGTCCTCTCAAAACATTTTTGAAATTGATCAGGACACCAATTGGTAAATAAAGGAAACAATGTGTTAACCATCAGTGATGTAAACTACACATTCACAAATGATGACTTTGAACGTTTATGCACCCCTACCAACAATGGAGCACTGGAGGTACTGGGATGGATCTGAGAACGTAAGTCTCCCTTTGGTTCTGCATCTCAAGGACCCTTCACATCCTCTGATACTTGTGTCCTAAATGTGTAGTTAATTCTTCAGTATTTACGAACTTGAAATGGTCATATCTCATGATAAATTTCATGCTTTTTTGTAGTTAGTAATGTAAGAGTTGTCTTTATATTGACTTACGTTCCCTCTTTCTGGCAGCAGACAGAAAAGCCATGGTTAAGATAAGGAGTTTTACATGAATGGTTCCAAAACACTGAGACATTACATATGAAAGAAAGGTTTCCAAAGCCTCCTTTCAAAATGAAAGCAAAGTTTCACTTTAATAGCAAGAAAACTTCACCAGCTGGCTACATTGCATTTACTTGGCATGCTGGTTGCTAAGTTTATTAGATATTTTATAGTCCTGGAAACTAAAGGTAATGGAGCCAGTTCTCACACGCTACATCAAGAATTGGGAGTCAGTCAAGCTACAGATACATGATGGAGGAGAGAACACACCAGGATACCCAGGCTAAAATAAATCGATCTGAAGTTGTTAAAGAGACATTGTCAGGTATTTACCACATTTAGCTTTTAATTCTTGTCTATTCTGCATTGGTTGCAATGCCCTTTTGAAAGATTTACAAAGGAAATATTTTCCTTTGGGTTATTTTTCCCTTTCCAGTTGATCAAAATTCATGTTTTCCTCTACCCACTCCCAGCCATCTCCACTTTAACAGTTAGGAAATAAAAAGACACAGATTTTGACTTTTTTGTTTTGTTTTGTTTTGTTCCAAAGGCTGTTTACTATGTCATCAAAGTATTAAACAATATTAACTTATAATTTTTAGGTAAGAAAATCATTCACTGATTTCATAAGGTTCAACTTAATATTAGAATATTCCAAGAAATGGTGGGTATCTAATAACTGACTGCAATACGTACAAGAATTTTCTATAGTTAGTAGCAGTCAAAGAATATCAAGAATATGTATTTATAAAAGAGATTCTTTTTTGAGCTGGTAAGTAATCAACAAACATGAATATTGTCTAATACGTAGTCAATATCCTTACTCCAAAATACTTAGAACAACATCTGAACATCCCCAAAATGTATACTAATGTTGACAAATGGAGCCTGAAACCTATGACTATAACCAGTGTGACCACTCTCAAGAAGTATGATTTGGAGGAAATTTCTTATTTTCTTTACATCACATTTCTTCATCTGTTGAGATTGGATGACTGGCAAACGGTTAGATACATGATCTCTAATATTTTAAAAATCTTTTATAGTATAACCAACACACAAATTCTAGTGAAATATTACCTTGAATATTTGAGGATGCAGAATTACAAGGATAATGAAAAATAAGTTGAAAGCATTAAATCAATCTCAACCTTTTTCAGATTGGATACTTTGGGGCCTGTTTGTACCACTAGGCAGGAAAAATGACTTAGTTTGGCAGGTGGGGTGAGGGGAAAAAAGCTTCCAAGAAATGAAATTGGATAAATTTAGATGTTTTGTGATTGTAGCTACTGAACATGTTTTATACTGGCAGAATATGCTCTCTGATATTGGAATACCGTCAAAATTCATTTAAATCATGCCAGAGAAATGTTAAATGGTGATGAGAGAGCTGGAATTTAAGTTGATAACAGTAGTAAAGACCTACTCACACTGACAAATTTGATGAGGGAATCTGACCTAGCAGATCACTCAAGGAATGGAAGAGTCTTCATGCGGCAGCTTTATCCTGGAATTCACAAGGGGATGACACTTTGGCAAAAAGCTATTCCCACCCTCATCTCCAACCCTTGCTGGAATGTATGAAGTTTTACAGTCAAATCACATCCAAGGAAAGAACCAATCTAATTTATAATCTGTGAGAAACATGAAGATAATAGTATAAATTTGTATGACTACTAACCAAAATGTCAACTTAGGAATTTGGGTGATGAATATTTTCTCTTCAGAAAGGTATCGGTAATTAACCTGCCAGAAGTAAATAATATTTTCTCTTTTTTTGTAAACTTAATGAAGGGCAGAAAGAGGTAGGAAAGAAGGCAAAAAGAAAAAGGAAGAGGAAAAGAGAGAAGAAAGTGATAAAGTCAGAGAGAGTAAACACGGAGGAGAGAAAGGAATGGGAGAAAGAAGAAAAGAAGACAGAAGCCAAATGAAAAAGAAAGAAGAAATGAGCCAACCAAGGTGAAAGACAAGCAGACAAAGTAATTCCCAGTCCAACATATAAATATAATGTTATATTGTTGGAAATTATCAGGAGGCAAAATGAAAGCAACTATCTTTTAAGATCAAAACTGCCTACAAACCTAGGCACTTTATGTCCATAAAATGCCTGGTTCTTCCCTCTGCAATCATCTGAGCAACAGTTGTGGGTGGGACTTCTAGAAATTGGAATAGGTGGCCCATAGATTAGTGGAGCAAACTATTTAAATATCTATGTAAAGACAAGACCTACAAAAGACTATGTGAAAGGGAGTAGACAAAACTGAAATATTCCGTGTGAATCAATGAAATGGGAAGAGTGTACTTAGTAGAAGACTAACATCCAAATCATGGAGAAAGCCTAGGGCTTTTTTGCCCTTCTCTTTTTCTTTTTTCTTTCTTTCTTTCTTCTTTTTTTTTTTTTTTTTACATTAAAACTGTCTTGGATTTTAATTGATTTATATATTATCCTGCGGAAAGACTCATTTACTCAAAATTTTAGTGAACCTATTGCTTAAAGGTATTTATTTGAGTTTTATAGAATCAAGGAAATTTGCTGAGAACCATGTGGATGAGTATAGTTTAATCAGTGCCAACATTTATGGGTCAGTGATATTATATATGCCAAATGAAGTAACTCAATGGAATCCAGAAGAACTTAGAAGAAGCTAGAATTCAGGCATAATTAGTGGAAATTTGAGGATTTAGATTTCCAGGAATGGAGAGACTTTGTTAATTTTGGATTTTTATTTTCAAGTGTTGTCCAGGATCATCTGAATTCTGTGGCAATATCCAGCTGAAGCTTGGTTTAAATCAAGGTGCTACACATTAGCCAGGAACCCTTCCCAGCCTGACTGCTTAAGAGTTGACTCATACAGCAGGAAAATTGACAGTGTCAATTGACATAGGGTCTGTCTATAATGGCCCTCCTTAGATTGAGAAAGAAGTTTTAAGCTGGCTCTATGATCTTTGAAAACCTCAGCATTTGAGATTGGATGTTACAGCTGGTAATTTAGCTGTGTGTAATATTGTAAATTTACTTCAGTTCCCTATTGAAGTACTAGATAAGGGGCAACCCTGGAAACTGTGGGTAGATAAGAGTTGGAATATTTCATGGGAGAGAAATGGCAGGGAATGGTCCATGTTTCGAATAGTCCATAGGTCCTGCCTTATTTCATCTGTGACAAACACTGCTAGAGATAGGACTAGGGCCTCTAAGTAAAGTGGAATATATTCTACTTTATTTAAATACTTTCTGAATATACTCAGAATGTGCAGTGCCTTAGACAGGAGGGGGAATTTATGAATTACAGTGGGAATATGTCCATAAAGTTTTACAGGAATAAGACTCCAAGAAAGAAAAACAAGTGAGGGGTTTAGAAATTATATGAGTAAAAGGAGTTATACATATTTTCAAAAGCCACAAATGCTTCAGTGTCTATGGGTTTGCGAGTTTTTGAAAGGATATTTTATAGTGTGAAGATAAGGTGAGAAGCATGTAAAAATTTTGACACATGAGAGGATAGAAAAGAACTCAAGGCTTTTGATGTTTTTTGCAAAGAAGAATATGGAAATATATTATTAACGAAATTATACTGGATTGAATGATTACTTGGATCTTAGCATTGAAAGTCAGCTGAAGAAACTCAACCCACTGACAGAAATTGAATATCTTACCAAATTCTTCCTGTTAGTATATAAACTTTTGAAAGTAAGAGGGTGAGCTAACATTATTTGTTTTTAGGAACCAAGACAGACAGCAAGATAGAGCAGTGTTGGAATTGGGAACTTCAGGTGAAATTTGATAAGTGGGCATGGAGGTAGATATAATTCAAGTACATAAGCTAAAGCTCTTCACAACTCAGATTCCAGGAAATCGGGGTAAGGAGGTCTCCCTAGAGCCTAGCTAAGCAATTAGGTTGCTCCTTGTACAAATCAAATGCTATTGCCATATAGATATGACCAATCTCCCAATTGAACTATAGTGCCACAGAGACTCATGTCTCCAGGGATGCAGGGACTACGAGCATAGGAGAGATAGCTAAGAGTGCTCCTGGTAATGGACGAGGTGATGCTCTGCACTAAATGGAACTCTTTAAAAGACAGAAGTGCAGACTCTGGTAAAACAGAAATATCTATTGTTCTGTTATTATCATGGGTATATTTTTTAACCAATACCATGTTGGGAATCTGACTCTAGTTGTGCAGAGGCTGGGTCAACTGGGGTAAAGTCAAAAAAGTCAGCCATACTGAACCTATGGAGGAGAATATGTTTAATTAACATCATTTCTCCTCCTCCTTATAAGAGGGAAAAGCTGGCAAAAACATGATGTCCTCCCCAAAATACTCTTCTCCAGTGTATAGAGCTCAGAGAAACAAAAAGGACCCTCCATGTAAGGAGGAAAAGAATATGGCAGGGATGTAGGCTATCTTCTTGGCCATGTTAAACTTTTATAACCTGTATTTGAACCAAGAGCTGTTGTATCCATAGTCACCCACATTCCAAAAACAAGTAATTAGGAACTAGAAAGACTCAAGATAGAAAAGTGCACTTTGGAGGAGAAGCCAAGAAGTTGTCTAGTCATCTGAAGTTCTCTAGGTAATAGGACAAAACTGGGAGGAAATTCTGCGAACAGAAATGGAAACACCTTTCTAAGATATTTAAGAAAAAGAAATGACATTGAACAGTCAGTTGGAGAAGGAAAATAGGATAAGCCACACCTAATAATAGGGTCAAAACTCTTATCCTTCAAGACAATAATCTAAATATAAGACCCCTCGAACTAGGTAGTCATTTCATAGAGGTACAAAAGGAACCAGTTGCTGCAACACTACAAGAAGTGTACAGAATTAATGGCTTTTAGAGGGAGAAGATGAAAAGGAACCATGTATGTCAGTAATAATGATAAATGTAAGGAAACTAGACTTTAATGGAAAGACAAAGTCTGTCGCATTGCATGTAATTTATAAGAATTATAAAGGAAGAACCAAATTTTTCACAATTGGCATGTTTACTGACATTACCCCCCCATCCCTCCAGAAAAACAAATAGTTATTAAAATTTTAAAGAATGTTGTGTAAGTTTTCTGGATATAAAACTGATATGTGAGCATTAATTGCATTTTTGTATATTATGCAAAAATAATTAGAATTTAAGAATATATTTTCAATGAAAACAAAATGATGACATGCCTAGAAATAAATCTAACAAAAGATATGCAATATCTTGGGGCTCCTGGGTGGCCCAGTAAGTTTTGTGTGATTTCAGCTCAGGTCATGATCTCATGAGTCATGGGATCTGGCTCTGCACTCAGTGGGGAGTCTGCATGAGAGTCTCTCCCTCCGCACCTCCCCTTACTAGTGCTCACTGTCTCTCTCAAATCAATAAATAAACCTTTAAAAAAGATATGCAATATCTTTATGTAGAAAATATAAGAAAATCTTGAAAGAAATTCAATAAAACCTACATAAGTGGACAGATTGACTTTGGTCAAGGATAGGAAAATTCAATGCCATTAAGTAGTCAATTATCCCCAAATTGATATATAGATTCAATGAATTCTAATCAGAATACAGATAGGCTTTTTGTTCATGAAAATTAGCATGCTGATTCTAAAACATATGGGACATCAAAAAACCATGACTAGCTAAGAAATTCCTAAAGAAGAAGAAAAATGTGAGAAGACTTATTTTAGATATCAGAATTATTATTAGGTAGAAGTGATCAAGACATTGATGTTATGGTACAGGAATGGAAAATGAGATCAGTGGAAAGAACAGAGGGCCTCAAAACAGATCACCATAGACGGAACTTTAAAATATTACAGTATTTTTATGGGGGATGGGGAATGAAGTGGGGAAAGGATGGAGAATGTAATTAATAGTGCTGAAAAAATAAGTTATCCATATGGAGAAAAAAGGAGATGGGATCTATTTATGAAAAAAATTAAGTGAGATCACACTTCATACTTCATAAGGAAATCAATCCCAGATCAAGTTTCAGGAATTTGATATGATACCCATGGGACCTGTGATGGGTAACTTTTTGTGTCAACTTGACTGATTCATGGATTGCCCAGATATTTGGTCAAATGTTATTCTGGGTGTTTCTGTGCTATTTTTGGATTCGATGAACATTCAAGTCGGTTGAGTAAAAAAGATTACCCTCCCCAAGAGGGTGAGCTTCATTCAACCAGTTGGAAGATCCACTAGAATAAAAGGCTGACCCTCCACCAAATAAGTAAGAATTCTCCCGTCTGACAGGCTTGAAACTGGGACATCAGCTCTTCTAAGTTCTACCACAGCCTGCCAGTCTTCAGACCTCAACTGGGATATCGGTTCTACAAATTTGGACTTGCTGGCCTCCATATCATGTGAGCCAATTCCTTATTAAAAGTCTCTTTTCATATATACATCTCCTATTCGTTTATTTCTAGGGAAAACCTTGACTAATACAGGACCTTTAACTCCTTCAATAGATTTAAAACTGAGTCTCATACAGGAAATTAATTTTCTCTTTCAGTGTATGCCATCGCAAGTTGTCTTGGCTGCGAAGCACAGACTGCAGTACACAGGGTGTGTACGTAAGGAGTTAGTGTTTGTGTGTACATGGTTTACAGAAACAAGAATCTAAGAGCTTTCTAGTAAATATTCTTCATGGCATCATTCTACCAATAGAACCCTGCCATTCTGTGATCATGAGGGGTGGACTCAAAAACACAGGGAAAAAACGTTGTGCAAGTGTTCACATTAAAGGATGTAAGTATACTGACTGTCAAGTACTTATAAAAAACCCCCTGCAGATCAGTTAATAACTAGGGCAAGATTTCCCATTTCATGTACCACTCCTCTGAAGACTGTGAATAACTTCAAGGTGACTTTGATACACACCAAAGTTTAAGAACAATTGACTTGCTGGGAAAACAAAACAAAACAAAAACTAAAACCTAATAAAGAGGAACCGATCTGAAAGACACACAAATGTGGGGGAGGGGAAGACAGGTAAGTAAATATTCCACAGAGTTACAACCACGCGTTGGTAAGTGTTTTTGTGCTACTGTGTGTACTGATAGCATGTAACAGCTGGTGTAGGCATTAATCATTAACTTAAAGCAGATTAAAATAAGTTAAAAGCTGAGAGGAAGAACCTCAGCATGAACTGGTCAGGAAAAAGGCTGAAGCCTGAGAAAGCATTGCCATATTTTTAAATATGCTTTTCGAATGAAAGGTGTGGACCAAGAAGTGCCAGAACCACTGAATGGGAAAGGTCCTATTAAGTTAATTGGTAACAGAGATGAACAAGATTAATTAAACGAGCTTGTTTCTTTCATAAAGGAAAACAATCATCATACCAAAAATGATAAAAAGTGGCATCAGGGAAATGAAGCCCCAAGTAGAAGAAAAGATAATTAGAGTTCACTTTTCGAGATTACTGAAGGGGTGACGGCCTCCCACTTCTTTACACAGACACACCTGTACCAGCAACGCTGTGCTCCTGCAAGTCGTAGACCCTGCCACACCCCCTCACACCTGTATGGCAAGCCAGAAAGCCAAGGCCTCTTCTTACCAAGAACCAGCCCTTTCGTTTTGCTACATCGGGCTTTTCTTTCAAAATTTTGCCTGTACATCTCCATCTCCGAGAGACTTCTCCATATGGTGGTGTAATTCCCATGCAGTTGCCTTAAAGCATGTGTATACCTATATTATTGCACATTCCCTTTTTGTAATTTTTGTTTTACTGATATGGGTCTCCCTCAATTTTTTAAAAATTATCCTTTTTTGAGGTATAATTGACATATAACATTATATTAGTTTTAGGTGCACAAGAATTTAAGAAATAATGTTTCTTTTCTTTATATCCTTAACCGGTAGAATAGTGCAGGGAACAGAATGCAGTTAAATATATATAAATACGCGCACACACACACACACACACACACACACAGTATTAGTTTCCTAGGGCGGCCATAGCAAAATAGCACAGACTGGGTGGCTTAAGCAACAGAATTTTATGTTCTCACAGTTCTGGAAGTTAGAAGTCCAAGATCAAAGTATTGGCCAGTTTGCTTCCTTCTGAAACTTCCATCCTTGGCTAGCAGATGGCCATCCTCTTGCTGTGTCCTCACACAGTCTTTCCTCTGTGGTGCACATCCCTGGTTGTCTCTCTGTGTGTCATAATGTCCTCTTATTAAAAGGATATCAGTCAGATTGAATTAAGTTCCAACCTAAAGGTCTCATTTTAACTGGGGGTTAAGGCTTCAACATACACATTTTATGGACACGGTTCAGCTATCTATATATCTACATATCTTTATATAGCTGATATATCGATGTGTATGTATGTAGAGATATGTAGATATATAGATATGATAAATGAATAAACAAATTAGAGAATAAATAATGCATTATATGCCAATGTACTGAACTTGTGACTGTGACCATGAGCCAATCATTAACAAAAATTGAAATACAATGGGAATTTAAAAATATGCCTCTGACACAGAAATGTGCAAATATTGTTCTATACTCCAAAGGTGGGCCAAGGAAAGTTGATTACAACAGCTATAGAAGGAAGAGCTACAATGCCTTGCATAGTGCTGCATGTTGTGGCTGGTTCACCATTCCAGCCTCTTTCTTTCCCCACCTATATACTCCCTTTGCTCCAGTCATAGCAAATCTACTCACTCGGGTTTGAGTCCATATTGTCTCTGCTTCTATTTTTGCAAATATTATTTCCTTTGTGTTAAACACTCTTATTCCCCAGTAAGGTGAAATTTTGCCAATCATTCAGATCTTGGCTTAAATATTCAATGTTTACTTTTTCCAGGACATATTCACTTATTGATCCCCTTCCCCACACACAATCTGGGTTATAAGCCAAAATGAATTTGATCCATAATTTAATGCATTACATTATATTATAATTGTCTTCTTGTTCATAACCCTCACTTGACTCACAACTCTAGAGGAGAAGTTGCATTTTCCTTATTCACAACGGTTTGCCATCATATCATTTACTAAAATGCAACAAGAATAGCAGTTATTCAATAAATATTTTTGGACAAATGAATATATATATATATATGAAAACAGAAGCATCAACACTAAGAACCAATAGAGGTTCATTGAGAACAAGCCATGCAGAAGTAACTTCATTCCTGTTTAAAAGGGTCACAAAGGAAACAGTCAACAAAACAAAGAGGCAACCCACAGAATGGGAGAAGATATTTGCAAATGATGTTACAGACAAAGGGCCGATATCCAAGATCTATAAAGAACTTCTCAAACTCAGCACCCAAAAAACAAATAATCAAGTCAAAAAATGGGCCGAAGACATGAACAGACACTTCTCCAAAGAAGACATACAAATGGCTAACAGACACATGAAAAAATGTTCATCATCATGAGCCATCAGGGAAATTCAAATCAAAACCACATTGAGATACCACCTTACACCAGTTAGAATGGCAAAAATTGACAAGGCAAGAAACGACAAATGTTGGAGGGGTTGTGGAGAAAGGGGAACCCTCTTACACTGTTGGTGAGAATGCAAGTTGGTACAGCCTCTTTGGAAAACAGTGTGGAGGTGCCTCAAAAAATTAAAAATAGAGCTACCCTATGACCCAGCAATTGCACTCCTGGGTATTTACCCCAAAGACACAGATGTAGTGAAAAGAAGGGCCATATGCACCCCAAAAGTTCATAGCAACAATGTCCACAATAACCAAACTTTGGAAAGAGCCAAGATGCCCTTCAACAGATGAATGGATAAAGAAGATGTGGTCCATATATACAATGGAACATTACTCAGCCATCAAAAAGGATGAATACCCAACTTTTGCATCAACATGGACGGGACTGGAGGAGATTATGCTAAGTGAAAGAAGTCAAGCAGAGGAAGTCAATTATCATACGGTTTCACTTACTTGTGGAACATAAGGAATAACATGGTGGACATTAGGAGAAGGAAGGGAAAAATGAAGGGGGGGGAATCGGAGGAGGAAATGAACCATGAGAGACTATGGACTCTGAGAAACAAACTGAGGGTTCTAGAGGGGAGGGGGGTGGGGGGATGGGTTAGCACATAATGGGTATTAAGGAGGACACATATAACATGGAGCACTGGGTGTTATATGCAAACAATGAATCATGGAACACTACATCAAAAACTAATGATGTCCTGTATGGTGACTAACATAACATAATAAAATAAAATTAAAAAAAAAAAAGAAAATCATTTCTAAAGACTCAAGTAAGTTATATTTTTAATACTGGAGATGTAATAAAAGAAAATGACCATTTAAAGTAAATAACTTGTGATATTACAATTTTTATGCTTTACTAGCTTCTTAATTTCTTCTCTTTAAAACACTCAGATTTTCCTAAAATGTGAAAAATAAAACTTGAAGCCAAAAAAAAAAATAAAAAATAAATAAATAATAAATAAATAAATAAATAAATAAATAAATAAATAAAAGGGTCACTTGGCCAATAGAATGTGAACAATGATGTCAGCAATATATAAGGCAAAATATCTAATTATCTATATTTATGTTAAAGGTATAGAGATACTGGATAATAATGCAATTATCTGAATCCATACCATGTTTTTAAAAATCTTTGCAAAAAGGAGAAATTCATGGAGTCATGCCAACTGAGGCAAGCCCTTTGGTGACAAGTCATAGAGTTTCCTTCATTAGTTCTGTCTTGTTGAATGTTTTTATCAGCTAAAACATTGGCTCATTAGATTGGAATGGCTAATCTATCCGATGATAGGTTCAGTGTTAATAATGATTTCAGGAGATTTAAATTGCTATAGTTTGAGAAATATAGTTGAATTTTAAGATTGAAATGCTAAGGGCTGAATTCAGGTATAAGCATTAGTTGTATAAACAAAATATGAAAAAGACCTATTTTTATTTGTCTGGAAACTCAACATAAGAAAGCAATATAACGTAGCTGCACATTTTACTTTAATCTAGACATAGAATTAAATTCATCTAAGAGACTATTAATAATAATAGTTTATGGTTTTTTAAATATATTTATATATCAGTACTGTGCTAGATATTTTATATACATTATGTGATTTAATTTATCCAATAACCCTAAAATGCATGTTCTACAATTATTTCTACTTTAGCACTGAGAAATCTGTGGTTTCATGTCTAATTTACTCATTCAAACTCACAGGTAATATGTTGTAGGAAGAATTTTGAATCTATGTCTTCATGTTTCTTAACTTCAAATTTTGAATGCAGTTTAAATTACAATTAAAACATGGAGCCAAACAGCTTAGTATACTGTTCTATCCAAGGCAACTTTCTATGATAAGCACCTTTAACTGTTCTCAGCTGGAATTTGGGGTGCTATAATTTGAAGAAGCATGTTTATATCATCCTTCATTTCACAACTTATTTCTGAAATATTTTAGCACACTTAGAAATATTGTCTTCATTTTCAGAATGTCTTTTTTGAAAGACAGAGAGATATGGGTGGGGGCTCACATTTGGATGCCACAAGTGGTGCCTGGTTTTTGTTTTTTAAAGCAGACTCAAAGACCCTCATTCTGCTGCCTTCTTGTGTTGTTCACTTTCATTTTGTTTTTATTTTATCTAAAGCAGTTAACCAGCTGCACCCTCATTGAGCCTGGAAGACACAGTCTCATCTATGACAACACTTCTAACACATGTTTTTAAGAATAAATTATTCCAGTTTTAAGAATAATGGCTTTAATTGGTTTCAAGAGCCCTACAATTGTATAAAATTTGAATAAATATTTTCTATTGTTTCTATATGTTATTATTCATCTTACAAATTCAATTCTTATATTTAAATTCTAGTGTTTTATCAAAGCAGGAATTTCTCTGATCCTATTTCTCATATTCAATAAAACTAAAACCAATTTATAATCCTAAATCAGAATAGATATCTGACTAAAGTCAATTCAGTAATTAAACTTTCTACCCTATTAATAATGCACCTTGAAGCCAAGTTGTATAACCTTCTATTATGTCCAAGTTTTCTCTAATACACAATTTTCCCTAATCCACCATGGTCCTAGAACTGTGTACATTGGCTACAAACACCAGAAACCATCTTCTTTCTCTTTCTTCTCTCTCTCTCTCTCTCTCTCTTTTTTTTTTACAGCTATAGGGTTCAGTCTTGAGTGCTTCTAAGACACCTAGAGAGTTAACTGAAATACATTTCATTTAATATAGAGTCATCAACACTCACCTGGTATTTCTGAAATAATTATCATTGACTTGATAGATCACCTCGATTGAGTCACATATTCACTAAAATCACTACCCCAAACACAAGCAAAAATCCAAGACAGCAAAAAATTAAAAATAAAAAAGTACAAAGAAGGCAAAATCATCGTCCTAATATTTTTGGAATTTTTGGACTAAGGGTTATGTGTTCTGCCAAAGAAAAATGCAATTAATTCTTCCCTCTGAACTTGTGCACTTTATCTGGAGCTTACATTTCTGATACTTTTTTTTTAAGATTTTATTTATTTATTTGACAAAGAGAGAGAGCACAAGCAGGGGTAGCTGCAGAGGGAGAGGGAGAAGCAGGCTCCCCGTTGAGCCGAGAGCCCGATGTGGGGCTCCATCCCAGGACCCTGGGATCATGACCTGAGCCGAAGGCAGAGGCTTAACTGACTGAGCCACCCAGGCTGATGCTTGATTCTAGCAATTATATTTAGCCTTTTAAATTCATCTTCCCTCAATGATATACTTAGCCCTGTCTAACCAATTTACTGGTAAGATCAAACACAATGACAAAAGAAATTGCCTTTGCAAATTTATTTTGCAGATTTTAATTAATATTTACACCATCGTGGTCAAAATTTGGATTGCTGAATAACTGGCATTTTCAGTGTCAGGTCTTCTAAAAAGGGAGTAAATCACTCCCTATACCTTAAAACAGAATAAAGAGTTTTGACTCATAGCTCAGAATAACTTTATCAGTTTTCACAGTAACAATCTGTTAACTTAGCTACTTGGGGTAGAAAATGTTATCTATGCTATTTGCATATATAGAGAGCAGAACATTCTACACTGCCCCCTATAAAGACCACTTACTAAAGCTACTGAATCAACCCGGTCCTTTAAATTTTAAACTCTGTTGTGTTATCTCGACATAAAAATTCTGTTGGTTTTGTGAATCTCACCCTTTCAGGTTTTATTGATGTTATTCTTTTCTGTATTAATTTCAAAGGAGGCTTTAGCATAGAAGAAACCTGTAACTGGAGTTCAATATATGTGTTTAAAAGCTTTTTCTCTGATTTAGTAATGGAATACTGTTAGGGTCAGAATATGTCATGGTATGGAAGAGAGCATTTTTTGTGTAATTTATTTTTTATGTAAAATCAATATTCTATTTATGCTTTATATTATATACTTATCTGATGTAGTATGGTGGGACAACTCCCTTGTCTTCGAGAAACTTACAGCAGATATTTAAAGATGTAATAAAGTTTATCCATTTTGGTTAAAACATTTTAAAATTTATTACTATGAAGACTTTAAAGCTTTCCAACTAGGGGCTAAGAAGAGCAGATTTCTCTCATCCCATCTTGATTGCTGTAAAGGATCTTTGAAGCAAAATGCAGTTATATTACACCTTAATTGTGAAATTATACAATTTAAAATATAGTTATTTCATTAAAATTGATACTTTGGGTGGTCAAAAATGATTTGTCTCATTGAATGTATAGACAATGCCAGAGAAACTCCATAATAACCAATTAGTGAAGGGACAAAGAATTATAAATGTGTAATTTATAAAGATAACGACAATACCTCAAGCCGATCACCACCATTACCCTGCTAGGCTCATGAAATCACCAGAGCGGCTTGGAGGAAGGGAAGGATGTGTTTGTTTACAGTGGGCAGTCATGAATACCTTGCTATGGCTGATTACCACTCTGACTACTAGAAAATGGAACTGTTATACACAACAGCATCTGCTGAGCTGGAGTACTGCAATGCCCAGATTGCCTATTACGGAATTCCAGAGACTATTTGCCAGCAATAGACTTCATTTTGCCAATGGGTAATTTGCAGTTTGCTGTGTCATCAGAATCTGAACGTGTCACATCTTCTCCTCATCAGAGCCAATCCAATGGCAAAGTGCTATTGAAGCAGCTGTCAAGGATGCAAAAAAACGACAGAGAAAGCACAAAGTGACAGCAGATGCTATGCAAATCAGCAGTGGACACAGAATATGCACTTGCAGAAACAATCACATACAGACCTGCGAAGTTCCTGGCACTGTGCATTGTGGAGATAATGCAACTCCACCTCAGATAAAATATCACAGGTGGATAAATCAAAGACCCTGTGAAGAATGGGGAAGGGCTCATAAAGAGAAATGGTAAGTGCTAGATTATATGCTAAAATACTACCTGTGCACGAGGCAGAAATCACAAAACATACTGTTGGTAATTATTTCAGAAAAAGAAAAACTGCAGAAAATGTGTACAGCCACATCTAAGGTTTATAATGGTTCGTCATTAAAGGAAAGTCCTATTAATTAGGTTATGTTCATGTTATTAAATGCTATGTGAAATATCTTGGTAATTCCTGCACTCATTCTGAACTAAAACAAAATCTTTGTTTCAAAAATGATACATAAAATGTATTTGTAGTCCATAAATTTCTGTTCTTTGAAACTTTCCTTGTCTTTTCTTACAAAGCATTGAAATATTTTGAATACCACCCATCATCATCGTTTAATTATAAGATCTTTGAATTGCAATACCTTTAAGAAGTTATATTTTTACAAGAATCTATGTCTCCAGGAGCCCCTGTGTAACACCTTTAGTGAATGCTCATTTGCCTTATTCGTGCACATTTGAGTGATGGAGACGCCATGGCCTCTTGAGGCTACCTATCCCTTTTTTATATAGCAGTTACAATTAACCAACATCATAAATTAAGCCAAAATTTGCTATCTTGTGACTTTACTGGTCACAGAGACACCAAATCTCCAGTGTTTCTTCCCCTCTTTCTATTCACTCATTCCCTAGGTTCAGTCACCCAGGCCTGTCAGTCCTACCTCCCCTGACTGTCTTTGTATGTATTCCCCACTTTCGTTCATATGCCACCTCCCTAAATGAGCACTTTCCAACTCTACCAGAATTAGTGGAATAGCTTTCTGAGGGGCCTCCCTACTTTTAGCTTATTGATGCTACAGTTCTTTCCTAACGTCAAACCCAGCTTTTTTCTACAACACTATTTGAGCTCTTCTCCTAGAATATCCAGTAGACTCTAAGAGAAAAGGTAACAGTACTTTTATTAGTGTAGGTAAGGTAACACCTGCTATTATGAAACACACACACACACACAGGCTCAGTGGCCATTGGGAGCACAGACTCCTTTCATCTTCATCTGTTGGTACTCTCTTCTTCCAAGACTTCAGGGTTTTTCCCTTGCAGGCTGAGAACCGGGAAAGAGATGGTGGAGAAAGCTCATCTGCTGTTAATCATGCTGGACTGGAAGTGACACACATCACTTCCATTCAAATTCCATTGTTAAGTCATGTAGCCCCACTTAGAGGCAAATTGGGAAAAAATGGAGAGTCCCTGCCTTGGCAGCAGCTGCCCCAAATCAATGGGGAATGGTACTATAATATAGAATGGGATGGCAAATCTTTAGTAAACAATTGATAGTCATTTTTTTTTAACCACGACTAACATTTCACAGTAGAGTATCCAAAGCAAAGTGTTCTCAATATTACATTTCAGCTTCAACTTTTACCTTATCTGTTCACAATCCTTAAACTCCATTCACCATATTACTTTTTTTTCCCCAACAGCACCATTTACCGAGATGTCCCTATGTCTTTAGGTCCATCTTGGAAAGCTTTTTGTTTTTTCACCTTTCCCACTTCCACGAACCCTTGAAATCCAAATTTCAAGTCTCAGCTTAAATTATGTTTTTCTCTACAATCTACTTTAATAATCCCATTGTAATTAGCTCCTTCCAAATTATTTCCTAGCACTTCTTAACTTTTAGCAGGGCTATTTATATGCCTGCCTCTCCAATATTTTGTGCATCTTCTTAAAAGTTTTACCTTCTTATATCTCTTTTCTGTCGCCTTACTCTGTTGGCAAATAATGGCTTGTCATCACAGCTATCACTTATAGAATCTGCTATGTGTCAGACACTAGTCTAAGTTTTTTTTTTTTTTAAAGTGTAAATTATCTTACATGATCCTCATGACGACCCAATGAATTAGGCACCAAATAATCCCTATCTTGTAAGAAAAAAAACTGAGACACAGAATGGCCATGCACTTTCTGCAGGGTCCCATGGCGAATAAGTGGTGAGTTGGGATATGAATCCAACCTGACCCCAAAAGACACTCTCAATTCCTATGCTATAGCAGATTATTGCTCAATAATTATTGGATATATTTTAGCCACAGTTTGTAATTCTGACTTTCCTCACAATGTTACTTGAATAACCACACATCATTTTCATCTTTTTTAATAATAGTCTCTATTACTAAAATTACTAAGCATTTGTTATTCTCAAGGAAAGACATTCACTGGAACTTTAATTCCTTTAGCTTTCAGTTATGAAACCAACTTGAGATAACTAATACTCTTTTGCATGTTTTGTTACATAAACTCCATGTTCTCAGGGTCAATATAAAAAGGTCTTCAAAACTTAGGAAACTAATAAATATCAAAATTTAGAATCAGGGAAATCAATTTCACAATTGATGTTATATTTATTAGTTTCCTTGATTCTAATATTTTTTCTTATGAAAATACAGTTTTATTAACTACATTAACAATCATTCCATAGATTTGAAAATAGATTCGTTAAGTAATTCCACAGTTCTTTCATGGTATATTTTCTTCTTATCTTGCTGCCTGCAAGTAAATAATGTAAATGAGGATAAATTTTGCTTAGCGATTAAGTCTATCCTTAGATGCAGAAAGTCCTTGAGATCTTTATAGCTTCATGTAGAGATGCGTTTCCTCAGGTTGGCATCAGGGTTTTTTTCCCCCCGTTTAGTCATACTTACTTTTATCAGTCTTCTGGATCTTTTTTTATCAGTTGACTTGCTTTCACATCATGAGCAATATATAATATCCATGTATAGAAATAAATATCTTCTGTTTGTACATGTGTGAAAGAGACAAAAAGGAAAGAGTGTGTTCATTATCATGAGTTTGTGAGCAAGATAAGCCATCACCAGGATAAAAATTTAAAAGGAAATCAGGACTGCTCATCATTTGTTACTCATCTGTGGTTTCTAGGACTCCAGGTCAAATACGTTGTTGGAGGAGGTCATTAAGAGGATGGAACAACCAGTTGACCCTGGAGCTGGACCTGGGCAATCAAAGTCTCTTCATCCCCCTGGCCTTACAACCTGCCATTCCCACAGTGAAAGCCATTTTCAAGGAGGCACCCTTGAGAGAGCAGTGTGTTGTGGAGACTATTCTGAATGGTATGCATGACTGAATTCTGTTAAGGGCTTTATATAAAATTTTAAGATGCTGGCTGGCAAATGTGGAGATCTACACATCTCCTCAACTTGCTGCCTCCAGGAGCAAGCCTCGTAGGTAAATTCCCTTGTATACTAAACTTGCCACCTTTGATTTCAGGTGGCCTGCCTCTTCCATCTTCCTGACCCTCTGTGTGCGGCAGCCAGTTGGCAAATCAATATTAACATCCTTTTTTTTCTTGAATGTGGAAGTTAGTATATACATTTAAATAGATTAACTTTCACAATGTTTTCTTTATTCAAACAATTCAAATCAGAAAACAAATATGTTATACACTGAATTACCGAGTTTATTTCCATTTTAGTCACCAAAATGTCACTAAAGTGGGTCTTTTTAGGTCAACAGATTAGGAAGGGGGTTTCTGTGGGGATATATTTACTGTGCAATGTTTCTTGAAGCCATAGGCAAAACATTTGATGAGAATCTTAGACTAAATACGATAGTCTATAGTGACAAAGAAGGGATGGAGTTCTTTAAAATAGATAGAGATGTTGCTTATTTTACTTCACTCTTGGGTTTCAAATTGTGTATTTGGGGGTCACTGACATGTTGCCATGGTCCAACTGATGTTACTTCTTCCAAAATGTCTTTGCTCTATTCTATCTTGCTATATCATGTAAACTCTAAATGAAGTTTCTATTTATGACTGGAAGTTTGAGACAGCTACTTATGAAATGTTCTATAAAGGATGCATATTTATGTTTTCATTTCTACACTGTATTTTTATGGCCATATGGCTTATATGATTGGTTAATTAGCAACAGAGTCGGTAAATATATATTTAACAATTTACTGTGTTCAAAGATGGCATTATGCCAAGCATCATGGGATATAAAAATGATTTTAAATATGATTTATCCTCAAGATATCTGATCAATATAGTAAAAAATAAATAATTTAAAACAAAAATAGGATTGAGTCCCAGCTTAAGGCACTGCTACCTAAAAATTGCACACCAATTTGTTCCCTACCAACATGTTTGTTTTCTGTCCTATGGAAACAAGATACTGATAATTATCAACAAAGTCTTGGCAAACAAAATTCTTTCACAATAATCTAAAATATATAAACACAAAAAAGAATTAAAGCCACAGAAGAAATTGTATTTCTCAAAACCTTGGAATTAGAATCTTGTATTCATTATGGACTCTAGTTCCCAAAGGAGAAATAAATCAAAGATGTTCACTTGGGTTCATTATCACTTTCACAGTTGCACTTTTAATTGAAATTTTATTGACATAATTGTAGATTCACATGTAGTTCTAAGAAATATAGAGATATTCCATATATGTGTACACTTACCCAGCTCTTCCAACGTAAACATTTTGAAAAAGCATAGTACAACAACAAGGATATTGACACTGATACGATCCAATGATCTTATTTGGGTTGTGTGTGTTTGTGTGTGTGTGTGTGTGTGCACACACGCTTAGTTCTATGAAATTTTATCACATCCAGGGTTGTATATCTACCAAGACAGTCAAAATACTGAAAAATTCCATCCTCACAAGGATCCCTTGTATTTCATTTTTACAATCACATCCAACTTTCCCAGCCCTTCCTAGACTCTGCCACCATTTCCAAAATTTAGTCTTTTCAAAATGTTATATATACTGAATCATTCAGTACATAACCTTTCAAGACTTTTTTCCTCGCTCAGCTAATTCCTTAGAGATACACCAGATTGTGGCATTTATCAATAGTTCATTTCTTTTTATTGCTGGGTAGTATTCCATGCTATGTGTGCCCTAAAATTTGTATATCCTTTCATCTGTTGAAGGAAATCTGGGCAGATTATAGCTTTTGATTATTACAAATAAAGCTGCTATAAACATTCGTGTACAGGTCTTTGTGTATTCACAAGTTTTTATTCCTCTGGGATAAATGCCCAAGGGTGCAGTTGCTGGGTCATTTGGTAACTGCATGTTTATTTCCATAGGAAACTGCCAAAATTTTTTCTAGAGTGTAAGTTTTGCATTTCCATCAGCAATGTATGAATTACCTATTATCTATGCATGCTTGCCAACATTTGATGTGGTAACTTTAAAAAAAGTATATAAGCCATTCTGATAAAAGTATAGTGATATCTCATTGTGCTATTAATTTCCATTTCCCTGATAGGCTAATGATGTTCATCATCTTTTCAAATGCTTATTTGACATTTGTATATTCCTGTCAGTGTAATGTCTCTTTATACCTTTTGCCCATTTTCTAATTAGATTATTTTTACTATTAAGTATTGAGATTTCTTTATATAACCTCTAATTTTTTTTTGTCAAATGTCTAGTGAATTAGCTTCCTCTTGCTGCTGTACCAAGTTACCACTAAACTAGTGACTTAATACAAATTTATCTTCTTACATTTTAGAAGGTCAGAAGTCCAAAATTAGCTTTATAAGGCTACATCCAAGGTATCTGTAAGGATGGTTCCTTCTGGAGTCTACAGGGGAGGACATCTATTCCTTGCTTCTTGTACCTTCTAGAGGCCCCTGCTTTCCTTACATTGTGACTGTATCACCATACTGTCTGCTTCCACCATCACACTGCCTTGCCCCTGTCTAGTCCTCTTGAGTCCCTCTTGTAAGAACCTTTGGTAACACTGGTCTTCAATCCCCCTCCTCATAATACAGGATCATTTCCCCATCACATCTGTAAAGTCTCCTTTGTCATATAAGATAACATTCACAGTTCCTGGGATTAGGACACAGATATCTTTGTGGGGGAATTATTCAACCTACCACACATGATTTGCAAATATTTTCTCCAAGTCTGAAGCTTGTTTTTTCATTTCCTTCACATGGACCTTTAAAGAGTCTAGTCTTAGATACTATTTTATCCCCTGTGTTTTTCTAAACGTTGTATAGTATTACATTTTCATTTAAGTCTATGATTCATTGTGAATTAATTTTATATAAAGTGTGAAGTTTAATCAGAAGTTTACTTTTTTGCCCATGGATGTACAATTGTTCCAGTCTTATCCATTGAAAAGGCTATCCCACTTTTATTGAATTGCTTTTGCACCTTTGTCAAAAATCAGTTAAGTACATTTGTGTGGTTTTATCTCTGAATTCTTTGTTCTGTTCCATTGATCTGTGTGTCTGTCCTTCTGCCAAAACCACAAAGTCTTTTTCATTTCTGTAGCTATATAGTATAATTTAATATTGAATAAAGTGGTTCCTCTAACTTGATTGTTCTTTGGCAAGACTGTTTTTAAGCTATTCTGAGGCCTATAGCTTTCCATTGTAGAATAAGCTAGTCTGTGCCTACAAAAAACCCCAAAAGACAAACAAACAAAAAATAAAACAACAATAACAACAACAAAAAACCTTACTGTGATTTAGATAGAAGCTGCATTAACATATAAATAGATTTGGGGAGAATTGACATCTTTACTGCACTGAGTCCTTGAATCTGTGAACACAATATGTCTCTCTGTTTAGATTTTCCTTGTTTTCTTTCATCAGCATTTAGTAGCTTCCAACACAGAGTTCCTGAATATGATTGTTAAGTGTATATATAAGTATTTCATTTTCTTTGGAGGAATTATAAATGGTACATATGGTGTTTTTAACTTCATATCCATATGTTCGTTGTTAGTATTTACATATATAGATTACTTCACCAGTAGCTGTTGTATCCTTTGACCTTGCTGAACTCACTTATCAATTTTAGAAGTTTTAGATTTATTTTGTATAGGTTCCTCAAAATTTTCTGTGTAGACAATCATGTCATCCTAAAATAGCAACAGTTTTCTTTCTTTTTTTCAATCTATGTGCTTTTACATCTTTTTACTCCCTTATTGCACTGGCTAGAACTTCTAGAACTATATTAAATAGGAGCGGTGACAGTGGATATCCTTGCCTTGTTCCCAGTCTTAGAGAAACACATGCAGTCTTTCATCATTAAGTATGAGCTTAGCTGTAGGGTATATTAAATAAATTAAGTCAAGGTCATTCCTGTCTATTCCTAACTGGTTGAGCATTTTTATCATAAATATATGTTGCATTTTGTCAAACATTTTTTGTGTCAATGGTTATGATCATCTGATTTTTCATCTTTAGTTTGTTGATATAGTGAGTTACATTAACTGATTTTTAAATATTGGATAACTAGGAAAACTCTGAATAGATCATACTGCATAATACTTTTTAATTTCAAATTCCACTCCTTCATTGCTAGTATATAGGAAATTAATTGATTTTTGTATTTTAACATATCCTTCAAACTTTCTATGATTGCTTCTTAGATTCAAGAGTTTTTCGTCAATTCCTTCAGACTTTCTACATGTTGATGATCATGTTATCTGTGAACAGGGACAGTTTTATGTTTTCTATGTTGTATACCTTTTATTTCCTTTGCTTGCCTTATTGCATTAGCTGGGATTTCCAAGAGAATGTTTAAAAAAAGTGATGAGAGGAGACATCCTTGCCTTGTACCTGGTCTTAGTGAGAATGTTTCCCACCATTATGATGTTAACTATAGGTTTTTGTAGATATTCTTTAACAAGTTGAGAACGTTCCTCTCTATTCCTAGTTTACTGAGAGTTTTTATCATGAATGGGTGTTGGATTTTGTCAGATGCATTTATAGCATTTATTGGTAAGATCATGTGATTTATCTTTTTTTTTTTAACCTATTTATGTGATGGATTACATTGCTTTTTGAATGTCTAACCAGCCTTACATATATGGGATAAATCCCATTTGGTTGGGTGTATAATTCTTTTTATAAGTTGTTGGATTCAATTTGCTAATATTTTACTAAGGATTTTAAAATCATTGTTTGTTGATAGATACTGGTCTGTAGTTTTCTTGAAATTTGTCTGTTATTGATATTCGGATAATGCTAGCTCATAGAATGAGTTAAAATATATTCCCTCTGCTTCTATCCTCTAGAAGAGATTGTAGACAATTGGTATAATTTCTTACTTAAATGGTTGGTAGAATTCACCAGTGAACCCATCTGCTTTCCATTTTGGAAGGTTATTAATTATTGATTCAATTTCTTTAATAGAAGCCTAATCAGATTGTCTGATTCTTCTTACATGAATTTTGTCAGACTGTGTCTTTCAAGGACATGGTCCATTTTATCTAAGCTATCCAATTTGTGGACCCAGCTTATTTTCAGAATACCTTTATTATCCTTTTAATGTGCATGGGATCTGTAGTGATGTATACTCTTTCATTTCCAGTATTAGTAATTTGTGTCTTCTCTCTTCTTAGCCTGCCTAGAAGCTGATTGATTTTATTGATCTCTTCAAAAACCAGCTTTTGGTTTCATTGTTTTCTATTGATTTTCTCTTTTCACTGTTATTGATTTCTGCTCTAATTTTTATTATTTCTTTTCTTTTGCTTGCTTTGGATTTAATTTGCTCTTCTTTTCCTAGGTTCCTTAGGTATAAACTTACATTGGTTTTAGATCTTTCCTATTTTCTATTATATGCATTCATTCAATGCTATCAATTAGCCTCTAAGTACTGCTTTCACTGCATTCCACAAATTTGTTTTAGTTGTGTTTCCTTTTCATTTAGTTCAAATATTTTAAAATTCCTCTTGAGATTTGTTCTTTGACCATGTATTATTTTGAAGTGTGTTGTTTAATCTCCATGTATTTGGGGATTTTCCAGTTACTTTTCTGTTACTGATTTCTAGTTTAATTCCATTGTGGTCTGAGAGCAGGCATTACATGAGTTCTATTTTTTAAAATTTGTGAAGGCATGTTTTTTGTGTCCCCGAATGTGGTATATTTCAGTGACTGTTCCGGGGGAGCTGGAGAAAAACATGTATCTGCTGTTGTTGGATGAAGTAGTCTATAGATTTATTATATCCTGTTGATTGATGGTGTTGAGTTCAACTATGCCATTGCTGATTTTCTGGCTGCTGGAACTATCCATTTCAGGTAGGGGGATGTTGAAGTCTCCAACTATGGTAGTGGATTCATATATTTTTCTTTGCAATTCTATTTGGTTTTGCCTCACATAGTTTGACACTCTGTTATTAGATGCAACACATTAAGGATTATTATGTCTTCTTGGAGAATTGACCCATTTATCATTATGCAATGTCCTTCTTTAACCCTGATAGATTTTCTTGCTTTGAAGTCTGCTCTGTCTGAAATTAATTTAACTACTCCTGCTTTCTTTTGATTAGTGTTAGCATGATATATTTTCCTCTGTCCATTTACTTTTCACCTATATTTGTTTTTGTATAAAAAATTAGGTTTCTTTTACACGATATATGGCTGGGTTGTGTTTTTTGGTCCGCTCTAACAATTTTTGTCCTTTAATTGGTGCATTTAGATCATTGACATTCAAGGTGATTATTGAAATAGTTGGATTAATATTCTTCTTCCCATCCCATCTTGTATCATTACTGTCATTCATTTCACCTATATAAAAACATATGTAGATAGATAAGATATATGCATAAGTGTACATATTCAAATACATTGTTGTTATTTTTATTTTGAAGAAACTGTTATCTGATAGATCAATCATGAATTAAGAAAAGTTTTTATTTTACCTTCACTTCTACCTTTACTGCTTTGAGGCTCTTCCTTTATTTATGTAGACCCAAGTTTCTGATGTAGATTATTTTCCTTTTCCCAAAAGATCTTCTTTTAACATTTTCTGCAAGGCACATCTGTTGGCAAAAATTCTCTCAATATTTGTCTGATAAAATCTTTTTTCCTCTTCACTTTTGAATGATAACTTCACAGAGTACAGAATTCTAGGTTGGTGGGTTTATTTTTTCTCTCAACACCTTAAAATTTTCATTCCACTCTCTTCTTGCTTGCATGGTTTCTGAGAAGTCAGATATAACTGTTATTTTTGTTTCTCTATAGGTATGCACCCCCCGCCCCCCCCTTTCAGGATTTTTTCTTTATTTTTGATTTTCTGTAGTTCTAAAATGTTATGCTGAGGGTAGTTTTTTGTTTTTTGTTTTTTTCCTGCTAGATGTTCTCTCAGCTTCCTGGATCTGTGGTTCGTTGTCATTATTGTTTCTCTTTTCCTTCTCTTGGTATTCTTCTTATGCATATGATACACCTTTTATAGTTGTCCCACAGTCCTTGGATATCCTGTTCTGTATTTCTCAACTTTGTTCTCTTTGCTTTTCAGTTTTTGAAGATTCTATTGATATAGTCTCTAGTTCAGAGATTCTTTCCTTATCCATATCTAGTCTACTAATAAACTCATCAAAGGTATTCTTCATTTCTGTTATATCTTTTCTTTTTTGACCTCTGGCATTTACTTTTGCTCTTTCTTAGGATTACGTTCCCCATCTGCTCTTGCATACTGTCTATTTTATCCATTAGCGCCCTTAGCATATTAATAACATTGTTTTACATTCCTACTTGGATAATTCCAACATTCCTGCCATGTCTGGTTCTGATGCTTGCTCTGTCCTTTCAAGTTGTGTATTTTGCATTTTATTATGTCTTGTAATCTTTTGTTCATAGTGAGTCATGATTCACTGGTTAAAAGGAACGCTTGGACATAAATCTTTAGTAATGTGGGGTGAGGGGTGGGGGTAGGGAAAGCATTCTATAATCCTATGATTAAGTCTTAGTCTTTTAGTGAGCCTATGTGTCTAGACTATAAACTTCAAAAATGTTTCTCATTTTTTTCCCACTTACGTGGTACAGGATGGCTGGAGTGGGGTGCAGTTAGGTATTTCCCTTCCTGTATGCCAATTTGGCTCTGATAATGACCCAGAAGGCTAGGCTC
Source organism: Halichoerus grypus (assembly GCF_964656455.1). NCBI lineage: Eukaryota > Metazoa > Chordata > Mammalia > Carnivora > Phocidae > Halichoerus > Halichoerus grypus. The sequence goes on from NC_135714.1 coordinate 84,885,019, forward strand.
TGGTTAACTATTTTCCCCCAAGGAAAGGCCTTGTTTATAACAGAATGCTCTGGCACATTTCAAAATGGTTTCTTTTCACCACCTCCTGCTGGAAGAGGATTTTTCTCCAGTATTTACTGTGGAAACCTGGTTGAGCTTCTGGATGTAAATTTCACACATATATTGTGGGACTCTCCTTATGACTGGGTTCCCTGGAGTTTTTAAATTTCAGAGTTGTCTACACTTTGTCATTAGCAGTTCTTCAGTTACAGTTCAGGTTTCCCTGACAGGCTCCCTTGGTGGTTTTCCCTAGTGAGTCTCCGCTCTGATAACCTTATGACTCCCTTATTTGCTGGTCTCCAATCTTTGAAGTAGTCATTTGTCCTGTGTCTTTCTTCCTCTGTAGGGTGATCCAAGAACAATTGGTTTTAAATCTGTTCAGCTTTTAATTTGTTTTAGGATAGAGTGACAGCTTCCAAGCTCCTTACGTGTGGAAACAGCTAATTCTTTTTATGTATTATTGAATTCAGTTTACTAATATATTGGGGGATTTGCTGCTTAAGATCATGGGATATAACAGTCTGTAGTTATCTTTTTATTGTACTCTTTTTTTTTTTTCAGTTCTGGTATCAGAGTAATAATGAACTTATAAAATGAATTAGAAAGTATTCCTTCATTTTCTGGAAGTGATAATGTAAAATTGATGTTAATCTTCTTTGTATGTTTGATGGAATTCTCCAATGGAATCATCTGGGCCTGCAGACTTCTTTTTCAAAAGCTTTTAAGTTATGAATTTAATTTCTCTAGTAATTTTCTGTTTATTCAGATTATTATTTCATTTTGGTTGAATTTTGGTAGTTTATGGTTTTTAAAGAATTGGTCCATTTATTTTAAGTTAAAAAGGTTTTGACAGTTGTTTATAATATGCCCTCATTCTTTTTTTAATGGCTGCACGGTGTGAGGTGATACCTCCTATTACATTTTCAATATTGGTGTTTTGTATCTTCTTTTTGTTTTGTCTGTCTTGGTAGAATTTTATTAGAATTTTATCAGTTTTATTAATTTTTCCCCAAGAACCAGCTTTCTGTTTATTTTATGCTTTCAATTTTATTCCTTTCTGGATTGCTTTTATTATTTCTTTAATTCTGCTAACTCTAGCTTTATTTTGCTGCTATTTTTCTAGTTTTTTTTGAGATAGAAACTTAGATTATTGATCTAAAATCTCTCTTTTCCCATATAAGTATTTGGTGCTATAAATTTTCTTCTCAGCACTACTTTGGCTTCATCACATATTTAGAGAGTTGTATTTTCATTTTCATTTAGTTCAATATATTATTTATCTTATTTGAGACTCTTTTTGATTAATGGATTATTTAGAGGTTTGTGTTGCCTAATTTCCACAAGTTTTGAAACTGTAAACTGTCCTGTTGTCTCTCTGTTATTGATTTCTAATTTGATTTTGTTATGGTCAGGTAACATACTCTTTAAGGTTTCAATTATTTTAAAATTGTTGAGTTATTTTTCATGTCCCAGGATATGGTCTGTCTGGCACCTGTTTTAGCTTCCATGGTTTTAGACAAGAAATCCATTGTCATTCAGGTTGGAATCCCTCTAGAGGTAATGTCTCAAGATGTTTCCTTTGTCTTTGGTTTCTTCCCCAGGAGAATCATCTCTGCTCTCCAGCCCTGCCTGTGGAGATGGAGGACATTGATAATAAATGCTCTGGGAACAGCTAGTGGATTCATGGCTTCTGTTCCCTCCAAACTCAACCCCCTACGTGCCTCACTGACTCTCTTCTGCTCTCTATCTTCTGCTAAATTAGACAAGAGACAACTAGTTCTCCTTTGGTTGTCTTTCACATTATTTTCAGGATATTTATTCGTGCTTAGAGGTAAAGAACAGGAAGAAACAGGTATACACTATCTAGTCTGGATGGGAAGTCCAGTCATAATTGCAAATTAAACCACTTTGTATTTTAAATGTCCCCAAATATGAGATTAACAATGATTTATTTAGCATGTTATATCATGAAGATATTACAATATATTATATTATAAACAAAAGCAGGTATTATAAGTCAGTGTGTATGTTTTAGTCTCAAATTTCTAAGTATATAGGCATATTAAAATATGCACAGAAAGGAAATATATCAGAAATATTAAAAATAATTATTTCTAGATGATGGATAATGGCTAATTTTTATTTTTCTCCTATTTTTATAACTTCCAAATTTCTTGAGTGTGCATATTGTGCATATTTATATTATTATCAGAAAATAAGTAGGAAGCAGTCAATGGAAACAATTTTTATAATAGGGAAGAAAGGGGAAAGTGTTAAGAGGAAGCTTGGCCAGTGCTATTAAGAATATTTTGTAAAAACTTCTGTTTGTCCACATTATCCTTCCAAAAAGAGGATCCAGGAGAAAAGGGTTCATGTAATAATATCCTTCCCTATAGTTGTGGGATAACTAAGCAGCTGAAACAAACAAACAAAATTAAAAGAAAAAGAAAGAAAAGATAAGGAAAGAAAAGAAAGAGCATGGCTGCTAAAGGATTGTGTTATCCCAGAAGAAACCTAGCTCTTGTCCTTGAACGTTTGTGATTCAAATGCATACATAAGACACCATTGATGAAACAGATATAAATGCCTGAAAACAATTACAGACATCCCTTCAGGAGATTTTTTCATATCCTACATTCTTTCTTTGCCTACCGCCACTTCCCATACATAAAAATAATTGTCTCAACAAGGTACATAAACAGTTATAGTCCAATCACAGACTGGTCTTATGTAAAACTAATCTGTAAGAGTTCAGTACATGGCTATTGCAATCTCAGGATCAATTTATCTAATATCTCAAACCTCAAAACACAAGCAACACCAGAAACAAAAATATGTCTTAGTTACCTTGCATATTTCAGATGCCAATTTGGGTTGACCTAAACAGGAAGGGCAACTTATTGAAAGTAGAAAGATGCAGGGATAGTTCACAGAGTACACAGAACAGGTGAACAATTAAAGCACAGTTAAGACTAGAAACAGAGAAACATCAATGATATCAGCAGAAGGAATAAATGGAACTTATCTCTCATCTCCAATATTCACTTGATTAACAAACTCATATCTCCTGTGTCTCAGTTTAAGTTCCTGGCATTGGGGAGCACAAGCCAAGGGGGAGACAGACCGAGAAAGAGGGAGAGATTTAATTTTACCAATATATGTGAAGTATCCACTTTTTGTGTTATGGACAAATAAAAACATGATTGCTAAGGACATATTTTGGTAGGTAAGTTGGGCAGTTATAATTACTCCACACTATATTTCACCACTTTGTTGTTCAACCTACATATACTTTTCTTATACATAATTCAAAATACAGCCAGTATCACATATACAACTAGAAATGCACCCATAATATCTCAAATGGAGATAATCAGAAGCCACATCTACCATCTATATTTTATTTTCTCTTTTTTTAAGAAAAAAGATTTTATTTATGTATTTATGTATTTATTTATTTATTTATTTTAGAGAGAGAAAGAGAGAACACAAGCAGGCGGAGGAATAGAGGGAGAGGGACAAGCCGACTCCACGCTGAGCTGGGAGCCTGATGCAGGGCTCTATCTCATGACCCTGAGATCATGACCTGAGCCAAAATCAAGTCAGACACCTAACCAACTGAGTCGCCCAGGCGCCCCCTAGCATCTACATTTTTAAAACATTCCATCTAACAGCTGCAGAATACACATTCTTCTCAACTGCACATGGAGCATTCTCCAGGAATAGATAATGTATCAGGCTACTAAACAAGTCTTAATAAATTTAAGAAGATTCAAATCATATCAATTATCTTTTCTGACCACAATGGTATGAAGCTAGAAATCAAATACAAGAAGAATATTATAAAATACACAAATATCTGAAGATTAAACAACATTCTCCTGAACAACCAATGGGTAAAAAAAAAGGAAATCGAGAGACAAATAAAAAAAATATCTTGAGACAAATGTAAAGGGAAACACAACAACAGATCAAAATGTATGGATGCAGCAGTTCTAAGAGGGGAGTTCACAAAGATAAACAGTTGCACTTAAAAAAAAAGACAGATGTAAAATAAAATAAACAACCTAAATTTATACCAAAAGAACCAGAGAAAGACAAACAAAGTTTGTTACCAGAAGAAAGTTAGCACAAGGTAGCAAATAAAAAAGATCAGAGGAGAAATAAATAAAATATAGACTAAAAAGACAGTGGGGTTCCTGGGTGGCACAGTCAGTTAAGTGTCCCACTCCTGTTTTTGGCTCAGGTCATGATCTCAGGGTCGTGAGATCGAGCCCCACCTCAGGCTCTGTGCTGGGCGTGGAGCCTGCTTAAGATTCTCCCTCTCACCCTCTGTCCTTCCCCCTCCTGCTCATGCATGTGCATGCTCTCTCTCACTTTCAAAAAAATAAATAAATAACAAATAAAAAAAATTAATAATTTTTTTTTTGAAAAGGTGCCCCTGGGTGGCTCAGCTGTTTAAGCATTTGACTTGTGATTTGGGCTCAGGTCATGACTCATGGGTCGTGAGATCGAACCCCATGTTGGGCTCTGCACTCAGCTGGGAGTCTGCTTGAAGACTCTATTTCCCATCTCTATCAAAAAATGCATCATCCCTGGAAGGGTCCCAAAAGAATGAAGCAAAGAATATATCACTAAGAAATGCTAGAGGAGGCAACACCTTGTTTTACTGGGCAACAAAGTAATTTTGTGGAGATTTTGCATCTTATCTACCTATTTTAGAATTTAATTCAGAATGTAGATGGTAGTCACAATAATGCATATTAAAAGTAATCATTTGAATTGAAAACAAAATTAGACTCTTTCTAACAGAACATAAATCTCATTTGGTTAATTGTATTTATGATAAGAATTGGCTTTGCTAATCAATTTCTATCCCATAAGCTGAGTTAAATATATAGTTCAAGGGTTTGATGCAAATAAATTTAAAGCAGATGGTAAGGTAAATGCAGTTTGTTTAAAAACTGCATTGGCAAAGGTGTAGTAGAACTTGTATTATTTCCATTTTCTCAACCCTTTCTGATCATACTATGTTAAATAAGAGGCCTCTAACTAAAAAAGTAGCAAGCATCATCAATAATCATTGCTGAATTTCTTGAAAGGATTTTAGACACACATTTCAGAAACAGAACTAAATAACCCTGGTGACTAACAAATCATTTTGCCTTCTAGGCAGCTTTTAATTCTTTGCTTTCAGTTAATCAGATCAATAAAAATAATTTTTTATGATATACCACTATATGATTTTAGGTATATAACTAAGAGGAATTAAAAATAATGCGTTATTGAATAGCTAAAGTCTTCCATTTCCATCTACATCTTATAAAAGTATTTGCAAGTGTAAATCCATAAAAACTAATAATACAGAACTCATGCTGAACACTACTTCGTTCTACCAATAAATATTCACTTGTGTATAAATTAAACAATTTTTAAAAGTCCAATATCATGTTGAGATACATTTCCAATGTATTTTATTTTTAATAATTATCAAAATTGATTATATATTTTTGATCAATTGTTTAGTAGAATAACCACAATAATTTTAATCCTGTAGACATTTTCAAAATTCAGAGACTTACAAACACACATATACACATACACAGCTATAAACTGCAGAGATGTATGATCTGTGATTAATAAGTTTATCAAAATATATTATGCTAGGATAAAATTTTGTGGGAAAATTAGAATAGAAATACACAAATATGAAAAATATAAATTTCGACTGTAATACCTTTTACTATAATGTACTTTTAATAGACTGAGGTATCAAATTAAATGTTATGGCCTTTATATTCAGTTGTATATATTTAAAACATAGTATAGGGGTGCCTGGGTGGCTCAGTCGGTTAAGCGTCTGCCTTCTGCTGGGGTCATGACCTCAGGGTCCTGGGATCGAGCCCCACATGGGGCTCCCTGCTCAGCAGGGAGCCTGCTTCTCCCTCTCCCTCTGCCCTTCCCCACCTCCACTCGTGCTCTCTCTCTCTCTCAAATAAATAAATAAAATCTTTGAAATAAATAAATAAATAAATGAAAAGTAGTATAAATGAATTTGAAGTGTCAATATTTATAACACACATAGATTATATCATGTGCCACAAGTAAGTTATGAAAAACAATTATATGTCAACTTAAAAATTTGTAAGGGTTATGGAATTCTTAAGGAAATTACTTTAACAGTATTAGACTAAAAAAGTTTGAAAACTACTACTAAGTAACCCAAACCCATATGAAGTGAGTGGTGTATTAAATCAAGTTCTTCAGTGTTACCAAATGTGGAGAGATTTCAATGAAGTTCACCAAAGATGGCCATGTCAGGTTTTCTCTCTGCCACTCGTTCTTCTACCACTCCTCTTCTGTGGCATTTTCTTGCCATAAAGCCTTCTTCCATTCATTACTTGTGATTTCTTGCCACTTCATACTTGCCGTACTCACAAATGCTTTCTCAAGCAACGGAGATTTCCCAGCCTTGTCTCTCTGCATATCTCCATATCTCCATTACATTTCGTGCTGTGGTGATAAGCAGACTTATTCTTACTGGACTCACTTGAGGCTCTAAAATCCACTACAAGTGATGATTTCTCTGATTTTTTTTTTTTTTTTTTTCGTTTCCTGAATTACCTTGGTCCCACTCTAATAACTGGGATTTGGATTCATCAGAGTCATGGTTACCCCAATCACGTAAAAGTCCAAGTCACTGAGCAACAACTTAGTACAGCAACAGCAAGACCCAGGGAATTGGTAATTAGGGCAAGAAAATTTTTTTTTTCCCTTGAAAGTCTTCATCTTATATGAATCCAATAGTTTCCTCATCAAACTGTACTCATCCCATCTTTATTGCATTATCTACAATATATTCAAAATACATTCCCAAGCAATACCTATGTTTTATTATTCAACAAAGGATAGTCCAATCAGAGTCAGATCAGAGAAGAGGATTTATGGTAAGGTGGAAAGGAAATAAGAGTTTTCTAACGGAAGGATCTGAAAAGTTGCTGGCAAGGCAGCCAGGCAGTGTGGGAGCAAAATGTTCTAGGAAATATTTTATTTTTATTTATGTTGGCTATGAAATAAATATTGCATAGTTGAATCAGTGGATTTTATGTGTCAGGCACTATTTCCTGCTGCACCCAATCACTGCAGAGCTGTCAGAAGCAAAGTGTGTGTTTGAAGAGGCTACCCTCTCTGAACAGAAAAAGAAAAAAACCAAAACAAAACAGGAGGGTTGACAAAATGCATCCTGATGAGTGTCTCTCCCTGTTTTTAAAGCTTTTTGGGTTTATTCCAATTTTAACAAATGCGAACCCTGCATGAAAAGTAATTGAAGGCAATAGTTTCAAAAAAGACCCAGTGAGGGAAGAGGGAAGACTTACATTTTCTAAGCAGATAACATTACATAGGTATAATGTATGTCTGAAGAATATGAGACAGAATGGTTTCATTGCAGATTGGATACCTTTTCCCTTTACTCAGTAGCAGAATACATAGAACGTGATGAGATGAGCATTTTATATTGTGGGTGTCCGGTCACTGACCTGTATGTTACAGCCACATCGGTATAGATGAGCACCAGGAACAGGCCAATGAGAATGCCCCGAAAACAGCAAATGTCAGGAGAGTACAGGCAGGGAAGCAACAATAATTCAGCACGTGCCCCTGCACAGAATTTGATTGGAATTACATGGCAGAAGGATGGCTGATGATAAGGCCAGAGAAGGCCCAGCACACACACCTGAGATTTAGGCTAGCCTTTTAAAACAGCTTTCCTGGGCAGGCCTCTTTGTATTCTGTGTCCTCGCCTCATTCCTGAGAGGCAGAGCTCCAGAGACTGAGACATTGGCTTTTGGCTGTTTATTAATTGCTGTATATGTTTGCTGCTGTTATGTGACTCAAGAGCCTTAAGTTATGAATAATTAAAACCTTGACTCTCACTGGGCATAAACTATGATATAATAATAACAGTCCCTTCAGAGTATCCCTTAATACTGCATGGATACTAAAATTATTCCCACCTCTCTCACGCGGCCACATACGCACACATTCTCACTAACATAGTCAACTCACTTGTTTCTTAATAATCTCAGTTACACTGAATTTTTTTTAAAAAACTAGCACTGATTTCTGTGTTCTAAAAAAATCCTTTCTTTTTGCTGTAATGAAATAGGTTAAAATAATACTAAGTAATGAAATTTGTACCATTTCAGCACCTTTGATAATGTCATATTAACGGACATACTATTTGTCCTAAAAGATAGCAGATAAACGCTTTATCCTAAATGGGCTAACTAAACAATTTTGAGTGCTGAAAGTCTTCAGAGCGTGGCATTGTTTTCCTTTGTCCAGCATTCAGGCACCTCCTAGATTCCCAGGTTTGAGCATGCGTCCATATATTTGTTTCTCCTGTACCTCTGCTCACTCGTGGCCTCAGCTGGTTGAAAGGAAAGGAGAATTTCTAATGGTGAAATTATAGGCATTTTGACAGGCCAATGGAGAGATATTCTGAGGGAGGGGAGCTTCCCAGCATCCCTCAAATTTAAATGACAACAAACAGTAGGGTTTAATTTCTTCAGTCCAGGTTTTAGCAAGATTCTTGTCAGTCAAAGACATTCACAAAACACCTGCCCTATATAAAATATTTCTCTTCACATACTAATTCCCTGCCTGACACTTGGCAGTTTTTATAAAGAAAGATGGGAAGCTGAGTATTTGCTCTGTAGAATGGAAATTTGATTCACAGCAATTTACTTATTTAGAATGAAATTCGACCATGGCAAAGCTGTTCATTCCTATGGTTTTCATTGTAAAGAAATCTTGCTTGCACCTTAATTTACGCTGGTTTCTTAATTTTAATAAAGGAGGATATTTGCTGTTCAGTCTTTGAAATATATTTGGGTAGGCTTTTAGCAGAAGTGTAAGAGTACAGACCATTGCTGAAAACAGCTGTAACTGCGTCTTACCCTCTTGTACGGAGAAATGGGGAAGATGAAAAGCTAAAAAACTGTGATCGCACCATTTACATTATTTACATCCTGCATTCCAGCAAAACGTAAAGCCCTTGTTTTTTTCATCTTTTAGTGCACTCTGAGGGGGGATTTTTTTTTTCCCAGTTAGCTTCAGATATTGTTTTTCTTTCATAGAATAATTCTTGCTAATGGGAAATCTGTGGATCGGCTGCATTCTCTCAAAATAGGCTCTTTACTACACTTCATATGGATATTTAATTGGCCAAGTTAGACACAGTCCAGTACAGAAATGGGAGTAAGAACTCTGAGGATCATATATTGCAACACTTTCATTTATTTGCTGAGTCAGTATCTTTATAAAATGAGGAAAATAAATCTGACTTTCTTAGATACTGTAAAGATGAAAATGAAATAATACTTTTAATTCTTAAATAAAAGATCTGAAACAATCCTGTAAACATAGTTTTTTCTAATTGTTCCTCTCCGCTTCTATTTCTGTCACTTGTAAAGAAAGGGGGACTCAAAATCCTTGAGAGAAAAGACTACATTCTTGTGTAGCATAACCTTTTAGAGGAAAAACAACATCGTTAAGGTGTAATTGACATACAATAAACTGCACATATTTAGAGTAAACAATTTGATAGGTTGTGTGTACATATCAGTGAAACCATCATTACAACCAACATGGTGAACATATCTATCACCTCCGAAATGTTTCTGATACCTCCATTGCTTACCCCCATTTCCATCCCTCAGATGACAACTGATCTGCTTTACATCACTGTATTTTTGCATATATTTTCTAGATTTCACACTAAATGGAATCAATCAGTATGTACTCTTTTTTTGGAGAGGGGTTGTCATGTTTCTTTCATCCAGCACAATTATTTGAATTATTTATTCATGTTCTGTGAGTATTGATAGTGCATTTATTATTGCTGAGTAGTATTCCATTGTATAGATGAATTTGTTTATCCATTCACTGGTGGGTGGGCATTGGTGTTGTTTCCAATTTTAGGCTGTTACACATAAAAACGTTATGAGCATTTGTGTGCAAGTATTGAGATGGGACAGGTGTTTTCCTCTTTCTTGGAGAAATACCTCGAAGTGGAATGGGTGTATGTTGTTTTTGAAAAAAACTAACACACTGTTTTCTATATTGGTTGTACCATTTTGCATTCCCACCAGGAAATTAAAAGAATTCTAGTGGGTCCACATCCTCATAAAAACTTAACAGAAGTCTTCTTAAATTTTAGCCATATTAATAGCTATGTAGTGGCATCTCACTGTGGTTTTAGCCTGTTGTCTTAATTATTTGCTAATTTGTCAGAAAGATGGACATTGGAGGGATGTAAAGTGACAAGAAGTAAAACTTTAGTTTTCTAGACCTCTCTGTCACCACAGGGAACTCTGAGAAATGGGAAGAGTTATTTATGTCCTCCCTATTCTCTCTACAATTTGATTGCATTTGTTTATTCATTATTCACTATTATAATAACTTAATACAGTATTTGGAAAAGTTACATAAAAGAATAAATATTCATGTTTCTCTTACCTTGTTATTTTTACTATTCAGATTTTGGTCTATTTCATTCATTTTCTCAATCATAATAAAATTACTAACATCTATTAAAGACTCACAATGGCCCACAATTAAGGTAGATAGTCTAATATATCTCATACAATTTTTTTCAATAATCTTGTAAGTAGATATTATTTTCCCAACATATAAATTAAAGCAAAACAAAATGAAACAGAGACTTGGACAAGGCTTATATGATAAGCTAGTAACTAGCAGAACCCCAACTTGATTCAATATATTTCTGACTCCAAAGACTATGTCTCTTGAGTTGTCTGGTTTCTAAAAAAATCCAATTAAAAAGAAAAAATATATAGCTGAGTGTTAATGATATTGAAAGCAATTATTCATTAGAAGTCATGAAACTAACTTAAGTGTAATTAGAAAGATGGAATAAACAGACTTGAAATAATCAGCACGGCATAGTGAACCAAGCTTCTGTAGACACAGCTCGTGTCCCAAGCCTGCTACAGAACAGTGCTGACACCTTGGCCAAATTACTTTATTTCTCTGATTCATTTAACGTCTCTCAGATGAGGTTGTGTTAGAAGAACTCTAAGTCAAACTGTAGCTCTGAAATGTTTTACTCTATTTGGAATGGAGAAGCAGTAAAATGGGTTGAATGACCTCCAGATTCTCAGCTCCTGGGTAGTGGGATCTAATTCAAAGTTGATGATGATAAATGACAGGGGGATATAAGAAGATTGTTGGCTGATCAAAATATGGCAGAGGCACATTGGATCTGCAAGTGCCAAGTAACACATTTAAAGAAAAGAAACAATCTACTGAAGTAATTGAACTATGAAGTTTGATTCCTTATTCAGAAGAAAGTGTTTTTGTTCATTGCCACCTGGTTTTTAAAAATATCAGCTCAGAGCCACAACAAATGCCACATTATTTTTTTTCCTTTCTTTGAATAGTTATAATTTATATATAGCAGAAATAACTCTTTTTTTAAATTCCATTAATTAACATATAATGTATTACTGGTTTCAGAGGTACAGGTCTGTGATTCATCAGTCTTTTTTTTTTTTTTTTTTTAAAGATTTTATTTATTTGACAGAGAGAGACACAGCGAGAGAGGGAACACAAGCAGGGGGAGTGGGAGAGGGAGAAGCAGGCTTCCCGCTGAGCAGGGAGCCCGATGCGGGGCTCGATCCCAGGACCCTGGGATCATGACCTGAGCCGAAGGCAGATGCTTAACAACTGAGCCACCCGGGCGCCCCTTGTGATTCATCAGTCTTATATAATACCCAGTGCTCTTTACAACACATGCCCTCTTTAATATCCATCACCCAGTTACCCCATTATTATAAGCAACAAAAAAAATATATGTATAATCCATAAGTCAAACCAAGATTCACAACACCTGGAAACCTTTCTCTTTGTTCATTTTGCTTTAGACATTAAAATGAAGCAATAGACATTCTAGAAAACATTAAACCAAGACGTTAGAGAATCTGTGTTAGTATCTAGGAATGAAAAGATTAAAAACTATTCTTCAATGTCAAAAACTAAAAGCTGAAAGTTTCTATATTTGAAATGTAAAACTAATTAAAGGTATAAATGAGGAAAGAAAACTTGTTCATTAAATCGATGGATTCTAGAACAAAATGTTGATTTTAGGACAAATAAAAATAAGCTACTTTTTCTACCCGTGGTTTATAATGTATGAGGCTCATTATCACTTTATGTGGTATAGAGTAGATGGAACATATTGAATTTGAACAAGATGATTATGGAGAAACAACTGATATTTGAGCCATAAATGCATATTGAATGAATATAAAGATTACTTAGCAAACATATTCTTTATGTTGTATTTGACATTGGAAAATAGCTTGGGTTTTCTTCAGATTCATTGATATCAACAATGAAAAGAACGCTGTCGGAGTTTTAGTTGAATTTTCTCACTTTATACCTGAAGAGATTGAGACTTGGAAATGTGTAGAAAATTGGTCATCTCATGAAAGACAGCCAGCATTTCTACAGAAGCATTTTAGGGCTGTTCTCAGGCTAAAAATGACTTGTGTGACCTTTGACATGATACCCAGACTTTCTAAGACAATTTTTTTCATATATAAACTATAAATGTTAATATGTGTAACTAAAATTTTGAAGAAAAATTTAAATAACATTTCACCAAATCTAATACATTATTTATTCTAATAGTCACCTTTATTTTTTGTATCACTAAGAAAAAAACTATAATTCTTTCTTTCACTTAGAATTGTGTCTTTTATTCATATTTAAAGAGATATTTAAGGTTTATCTAAGTATTAAAATTGAAATGAAAATAGAAGAAAAATACAGTGGGTTAGTTATTCCCCAAACTTAACAATTTCAGAGCATGACTATTTTAAGTCACTTTGAAACTCAAATTGGTCAATGTTCATACTGTTGCTCTTTGTTTGTTTGTTAGTTTTTTAAATCATAGTATTGTTCTCTGTGCAGTTAAAAGCATTAGTATTGAAGATTTTCTTAAGAGGGTGATACATTATTATCTCTGGGATTTTCTCCCACATTAGTAACACTCATTCTAGAACTGTTTTTGCTGGCAATTTACTATTTATCTAAACATAAAATTTCATTTTTTTCTCTCTCATTTCAATCACTAAGTGCTGGAAATGCGAACAACTTTTGTTCAAAGTCAATAGAAAGTTTCTAGCAAATTGACTGTCAATGTCTTAATGATGGTCTTGCTTTGTGGAAAAATCAATCTTATCTGCCCCTGGTTTCTTTGAAGTTTCCTTCATCTATTTTAAGGGATCCAGCAATATTCATGCCTTTAGTTATAGGGCTTTGTTTATGATAAGCAACTCTTTCCCACAAAGTTCAGAAACAATACGTAACAGAGATTATTGCAGTTCTGGCTATCTTGCTTTCTTAGATCCTGAAAGCATTTGGCTGTGGCATTTCAAGAAAAATATGGGATTGTGGTAATTCCTCTGATGAATTGTTCATTTACTAACATCCAATTTAGAGTTCATTTCCATGTTTATCTGCATATACTTGTTTTGTATCTGTGCACTTTTGCATACTGGATTATTATTTTCAATACCTTGACACATTGTAATATTTTTTTTATTTTTTTTAAAGATTTTATTTATTTATTTGTCAGAGCGAGAGCAAGAGAGAGAGAGAAAGAACAAGCAGGGGAAGCAGCAGGTAGAGGGAGAAACAGGCTCCCCCCTGAGCAGGGAGCCCGATGAAGGACTCGATCCCAGGACCCTGAGATCACGACCTGAGCCGAAGGCAGACGCTTAACCAACTAAGTCACCCAGTCCCGACACATTGTAATATTTTAAAACTCATTTTAAACAGCATTAAGCCTAACATGTGTAGTAGTAACAAGTGGGTTGAAATGAGAAAAATCTGAGCAGCGATGACCACGTGTGCCCATGTGCAGGCAATATCAAGTAGACAATTGTCTTGCACACAAAGACTGTAAGAGGTCATCTATTTTAAGAAGAATCCATTTCAACAGGTATTAATATATGAGAAATGGCTATCACAACATTAATGAAATATGATATATTAAACATTTAACAATGTCCGGCTTACCAATGTTTAATATGTGGTAGCCATTGTTGTTGTTATATTATTGTTATAACATTGTCTAATGGGACATTTTGACATTCTTTATTAGTTTTCTGACGGTGCAACAGCTTACTCCTAAGACAGTGATATTACACACTGAATGGACATGGTTTCCTTGGAAAGTTCAGGTACCCTGTCTTTTCCTGCCTTGATAAATCATACTTTGGTTCTCAGAATTGAACTTTTGCCATAGTTCTTATTATACAAAACAATAATTCACTGCTCCCTCAGGATATTTATAGAATCCAGAGCTTATATCATCTGGTCACAGAATCGTTTATAAACACATTTTTATAATGAAGAATATATTCATTTTGACCTGGTGATTAAAGGACTTTTTATCCATTTGTGAGTTCTGAAATATTAATGAGGGTAAAGCTTCTTATTGCTTAATCAATTTTAGATCCTGTGACTTTAATGGTCTTGCATGTTTTCAAATACTTGAATAGTTGAGCATAGTTTCAACACCCATATCTGATAGAGTTACTTAACTAGAAACCATTTGCCCCTATATTTCTTCTCTGCTAATTTCCGTTTATTTTAACAGGCTAAATACTAAGGTGGAGTGCTATATATTAGATAGGTAAAGCTCATAAACAACTGTGAAGTAGTTATATATATTACTGTCTGTGTAGGCCAGAAAGGAAGAAAATGTTATTAAAGTGCATCGGTGTCAAAACTCTTTAATGATAAGCTTACAAAAATTGGGTTCTATAATATCTGAAGGAAAAGCCTATTTTGGAAGCAGTGATTACATAGATGGCATCTACCCAGTGAATCTGGGGATTCATCTTCAAAGATGGGACCTTGTGAGTGAAAGCTGTGATTCACACATTCACAAGAGTGACGTTTGTTACACAGACCACGGAGTGACCCTTCTGCAAAAATAGATAGATCAATAAATCTTCTTTGAAATATATGGATCTTTAATATAATAAATCTACAGATCAAAGGTTTTCACTTTCTCCTTTTAACATAAGTACTCTCAGTATCATTATACCTGTTTCACCCACTGGGAAAGCTATTCCCCATCTTTTTAACAAGCCATTAGACTATACTATCCCATTATTCTTTAATACTTTGCTGGAGGGTTTTTTTGTTTTGTTTTGTTTTCCAAATGAACTCCACCTATTTTCATTCACTTCTAAGGTAGAGCTGTAGGTAGAAAAGGCTTAGTCTGGACTCAGAGACTTAAAAGGACCACTTCTCCTTGTAAAAACTTATTTAACCTTGAGCAAGTCACTACATGTCTAACAGCCTCTGCTTTACCTAAAAATATCTTCATTAAGGTGTTGGGATGATTAAAGAATATACATGAAAGCATCTGGCACACAGTAAGTGTTCAATCGTTTGTTTTCCTTCATTATTATTTTGTTTCAGTTAGTTCTAATTATTTAAATGTTTGTATTTTTTATACTGAATTCCATTTTTGTTCAATGTGCTGTGCAGTTAGTTAATTGTATTATTGGCTGCAAGCCTTCATTCTGTCTGAACCCACACTCTTAACCATGTGACTTTTCAGTTTCTCTGTTAAAACAGTGAGATGTATTCCTGCTCCTAAGCATGGGTTCAGCCATGTGACAGCCTTTAGTAAATAGATATGAAATAAAAGTGAAAGTATGCCTTAAGAGGCCTTGCATGTTTTTACTTTATTAGGACTCTTTCTTTCTTTCTCTTTCTTTCTTCTTTTTTTAAGATTTTATTCATTTGTCAGAGAGAGAGAGAGAGCACAAGCAGGGGGAGCGGCAGGGAGAGGGAGAAGCAGGCTCCCACTGAACAGAGAGCCCGACGTGGGGCTTGATCCCAGGATGCTGGGATCGTGACCTGAGCAGAAGGCAGACGCTTAACCGATTGAGTCACCCAGGGGCCCCTCTATTAGCACTTTCAAATTTAGTTTAAAAAATGTAGAGGAACATACATGCATTAATTATGGGGCATATTCATACCACTTTATTCATTGTTTATCTAAAATTCAAATTTAACTGGTGTCCTGTATTTTATTTGGCAATCTTATCTACCATGCCTCTACCATTTCCTAAGAACATACCAGATCGCACTTTGGTCCTATCTAGGAAGACGATGAAGAACAGGCAGAACACAGCTGCCCTAGCCTAAGTGCAGCATGCAGTCAAGATGCCAAAACAAACAGAAACACTGTCATTACTCAATTATGCATGCATAGATAACATGATTGTGTACGAAGAAAGTCAAAGAGAACCTGAAAATTTTTGGAATAAGTAAGTGATTTTAGCAAGGTTTCTAGGTAAATTAAATATATAAAAAATGTATTTCTATATTTACCAACAAAGAAATTGAAACTTAAAATTTTAAATATAATACCATTTATAATGAATCTAAAAACATTGATTACTTTGGAATATATCTAATGAAAATACACAGAACTCTATAATGAAAAATAAAAATGAGCACTGGTTATTATATGCCACTGATGAATCACTAAACTCTACCTTGAAACTAATAATAATGCACTATATGTTAATTAACTTGAATTTAAATTTTAAAAAAGGGTTAAAAAAAGAAAAAGAAAAAACATTTTTGAGAAAATTTAAAGAAGATAAATAAATTGGGAGATATACGATGTTTCTGGATTAGAAAATTTTGTATGTTTGAAAATATCAAGCCTTTCCAAATTGATCATTAGATTCGACATTATCCTAACAAAAATCTTAACACTTTTATTTATCTGTGGATATGACAATCAGTTCTAAAATTTATTTGGAAAATGTAAGGCCCAAGAATGGCCAAGGCAATCTTGAAGAAGAAAAAAGTTGGAGGACCTACAATACCAGATAAAAAGATTGATGTAAAGCTATGTAATTAATTAACAATATATAAAAGGATCAATGGCTAGAACAGCCAGTCCAAAAAAAGAGCCTATCTAAATAGAATCAGTTTATATACAGGAAAGGCAACATTGCAATGCAGTGGGGAAAAAATCTGATATTGTGAATAAATGAAGTTGGGTCAATTAGACATTTATTTGAGGGAAAATACATATCACAAAGATAAAATCATTATGAATTACAAATATAAATGTGAAAAGTAAAACAATAAAGATTTAAAAAAAATAGAAATTTGGTCTTAGAGTCTTGGAATGGAAAAAAATTTCTTAAACGAGACAAAGAGACAGTAAATTTAAAATAAAAGATAACAAATTGGACTGTAGTAAAATTTACCACTTCTGTTCATCAAAAGGCATCATTAAAAAGTAAAAGGCAACCCATAGGTTGGGAGAAATATTTATCATATGTATTATTTATATATTTATTTATATTATCCTTATATCCAGAATATATAAAGAACTATAAACAACTTAGATTAGATAAAGACTGACAAACTCATAGAAAATGGGCAAAAACTCTGAACGGACACTTCAAAGAAGAGAATATTCAAATGGTCTTTAAATATAATTTTCAACCTCATGAGTGAAATGTCCATTAAAACCACTGGCTTGGCATGAAATAATGCAAAAATCACCAACTGTATGTGAGGATATGGAGCAATCAGACTTAAGCACTGCAGGCAGGTATTTAAATGTATATAACCACATTGGAAAACTGTATTTATGGAAGCTGAAGATATCTGTACTCTCTGCCTCAGAAATTCCATTCCTAGGTCTGTACTCAACAGAAATGGGCACATTTGTTCACCCAAACACACTGACTAGTGTGTGTATAGACAAAACTCTCTCATCAACAGTAAAATAGATAAAACTGTGACAAATCCAGAAAATGGAAAATAACATAGGAATGAGAATAAACAATCTGTCACTATACACAACAGTAGATAAATCTCAAAAATTAAATATTGAGCAAAAGAAGCCGACACAAAAAGAGGACATACTTTAAATTCCTTTAGTCAACTGCAGACTGACCAAACTCATGTATTCTATTTCAGTCAGAATAGTGATCACGCTTTGCAAGGAACAGTGCTCGCTATGGGAGTGTGGGGGATATTCTGGTGTTCTAGTAAGGGTCTGTTTGTTGATCTGGGTACTGGTGACTCTTTTCAGTTTATAAAAATTCGTGAAGCTTTACTCGTGTGTGTGTGTGTGTGTGTGTGTGTGTGTATCTTTTTTTTATTTTATACTTCAATGAGAAATTTAAGAAGAGGAGATAGAATGGTATAATGGAGGCCGGAAAAGAGTACATATAGTTCCAGGGGAGCATTAATGATTGCTCAAACCAAAGCATGAATTTAGCTGAATGAATGTGATCTGAAAAAGTTTCTTTGCTTTTGTGAAATTAGGAAGAACCGTTCTTTTTTTTTTTTTTTTAATAAGGTATAATTGACATATAACATTTATTTCGGATGTACAACATAATAATTCAATATTTGTATATATTGTGCAATGACCGCCAATATAAGTCTAGTTAACTTCTATCACCATACATAGTTACAATTTTTTTTCTTGTGATGAGGACTTTTAAAATTTAGCAATTTTCAAATATGCAATACATTATTATTAACTACAGTCACCATGCTGTACATTACAAAGGAGAACCATTCTTTCTGAACTAAAAAAAGACAAACATGACTCTTATTTTTTAAAATGAATTTGTTAAGATTTTGTAAAAGTACAAATTAATCACTTGATAATTTCTTCCATTAGTGGCCAGCTAGATCTTTTAAAGCAAACCTCACATCAAGGACAATTAAAAGTTTTTGGAGAAATGTTTTAAATATCTTTTCTTCTTAAAAGATAAGACAGAACTTGGGGAGCCTGGGTGATTCAGTCTTTAAGTGTCTGCCTTCGGCTCAGGTCATGATCCCAGGTCCTGGGATTGAGCCCCGCCTGGGGCTCCTTGCTCAGCAGGAAGCCTGCTTCTCCCTCTTCCCATGCTTATGTTCCCTCTCTTGCTGTGTCTCTCTCTGTCAAATAAATAAATAAAATCTTAAAAAAAAAAAAGATAAGACATAACTTAGCTAACATAATAGTAAACTACTTACCTGGCCAAGATTCAGGAGGAGATGGGAACCTAAGCAAGGAGCACTTTAGACTTTTTGGTAATTTCCACAATTAAGAGATAAAAATTCAATCTGGAGGCCCATGAAATGTGAAGTCCTGGTTAACACAGTTAGCTTTGTGCTAGGCCCCTGAAGCAACTCTAGATAGCAACTCTGAGTAGTGGTAACTCCATGCGGTAACTCTGGGTACTACCAACCCCAGGCCCCACCAACTGAGGCTTGTTATTGTTGTTACTTGGTTATTTATCTTTTAGTGACTGGCTGTATTATTTTAGTGAAACTATTTCTCCTTCACAGTTTTAAGCCTCTGATACTGTTCCTCAGAGAAATGCAGGCTTGAGTACGTCCAGTCACCCTGGGGTCACATGGTTTTTGGCAGGGCTCTCTTACTTTCTTTCCCTGACCACACCCAGCTTTTAAGGTCCATTGATTGCTGGCTGATTGCTCCATAATTGTCCAACTCGGCCCTAAGCTTGAGGTGGTACAATGGCAAGCTTGTCTCTCAGTTAAATCCCTGATCCAGGAACTGAGCACTCAGGGGAAGAAGGGGACAGCAATGTGCAATCTTTTCCAATTGTCTCTCCTGGCATGGAGAAAATTCTTGTTTCTTTCCTGCTTTATGAACAAATATTTTTCTTTTTATAAAGACTCTTACTCATCTATTTACCCAGGTAACAATAGATTTGGCTTGTAGTAACTCCAAATATATAATTCCTGAAGGGTCCTGGGTGGCTCAGTTGGTTAAGCGCCTGACTTTTTTTTTTTTTTAAGATTTTATATCTTTATTTATTTGAGAGAAGAGAGAAAGAGAGCGAGAGGAAGGGTGGGGAGAGAGGGAGAAACAGACTCCCAGCTGAGCAGGAAGCCTGAGATGGGGCTCAATCCCTGGACGCTGAGATCATGACCTGATCAGAAGGCAGATGCTTGATTTCAGCTCAGGTCATGATCTCAGGGTTGTGAGATCAAGCCCCACATTGAGCCCCACAACTGCTGAAGATTTTCTCTCTCCCTCTCCCTCTGCCCCTCCCCACAATAAATAAATAAATAAATAAATAAATAAATAAATAAAATGTTTTATATATATATATAATTCTTTTTTTTTTTTTTTTTTTTTTAAAGATTTTTTATTTATTTATCTGAGAGAGAGAATGGGAGACAGAGAGCATGAGAGGGGAAGGGTCAGAGGGAGAAGCAGACCCCCTGCTGAGCAGGGAGCCCGATGTGGGACTCGATCCCGGGACTCCAGAATCATGACCTGAGCCGAAGGCAGTTGCCCAACCAACTGAGCCACCCAGGCGCCCAATATATATATATAATTCTTTAGAAAAATTTCCAGTTATATTTCCTTCACTAGCTCTATCACAATATCCTAAATTACATTTTTTACTCTTTTTTTTTTTAGAGAATATCTGATGCAATTGGTGAATAATTTAAATAACTAGAATGACTAAATGGAGGGTGAGCATTAAAAAATAGCAATAATTTTAAAAGCAATAATCAAGTTTCCTAGATTAAGACATATATGTGTAAGCATGGTAAATCATGAAATCATGAAGGATATTGAATTAACACAATTAAAGTAATTGTGTTAAACTTGGTCAATCAATTCCCTTCCTCTCTTCTTTCCTTCCTTTTTTCCCTTCCTCCCTCCCTCCCTCCCTCCTTCCTTCCTTCTTTTTCTTCTCTTTTTCCTACATTTCTCCCTCCTTCTCCTTTATCTTCTTTTTCTTCTTCTTTTGCATTTATAGGTCAGGAGTGTGCACTGTTGAGTATTTACCTAAATAAAACCATCTTGTAACCTATATTTATAGGATATATTTGAATTAAAACATTAGAAAAAGCAACACCACCAACAAGGGACCTCTTGTTCATTCCCCAATTTTTAAATTATATCCAAAAAACTGTGTAGATAAAGCAATATAGAGAATTTACTTTCTTTGAAGTGATTAATTTTGATTGATTAATTCAACCCATGCCCATAAAAAGTTAAGCAAATTTAAACAGAAATGAATTGAAGCTGCTCGGGGAATTCTGCCAAAACCTTGAGTCAAATGAAATTTGATCCTTCTAGAGGTCAGATTTGGAAAAGAGAGATTCCTCCTCTGTTTCTGCTTGTGAGAGCCACACCACCTAGCACTGCTTTTGGAATCTTGCTCTGGGCTAGGCTTTAAACTCATCATATCTTAAGTTGTAATAGAAATGATATGTAAGAAAACTCAATTAAGCTTTACTTAAATTTCTTCCTGAGATCTAGCATAACCAAGTGGACATACACTTATTCTCAACATACGGTAACTTTTATTGGATTGAAGTTTTTCCAGTCTGAACTTCTGGCATACATGTCCTACCTTGGACTTTGTCCATTTAGTCACCATACATTAATGTGCAAGGTATTTTGTTCAGCAGTGCCTTTAGAAAGTATTGAAATGATTATAATATAGACCTGCCATCATGGAGATCAGATTCTAGCAGGAGACATAACAGAATCTGTACACAAATTGCTACTATTTAGAGATTTATTATGAGTGCCATGTGACCAGTGGAAAGACCCTTGAGGAAGCTAAGATAATCAATGCCGTGTTAAAGGAAAAGACAGCATTTGATCTGGATGCCAAGACTGAGGCAGATTTCACAAGGTGACAATAATAATAGATAAAATTGTACTGTTTTAATATGTGCCATGTCTTATTCTATGTTTCTTACATGGGTTATATCATTTAATTTTCACTTACATTTATTTAATGTGATAGATGTTGCTATTATACTCAATTTGTAGATGAGGAAAATGAGACAAAGAATGGTTCCTCTTCCCTTTCAGAGAAGAAATAGATGTGAACTTCTCCTAGAAGGAAGAAAACATATATGAAGATTGAAGTACATATACCTACAGTTAGTCAAATTAATTTGTGATGCACTTATTTAAACTTATTATATAATAGAAGTAAACTAAAATGCAAAATTTTTCCCAAGATAAAGGTTAACTCTTTGAAAGTTTCATAATATTTACTTTCTGCTTGGTAATATTTAATATTAATTAAATAAATAAATCATAAAGTATTCATCTATTGTGTTCAAATGTTATTTTCTAATTATTTATATGGGAAAGATAAATCTATCAAGAGAGGCTAAGATAAACAAATGTGGACTTTTCAAAAATAGGAGAAGACAAGTGGTTAACTACATGTTCGAGTAGATACCTCTTTAGGGTTAAGACTTAAGAAATGAAGAGAATGGTAAATTCCTTATATTTAATCATTCTAAAAATTTGCATGTGTAGAGCACAGTGTGTTATCACTGCTGTGAGCTCAACAGTGCCTATTTCTTTTATTTGTTTTTTAAATGGGAGAGAAAACTCCCTCATAAAAGGTTAGGCACTTTGTCCCATATCATATTCTAGTATTATCATTGCACTTAAAAAAGTGGAAGATTATTTACTCCCTGAAGCCCATTCACAACTGAGAGGTTTATCCCCAGGGTTTCTGTCTCTTGCAAATCAGATGTGTATGAAATGCCCACTGATTTCAGAAACAGCTCCACAGTTGGAATACCATCATGGGTCATGAAATATGATGAGAAATCTAGCAGTGTCTCACCCACAGAGTTGATTATTACACTGGGATTTATAAAGCAACGGGTTCTTTTCTCCTTTGCGGAATTGTCTCATTTTTATCTCCAATCTTGACACCTCGTCTTAGAATACTCTACATGAGAAAATAAGTGAATAGCAATTATATATTAAAGGCATTTTTGTAAAACTGTATTATAGAGGATTCCCACTCAAGAGATATAAACATAACACTACCATGTCATGTGCCTATAACATTTTTCATGTGTCTGTGTGAGTGTGTGGCCAGTCACAGTTATTATAGTTTCCCAAATATTAAAAATATGTAAGAAATTATTCACTTTGCACTGCTGGTCTGAATTCATGGAGTTAGATCCACCCCCCACATACTAACTTCTTCATGCTGTCTGAAATAAGAGGAGCTTCTGCTCACACAAGGAGAGACATAAAGTAGGTGTGCTGAAGATGACATAAACCAAATCCTCAAGGAGGAGAGAAGAATCTTTGTGATACATTGGGCTGCAATGACAGAGGACCCCTATAGTGAAAAGGAGCTCCCATAAATGGAGAAGAAAAAAAGTAAAGCATGGAAGCTGTATATGGACCAAACATAATAGAATTAGCATTTTCCAAATGCTTAATATGTGGCAGGTATACCTGTCTATTAGCTTTACACTGTATAGTAATCCGACACTGCATATGATAGTGTTTTCAATGGACAAATGTGGAAAATGACCTTCAAAGAAGGTGACTGTGTGCAGGAACTCACAACAGCAGTGGAGGCTTCAGAATTCTGTATGGGAAGGTATCAAAAGGGTCAAGATAGTTGGAAGACAGGGCTTAAAAATGAATTTTATATAACACTCTAGATAATATTAAAGAATGAGGGAAGGGCAAATGCAATTATCTGAGGGGTCAAGCTAAAACCACCTTGTGTCCTCTTGTGTCTGCTGACGTGGCTAGTTGGAACAGGCTGGGACTCCCACCCATTCTGTCTGATTCCAATATGTGTTTGTTGTTCACAGTATCACACTGCCTCCTAAATTGTCAGGGTCAACATCACATTAAAGTTGAACTTTGAGTGATTATCTAAAGAGTAAAACTGAATTACAAAAGCCTCTCTCCCCAAAAAGAAAGATGAATACAAATTGTTTCATTAGTCTAAAAACTCTCTATTGCTCACTTCCAAACTGAAGATTGTCACCAGTTGTCTGCATCCCCAGGATCTCCTGGACCTGAATCATAGCTCTGAGCTGATGGTCACACTGAGCCCACAGTAGCATAGAAAGACAACCCTAGGGGCGCTTGGGTGTCTCAGTCGTTAAGCGTCTGCCTCCGGTTCAGGTCATGATCCCAGGGTCCTGGGATCGAACCCCACATTGGGCTCCCTGCTCGGTGGGAAGCCTCCTTCTTCCTCTCCCACTCCCCCTGCTTGTGTTCCCTCTCTCGCTGTGTCTCTCTCTGTCAAATAAATAAATAAAAATCTTAAAAAAAAAAAAAAAAAGAAAGCCAACCCTAAGCATACCATTGGTCTCCTCCTGTGGAATTTGCATAGCTGTAAGTCCAAAATCTCTTTCATTAGCAGTTACAGTAATGTCCTGATCAGCCTGCTCCACTTCAGCAGACATGTGATGAGCAGCCCGAATAAACCACAACAAGGAAAAAAAAAATTTTTCATACACCATAATGATACTTTTTGGGTTATCCCTATGTCAGGTTGCCAAAGAAAGTACAGAATATTCAGTTAAAGTAGAATTTCAGATAAGCAATGAATAATTTTTAATGTGAGTATAAATATATATGCTAGTAAAAGTATATATATTAGCATAAGTATGTAAGTATGTCTATGTAGTATTTAGGATATACTGATATTAAATATTAGTATTTATCTGAACTTCAAATTTAATTGGGCATTCAGTATTTGACTTACTAAATTTGGCAAATTTACCTATGTGCCAGTCAAAGACCTAGTCTCTGGACTCAAGGAATTCAGTCTGGAGAAATAGATATATACACCTCGATTAAAAAGAAAAATGGTAAGTTCTTAAAAAATATATAAAATGCTTTGCAATCTCAGAAGAGGAAGTGCCTAATTGAGAACGGGTGGAACGAAGACATATCAGTGTCTTTCTGTTTTACAGCTGGAATCAAGTCGGTAAATAAATGGCTATATATTAGCATAAAGAGCTTGCTAAAGAGTTGGGGAAATAGGGCATAAATATAGGCAAAAGTAGCAAACCATACAAAATAATAATAAAAGAAATACCACAAGGGGTTATGACCAGTTGCTAAATAAATCGTCAGTACACTACTATCTAAGAGGACTTAATTTGTTGCTCCTTACACTACTCATTGAGGAGAGATTTGATTTATATAGCAGAGGAGAATCTCTCTGAGTGTTGGGTAGAATCAAGCATTCACTTGTGCCCCCAAAGCATTTTATATATACTCTTATTACTATACTCCTCAAATCTCTCATTAGTATTTGTGTCCTCTTTTAGACTATTAATTCCTTGCAGGCAGGGAGTTTTTTTGATTTTCTTGATATTCTTCTTTATTTCTTAGGCCCCTAAGTAACACATGTACAGTGGAGGTGCTCAGCAAATATTGAACTGACTCTGTTGGAATTAATGCGAGAGGAAATACCCCTTTAGGGGAAACGAAGGAAATGCTCCTTCAGGGGAAATAAACATAAAATGCTGAAAATTGAAGTGATAATTGTGTAATGCCTGAGTGTGAGTGTGTTTGTTTGTATGTGTGCTAACATGCATGCTTTTTGACAGCGTGTGGTGACCAGCATACCACAGAAGCCTGCAGCTACAAAGTTATTATTTGGTTTTAGTAATAGTGAAGATAATGAGGAACAAAGGAAACGGATAAGAAACAGAATTCACAAACCAAAGATATGATAGCAGAAAATAGTTTTCATTTATGTTATACAATTTTGTCCAGAAGATAAGCTTTTATCATTTTAATCCCTCATCTTCCAAATGTTATCACTCTAATCAATCTCATACATATTACCTAAACTATTGAACAAATGATCACCCCTCAATCCTGTCATTTTAAATTCCTTTTGTTCTTTCATATGACCCTACTTTTTTACCAACACAAAATGAAATATTATATATGCATATACATATATCCAGCCTGAAACAAGAGCCTCATGGAAGCTAGGGGAATTAATTAATATTAATTGATTATAGTTATTTGGAGAGAAACAGATTCCTTGTGTTCCTTCCTCTCTCACTTCCCAATTTCAGCTATTTTGCTCTGTTGGTTGTCCTAAGTTCTAATTACCTATACTCTCTACCATTTATTTTTTGCCATCATTCTTATTAAATCAAAAATTGTGTGTGTGTGTGTGTGTGTGTGTATTAGAAAAGGGCTTAAGGAAATAACCTATATAAACATATAGCATGTAGTGATTTTTTTAAATGTATACTTTGTGTGTATATATATGCATATAAAATACATTTTATATATATTTCATATCTATATACATAAATATATATATACATATATAATGGGCTTAAGCAGATAGCATGAATGATATTTTAAAGAGTATTCTCTCTGTGTGTGCACATTGTTTTGCTTAAAACCAAATTTTGATAGTAAGAACAGGTTGAATCATCTATTTTTTATAGAATACCAGGTATACTGTGGGTGCTTAATAAATGTTAAATAATAGTAATCTGCTCCTATCCATTGATCCTCTGACTGCAATTAAACAATGGGGTGCCAAATTACATATCAAGCAGTTTTTATTAGGTTATATTTTTCTAGGCAGCAGGAGGGGATTCACAACACTATGCATTATAGATCTTCCTCAGAGCAACTTACCATGCAGTTTAAATACATAAATTTCTGACCCACACCCTGCAGCGAGATTGTCAAGGCTAAAAGCAATATTCAGACTGTTTGCTTTTGCTTTCTTTCTCTCTTCCTTTACTTCAGTTTTATTACTTCTTATGTAATAAATAAAGGCTTTTACATTTTTTGAGCAAATTTTTATTATACTTGAAATTGGTAAAAATTCCCCATGCCAATTTTAAGTTTTGATATCAGTAACTCCTTGGTGATTTTCTTTTCTTTTCTCTTTGTGTTTTGGTTGTATTTTTTTTTAATTTTTGGCTTTTTGATTCAAGTATATATTATGCTTTAATTGTTACAAATAAAAGATATAACATTTCTAAAGCAGAGGGACAAAGGGGGAGTAATTATTTTGTTTGAAAGAGAGATGGTAGAGAATGGAGCACTGGTACATATTGATCATAAAAACTTAGAGTGTATCTTAAATATCTAGTCCAACTCTCAATCTAAGGAATTCCTCTTTATTTTGTCCCGGTCATGAAGTCTGTGCAATCTGCAAAAATACTTAAAATGATGAGGAAATCACCTCCTCAGCAATTCTAAGATGGTTTTCTTGAAAAGATAAACAAAATAGACCAACCTTTAGCTAGACTCACCAAGAAAACAAGAGGCCTCAAACAAAATCAGAAATGAAAGAGAAGTTGTTACAACTGATACCACAGAAATATAAAGGATCATAAGAGACTACTAAGAACAATGTGCCAACAAATTGAACAATCTTGAAGAAAAGGATAAATTCCTAGAAATATACAGCCTACCAAGAATGAATCATAAAGAAATAGAAAATCAGAATAGACCAATGAGTATGGAGATTGAATCAATAATTTAAAAACCTCCCAACAAAGAAAAGCCCAGGACCAAATGGTTTCACTGTTGAATCTTAACAAATATTTAAAGAATAGTGCCAATCATTCTCAAACTTTTCAAAAAAATCGAAGAGAAAAGAATATTCTTAAACTCATTTTAAGAGGCCAACATTACCCTCATAACAAAGCCAGATAAGGACATTACAAGAAAAGTAAACTATAGGTCAATATCCCTGATAAATATAGATGTAAAAATTCTCAGCCAAATACTAGCAAACTGAATTCAGTAGCACATTAAAAGGATCATACAACATAATCATATAGGATTCAGTCCTAGAATACAAGGTTGGCACAACATATGCAAATCAGTAAATGTGATCTGTGCCATTAATAGAAGGAAAAATAAAAATCACATAATTATTTTTATAGGTGCAGAAAAAGCATTTGACACAATTCAACTCCTTTCATGATGAAAACTCACCAAATTGGGTATAGAAAAAATGTACTTCAACATAATAAAGGCCACAGATGACAAGAACACACCTAACATCATACACAATAGCGAAAGGTTAAAAGCTTTTGTTCCAAAATCAGTTATAAGATAAGGGTGCCCATTCTCACCATTGCTATTCAACATTAGTACTGGAAGTCTTAGCCAAAGCAAATAGTCAAAAAGAGAGAGACAGAAAGACAGAGAGAAGTCATACAAATTAGAAATAAAGAAGTAAAATTGTCTCTGTCTGCAGATGACATGATATTCTAGATAGAAAACCCTAAAGATTTCACTAAAAAAAAAAATTGATAGAACTAATACATTCAGCAATGTTTCAGGAGACAAAATTAACATACAAAAATTAATTACATTTCTATACACTAACAATGAATTATCTGAAAAAAAAATAAGGAAAACAATCCCATTTACAAATGCATCAACAATAACAATGCAAAAACAATAATATACTTTGGAATAAATTTAACCAAGGAGATAAAAAAAGCTGTACACTGGAAATTATAACACATTGATGAGAAAATTGGAGAGAAAACAAATAAATAAAAAGATGCCCCTTGTTCATGGATTTGAAGAATTAGCATTGTCAAAATGCTAATAATACCTAAATAAGTCTATAGATTCAATGCAATCCTTATCAAGATTCCAATGACATTTTTCAAAGAAATAGAGAAAAGAATGCTAAAATTGGTATGGAACCAAAAAAGACCCAAATAGCCAAAATATTCTCGAAAAAGCAAAACAAAGCTTAAGGCACCACATTTCCTGATTTTAAACTATATTCCAAAGCTATGGGAATCAAAACAATATGGTACTGGCATAGAAAGAGACAGATAGACCAATGGAATAGAATTGAGAGCCTAGATATAAACTCATGCATATGTGGTCAACTAATATTTGACAAGGGAACCAAGAATACTCAAGGGGAAAATATAATCTCTTCAATAGTTTTAGAAAAAATGGATATTCACATGCAAAAAAATGAAACTGGGCTTCTACTTTATGCCACTCACAAAATTTAACTTGAAATAAATTAAAGACTTAAATGTAAGACCTGAAACCATACAATTCCTAGAAGTAAACATAGCAAAAAAATCCTTGACATTGATCTTAGCAATGATTTGGTGGATATGTCACCAAGCACAAACAACAAAAGTAAAAATAAGTAAGACTATACAAAATTTAAAAAGTTTCTGTACAGCAAAAGAAAGGATTAACAAAATGAAAAAGCAACCTAAGTAATGGGAGAAAATATTTCCAAACCACATATCTGATAAGGGGTTAATACCAAAATATATAAGGAACTCATACAACTCAATTGCAATAATAATAACAATAATAATAATAATTTGATTTAAATGGACAAAGGACCTGAATAGATATTTTTTCCGAAGAAGAAATTTAGATAGTCAACAGGTACATAAAAATGTGCTCACTATCATTAATCATCAGGGAAATGTAAATCTAAACCACAATGAGATATTACCTCATACATGTTAGAATGGCTGTTTTCAAAAAAGACAGGAGATGACAAGTATTGACAAGGATGTGGAGAAAAGGGAGTCCTTGTGTACTGTTGGTGGGAACGTAAATTGGGGCAGCCACTACAGAAAATGGTATGGAAGTTCCTCAAAAAATTAAAGAAAGAACTACCATGTGATCCAATAATCCCACTTCTGGGTACACATTTGAAAAAAAAATCAGGGGCGCCTGGGTGGCTCAGTTGGTTAAGCAACTGCCTTTGGCTCAGGTCCTGATCCTGGAGTCCTGCGATCGAGTCCCACATCGGGCTCCCTGCTCGGCAGGGAGTCTGCTTCTCCCTCTGACCCTCCTCCCTCTCATGCTCTCTCTCTCTCTCTAATAAATAAAAAAATAAAATAAAATAAATTTAAAAAAATGAAAAAAAATCAATATCTGAAGTGATATTTGCACTATATGGTCATTGCAGCACAAACAAGGGAATAACCTAAATGTTCATTAATGAATGAATGGATAAAGAAAATGTGGAATAAATAAATACAATGGAATATTATTTAGCAGTTAAAAAAAAAGGAAATTCTGTCATTTGTGGTAACATGGAGTAGTTTTGCTGACCATCACTCTCAGACACCCACGCTCAGATTTAGGACTTCCTGTGCCTTCTCTCTGGGATCTGCATATTTGAAGATTCTGGTTCCCAAAGGGGAACACTTTCACAAGGGGCATAGAGAAAGAGCCATGGGATTATGTGTTAAAATTGCCATCTGGGAACTTAGGGGTCATTGAGTCAAGAGAAGAGCAGGCAAAGAGAAAAGATACCACCTTTGTAGAGGTAGATGACCCTGATCATCAGGATGAGTTAGGCCTGCTATTGCATCATGGGGGCAAGGAGGAATACATGTGGCATCTAGATGACCCACTTGGGCACTTTTCACTCATTTGCTCAATTATAGAGGCAAGTAGCAACCCTGACTTGGAAAAGGTAGAGTGATCAGGAGCCCAGACTCCTAAAGGATGAAGGTCAGGAAAGACACTGACACTAAGAGAGGGATGAAGGTTGAAGACATTTAGAAACTGGATAGTGAAAAACATACAAGATGAGAGTCCTTGAAAGCCTTAGAGCTATAGTAGTGATAGCTGTATTTCATCCCATTCACCTTAATATTTCAAATTTCCCTCAAAATCCCAAAACAAAACAAAACAAAAACAACAACAAAACAGAACAAAAAACGTGTTCCCAGAATATATATGAAGAAATAGATCCCAGTAGCCTAAGGTAGCTGTGGTAGATGCTATGATGTGCAACCCACATGACCTCAAAGAAGATCATGAACATGTATGTAACAGGTTCTTTTTTTCATCCAAAGAACAGTTGTTGAGCACTTTTATGCAATTCGGTACTGTTCTATGTGTTGGTGATTTACCTGTGACAAAACGAAAAAGGCATATTTATTTAATGTCTACCAATAATTCAAACCTCCATGAAAGGATAAATAGTAATCTTCCTTGTTTACTGCTATATCCACACAACTTATCAGAATGTTTAGCACCAAGTAGTCTCTCAATAAATATTTATTGATTGAATAAATGAATTAATTAATTTATGTCATTCTTACTTAGATTCCAACAGAGGGGCCATTCCTAAAACACAACATTATCAAAATATCTACCTAATCCCTTCACTGCAGCACCCAGATTACTTTTAGATGGAATAGTTGGGGAAGATGTGTGTCTGTTGCTGCTTCTTTTGAGCTGCTTCCTTTGGCTGCTACTTCCTTTGAGCCCACTCTAACCTGAAGAGGAATTATGAGGAGTGTAGCTCAGCCTAGATAAATTCACACATCACAAATCCAACATATTCATGCATGACTGAAATGAGTTCACTGATTTATATTCTGAAAATTCAATAAAAAAATCCTGGGGACATCAAATGGCAACATTCATGCTTTTAACCAATATTCTAATTACTTATTTCCACCCAAATTGCCTTCTACACACTTTAATAAAACTTGATTATAGGATTATATTTTATAATATATGCTGAATTGTTTAGAATTTCTCCAACTAAAGGTTCTGGCTGAGGATATTTGTACTTTGG
This sequence comes from Halichoerus grypus, assembly GCF_964656455.1. Classification (NCBI taxonomy): domain Eukaryota; kingdom Metazoa; phylum Chordata; class Mammalia; order Carnivora; family Phocidae; genus Halichoerus; species Halichoerus grypus. Next base: position 84,916,521 of record NC_135714.1, read on the forward strand.
CATGTGCGATTCCAAAATCGGTGCTCCTAGCTATATTTTTTTTTAGAGGAGAAGACTATCCAATTACAAAGACTAATTATATCCTTTGAGCGATTTTGTTCAAGTTACAAGTGGGTGGAATCTCACAGGTGGTTACAGGGCCTTAATGATGACAACATTCTCTTCTCGGTGCTTCCTTCCATTATACTAGCAACTTTTAGCCATATTCTTTTCATTAATTCCCTCACTTGCATTGGGAATGACCCTTAGATCTACCCTAGATCTATATTGGATCTATGTGACTATTTTGGAAAGAGAGAGGTACTTTTCATAACCATGGCTTCGTTCACTTATATGGCCACATTTCTGAGTTGTAAATTTGAGCAGAGACCTGAATAAAGGAAGGAAACAAGCCACTGAATGGAATGGGTGATAATTCTCAAAAGGGATCTGCCTTTTAGGGCGTGATTTTGTTTGTCACCATTGGAGGGCATTGAGTGGACAGAGGCCTGGCATCATGGTCATTCTGCAGTTGGGGCAGCCTACATAATAAATAATTGTGTCCCATTCATTATGACTTTTAAATGCCCCCACAAGAGAGGCTTCTGTGAATTCCCACAGTCCCAGACACACTGCTCTCTGTCATCATTCTATAGCAGCAACTCCTGCTTCATATGACAATAAGGATCAATCATTTGTGCTAAGGAGTCCAAAGTGACTAAGCAATATGTGGAGCCTTAGGTTCAATGGAATTCAACCTATCATCTTTGATTTTGTGAATGCATTTTTGATATTTCTATCAAAAAAGAGAATAAGAAACAGGTCACACTCATATGGAATGGACAACAGTATACAAGTCTACGTTAATAACTCACTTCTCTGCAAGAACTAGCAAAGCCTTGTGGGAAAATCATCCTAAGTACTAAATCAGTTATAGTAAAATATGTCTGGACCTTAACCTCTAGGTTTTTTTGTGCAAAACTTAATTTTAATTCTCAGGAACAATAAACTCTATGGGACTGTCCACATTAGGTGGTTGTACTAGTACTTTAATGCATCCTATGTTAAGTATTGCTTGAATAATATAAGCTGTTAACTGTAGCTCTACTGAAACATTCTTTTTATTAGTATATATTGAGGTATTTTTAAATATATTCTTTAAAGATATTAATATATAAGAAGTTCTATTAAAATCCATTTGGAAGGGTAATATTTATTACTTACAAACATTAATCCAAATATCTAAGTTTTATTCTTTTTTTTTTTAAGATTTTATTTATTTGTCAGAGAAAGAGAGAGAGAGCACAAGCAGGGGGAGCGGCAGGCAGAGGGAGAGGGAGAAGCAGGCTCCTCGCCGAGCAGGGAGCCCGACGTGGGGCTCGATCCCAGGACCTTGGGATCATGACCCGAGCCTAAGGCAGCCGCTTAACCGACTGAGCCACCCAGGTGCCCCATAATGAAGTTTTATTCTTATTAGCTTCCTTAAACATTTAGGAAATGAAAAATAGTCTATTTTACATTGATTAGAGTTATAGTAAACATATTGAAATTATAAACATAATTATTCATTAATTTTTAAAAAAAATATATGTACATTCATCACATACCATATCAGTTATAGAAATAGCTGCTTTAAACACAAATCAAATATATAAAGAAGATAGGCTCTTCTAAATTTCCTGTGGAAGAATATATAAAATTTAGAGAACTTCATTTTTTTTTTTTTATCTGAGGATGCCAAGATATGTCAGAATAGACATCTTGCAGCATGAAATGAGTGAAGATGGGAGTCATACAAAATTTTGGTAATGAGAGCTGGAAACTGGCTCGTTTCCATTTTTATTAGGAATCTGAATTTAGCTTATGTTCACTTAGAAGTTTATTACCTTTCTAGACAAATCTAATCTACATTTTTAGGTCATTCTCCACCCTTTCCATTCATTCTCACTAAGATCTAATGGGAAATCAGCTCAGGAGAATGCCATTTTCCTATTCTTGTGCAATTAACATTCCTGATTGAGCACATAGGTTATGGGCTGAAAGACTTTAAAAGAGATAGAAGAAGATACTGGGCAGGCATGTTACTTTCTACCGATATGAGTATAGTAGGTTTCAAGTTTGGGAGAAATATGTGTCTGTAATATTTAGAACTTTGTCAGAAAAACAAACAAATATAAAAACAAAAAACGAGGACACAAAAATATCCAGCTAATTAATTCATCAGTTCAACAGAGATACATTGGAGAAGGTCCTTCTTTTAAGGAGTTTATAGTCCTTAAGTTTATAGGAGTTTGTAACAAGATATTGTACATAATTCCCATTATTCATACTTGAAATTTTTTTGAGAAAAGCTAGTCAATGATTACAAACTTCAGAACGTTTCACATTGTCCCTAACTACACTTTAGGTTTGATATAGTGCCCCATGACTCCTCCCCAGGTTCGACTAGGTCCACAACTCAACAGAACAAAAATTTACAAATCTCTGTTCCTGAACTGCCTCTTACCTACCTGAAAAATTCCTGCTTAATCTACACACTAAGGCCAATTTTAATTTTTATCTTCCCCAAACAGAATATTTTAAATGTTAATATAAGGCAAAATTTTCTCCAAATTATTTTGTTGAAAAGAGGAAATCACCTGGGGTTATCTGGGTGGCTCAGTGCATTGAGCATCCAACTCTTGATTTCGGCTCAGGTCACGATCTCAGGGTCGTGAACTAGAGCCCTACATTGGGCTCTGCACTCTGGGGAGAGTCTGCTTGAAATGTTTTCCCTTTCCCTCTCCCTCTGCCCCTCCCCCACTCTCGCTTTCTTTCTCTCTCTCTCTCAATTAAATTAATAAATCTTGAAAAAAAGAAGAAATCATCTGATACTAAAATCCTTGTGAAGCCTTTGTTATTACAGGTCTCTTTTTTACTTTCTTTTGAAAAGTCTTATTGAAGACAACTTAGCCTGAAAATTGTTCAATGACATTGTTGGGTGCTTATAGAGTCTTCCTGATGGAATTGGTTTAAAAAAAGAAAGAGAGAAGGAAGAAAAGAAATGTAATGTGAATTTAGTTATTACTCATTTTGTTCTTGAGATGGGACCTAAAATCATAATAATTAGTTATCTTTTTTTTTAAAGGTGAAATGAGTGATGCAATAAGTAGTCAAGTTACAGAAATCACAAATATACACCAATAGGACGATGTATTGACAACTCCTGGATACCTGGATACCTGGATACCTGTGCCCTAGAATAAAGTGTCCAACAACGAAAGCACAGACAAACTCAAAGATTATCTAAGAAAAGTAAAAGCAAAGGCAAAATCCTCCAGATGATATAACACCAAACACAACTTTGATGAATAAAAAAAAAAAAGACACTAATATCAAAGATACTTGTGAAGGGGTAAACAAGCTTATTTCATGAAATATAAAAGAGGAAAAAAAAGCAACATTTGTAAATAAAAGGATGATTTTTGTAATTTGTGGATCTTTCCATCTCTCTCCATGTAAGTAGCCCTGAAAAGCTCATCAATTCAAGTTGTTCCCCAAAAAAAAAAGTGTTTGGATTTTCTCACTGACCGGTTGTGGAGTGAAGGAGATCCCCTGATAAGCGTACCTATGTGATAGCAAACACTCTTTTATTTGTATGCATGTTAATCATTGATTGATGTTTGTGCCTACTTACAATACTTATTATTTGTGTGCATGTTAGCAATATACAAATATTATCGTGAGCAAGCTAAAAATTGCTTGACGTTTGTCCCTATTGTGAACAAATGCTATCTGAACAAAGAACTGTGTACCATGTGTGATGTCTTCTATGTAACAGGAAATTTATCGGATAGTGGGGACATAGAGGTAAACTGCCCTCTTGAGGATCACTGTTCTATTATGTCCTTATACATAACTCTCTCTCTTTACTTTAAAGAATATTAAGAAAATTATATTATAGTTAGCTATATATTTATAGGTCTCCTGTTTCTTCCTACTGCTCAAGATTGTGAATTTCTTGAAAACTGAGTCCATGTAATGGTATTTCACTACGTAACATTGTGGCTGACACATAGATGACATAAAAACAAAAGTTTCCTGGATTAAAGAATAGTAATATTCAATCTATTTCAAGAGATATATAATTCAAGCCTCAATTAAAAAAAAAGTATTATTAAATGACTTATAATCTGGGCCAATGAATGTTATACTTTGAAAAGAAAAAGTAGTCTATTTTTTTATTATTGAAGTATAATTGACATACAATATCCTATTAGTTTCAGGTGTATCTCATAGAGATTCGAAATTTTTATACATTATGAAATGATCCCCATGATAAGTCTACTTACCATCTGTCACCATACAGTTATTACAATATTATTGACTATATTCCCTGTGCTGTATATTACATCCCCATGACTTATTTATTTTATACCTGGAAGTTTGCACCACTTAATCTCCTTCACCTATTTCACCCATAACTCCCTTCACTTTGCCCCACTACCCAGCAACCACTACTTTGTTCTCTGTATTTGTGAGTCTGTTTCTGTTTTTTGTTTTGTTTTGCTTTGTTTTTTAGATTCCATACATAAATAAAATCACATGGATCATATGGTATTTGTCTTTTTCAGCCTGAATTATTTCACTTAGCATACTACTCTATAGTTCCATCCATGTTGTTGCATATATATATAAAACATGTATATGTTATATTCATATATATATAATATACTATTCATATATGTATATACTATACTATAATATATAATATATATATACTATGTAATATAATATATAATATACTACATACACACACACACACACACACCACATCCTCTTTATCCATTCATCTATCGATGGATATTTGGTTTACTTCCATATCTTGGCTATTGGAAATAATGCTGCAATTAACACAGGGGTGTATATATCTTTTCAAATTAGTGTTTTTGTTTTCTTTTGGCAACTTTCAGGAATATAATTACTGGGTCATATGGTATTTCTCTTTTTAATTTTTTGAGGAACCTCCATATTGTTTTCCACAGTGGCTGCAACAATTTACATTCCCACCACCAGGGCACAAGGGTTCCCTTTTCTCCATATCCTCACCACCACTCATCATTTCTTGTCTTTTTGATTCTAGCGATTCTGACTGATGTGAGGTGATATCTCATTATGGTTTTGATTTGCATTTCCCTGATGATTAGTGATGTTGAACATCTTCCCATGTGCCTGTTGTTCAACGGTATGTCTTCTTCTTCTTCAAAAAAAGTCTATTTAAGTTCTCTGCCCATTTTTTAATCAAGTTTTTCATTTTTTGATATTAAGTTGTGTAAGTCCTTTATATATTTTTAATATTAACCTCTTTTTGGATATATGATTTGCAAATATCTTCTCCCATTCGCTAGGTAGCCTTTTTTTGTTGATGATTTCTTTGCTATGTGAAGCTTTTTTAGTTTGATGTAGCCCCATTTGTTTATTTTAGCTTTTGCTGCCCTTGAAAATAGTCTATTTTATAAAATTGGACTGTGGTGGGGCACCTGGGTGGTGCAGTCTGTTAAACGTCTGGCTCTTGGTTTCCGCTCAGGTGATGATCTCAGGGTCCTGAGACCATGCCTGTATTGGGCTCCACACTCAGCACAGAGTCTGCTTGAGATTCTCTGTCTCCCTTACCCACTGCCCCTTCCACTCATGCTCGTTCTCTCTCGCTTGCTCTCTCTCTAAAATAAATAAATAAATCTTTAAAAAAATTGGATGATGCTATGTTTTTCTAAGTAAAGAGAGCTCTAAAATACTATTAGATTAAAATCCAGGAATTGTAATGCAGTTTTAAATGGCATTTTTAGGATTTCTAGGTCCAGAAAGTAGATCTTTTTTGGTGCCTTCCAGTAACTATTTATCATCTTACTGCTCAGTGATAATAAAAATTCTGATTAAAGATAAAACAATGTTTAGCCTATCAAATTAGAAAAGATTCACAATGATATTATATAGTCCTGGCAAGGGTACTCTTTATGATTGGCACTTTCTTTCCTACTAGTAGCTGTGTAAATTTTCACAGAGCTTTTGGAAAGCAATTTGGCAGTATATGCTAACTTTTAAAATCTTCATCTATATTGACTCACAAATTCCAATTTTAGGAAAAACATACTAAATTAGTATTTGGAGATATAGCACAAATTGGCTATACATTTGTATTATTCTTATAATTACAAACGATTTCATGTCTAAATATAGGAGACTATGTAAACACATTCCAGTGAATCTGTTTGAATATTATATAGATAATAAAAATATATTTTTAGAGAATATTTAGAGATGGAAATTTATTATGTAATGTTAAATTAAAATAACTAGGTATAAGTTTAAAAATGGTATAAATGTACAAAACTCCCATTACAAACACTAGCCCAGAAAAAAGCGTAAGACCAATTTAAGTAGTTTGATGATATCATCTTTGCTAGATATGCTTCCAATTTTTGAAAATATAGTTGATAATTTTTATTTAACTTGGCTCTTAAATACAAAGGCAGCAGGCCACACATTCAACTCACAACTACTCTGATGTTCACAGAAAATTTAACTATTTTATACTTTTTCACTCACTAATATGGCCATCCTCCTAGCCTCCCATATCTCTGGTTGGCAGGGGAGATAATTAAACTCCCTTAGCTATAGCTGATGATTTAAAAAATCCTTTAGACAGTGTCAGATGGATGTCTTTTGGTAAATTCTTACTCCAAGAGATATTTAAGTGACTGGAAGGAGGGAAATGCTTTTGTGGGTCTGTGGCACAGCGCAGAAGCATCTCCTCCCCAAAGTCCTCATGCTCTTCTTTCGGTATATGTTGGCTGACATCTGCTCTTCTCAAGGACAAGGGCCCCCACTCACTGGGGAGCAAGCAGACTTGCTCTATCACATTTGTTCTAAAGTCTGTGGCTCTTAACTTGTGCTTTGACTTCTTTTGGCTTGAGTGGCATTCTCTCTCATCCTCCTTAGCTCGTTGGACTTCACTCTGGCTCAGGTAGCACTAAAGATCCTTCCAGGCAAGCATCACTTTTATTTCTGCCTTGGTTTTGGCAGTGCTTTCAGTAGATACAGTTTATTCCATTATCTTACATTTGACAAGACAGCCAGACTCTGAACTATTTCTGGCTTCTCTGTGACATGCAGTCATATACCATAGTGGATTAGGAGAGTTAGGAGAGCTAACTTCAGTGCTTCCTTCTTCTCGGCATCATTCATATACTGAAGTTATTTTCATGTGCCATATCCCAGGTTGATATTGCCCCCCAATCATCAAGAGGTAGATGGGCTTTTCTTTTACTTGTCTACGGTTTGCCTGTTTTATTCCTGAAATTATTCCTTGTCTTGGTGACTTCCAATCCTGCTTGTTGCTGACATGTTAATGAGGATGTTAAAAGGAAATTTAAAGCAATTGTGATAAAAATCAGAATGGTGGTTGCCTCTGGTGATGATAGTGTTTGGAAAGTTTCAGAATGAAATTTTTAATAAAATATTTAATATTAATACTATTTGAGAGATAGTTACAGAGCCCACGTATTTGTCAAAATTGATCAAATTCTATAGTTAAACTATTAAACCACAATAAAAATATATATAAGAGAAAGAATTAAAAATCCTCTAAAGGAAAGCATTATCTTTCCTTATGGTATTACCTTGTTGAGTAGATCTATATTGCTTGTCAGAGGCTGAACTGTCCTTCTGATGGTCTTAAAAAAACCCTTTTTTATAAATTTAATTGTGGTAAAATGTATGTAACATAAAACTTAACATTTTACTTATTTATTTATTTATTTATTTATTTATTTATTTATTTTTAGATTTATTTATTTATTTGAGAGAGCGAGAATGAGAGAGAGAGAGAGTACATGAGAGGGGGGAGGGTTAGAGGGAGAAGCAGGCTCCTCACCGAGCAGGGAGCCCGATGCGGGACTCGATCCAGGGACTCCAGGATCATGACCTGAGCTGAAGGCAGTCACTTAACCAACTGAGCCACCCAGGTGCCCCAACATTTTACTTATTTTTAAGTGTACGATATAATGGCACTAATTATTTTTCACAACATTGTGCAATCATTATCACTATTTCCAGAACTTTTCCATCACTCCAAACAGAAACTCCATACGCATCAAGCAATAACTTCCCATTCCTTTCTCCCCTCAGTCCCTGCTAATCTCTAATCCACTTTGTTACTATGAATTTGTTCGTTCTAGATATTTTATGTAGTCGGAATCATATAATAGTCCTCCCTTTGTGTCTTTTTATCCACTTAGTATGCTGTCAAGGTTCATCCATGTTGTATAATATCTCAGAACTTAATTTCTTCTTTTTTTCAGTAGACTTTACTTTTTTTTTTTTTTTTTTAAGATTTTACTTATTTATTTGACACAGAGAGAGAGAGAACCAGCGGGGAGAGGGACAGAGAGTGAGGGAGAAGTAGGTTCCTCACTGAGCATGGAGCCTGATTGGGGCTTGATCTCAGGCCTCTGACATCATGACCTGAGCTGAAGGCAGACACTTAACCGACTGAGCCACCCAGGTGCCCCAGACCTTATTTTTTTAGAGCAAATGTAAGCGCAAGGTACAGAGATTTCACATATACTCCCTGACCCTACACATCATAGCCTCTCCCACTATGAATAGCCCACATCACAGTGGTAAATTTGTTATAATCTTGAACTTATATTAATACATCATTATCACTCAAAGCCCATAGTTTACATTATGGTTCAATCTTGGTGGTATACATTCTATGCATTTAGGCAAATGTGTAATAACATGTATCCACCATTATAATATCATACAGAATACTTTCACTGCCCTAAAAATCCTCAGTGCTCCAGCTATTCATCTCTCTCTCATTCCTAACCCCTGATGACCACTGATTTTTTTACTGTCTCCCTAGTTTTACCTTTTCCAGAAAGTAATATAGTTGGGATCTTACAATATGTAGCCTTTTTCAAGTTGGCTACTTTCACTTAGTAATATGCATTTAAGTTCCTCCATGTCTTTTCAAGGCTAGATAGTTTTTTTGTTTTGTTTTGTTTTGTTTTGTTTTGTTTTGTTTTGTTAGCATTGAATAGCATGTCAGTGCCTGGATGGCCCACAGTTTATTTATTCATCCACCTACTGAAGGGCATTTTGATTGTTTGCAAGTTTTGGTAATTTGAATTAAACTGGTTTAAACATCCATTTGCAAATTTTTGTGTGAACATAAGTTTTCAATTCATTTGGGTAATACCAAAGAGTGTGACGGCTGGGTTGTATAGTAAGACTATGTTTAGCTTTGTAAGAAACTGCCAAAATAACTTCCAAAATGGTTAGATCATTTTGCATTCCTACCAGCAATGAATGAGAGTTCCTATTGTTTCACGTCCTTGCCAGCATTCATTATTGACAGTGTTTTGGTCATTCTAGTAGATGTGTAGTGGTATCTCATTGTTAAAATTTGCAATTCCCTAATGGTATATGATGCTGAGTATCTCTTTTCATATGCTTATTTTCCATCTCTATATCTTCTTTGGTGAAGTGTTCAGATCTTTTGCTCATTTCTAAATTGGGTTTCATTCTTATTATTGCGTTTTAAGAGTTCTTTCTACATTTTGTATAACAGTCTTAGATGTGACTTTTGGAAAGATTTTCTCCCAGTCTTACTGCATATTTATAGAAAAAGAAGTGAATTTAAATACTAAAAATAGTAACCAATGGTGATGGGATTAGAAGTGATTCTTATTTACCTTTCACTAATGTTAGTCCCAAAATTTATGCAGTGGACCTATATTTTGTATATAATGAGAAAAATAAAAAAAAAAAAACATTAAGTCTGCCAAATGCAGTTTCACCTAACTTTTACCTAAAATGGCAATGATAAGGAAGAAAAGGTTAAAAAACACAGCACCCCAAAACTAGGAACTAGAAATGATAGCCAAGCTACTGTCAGAATGTGGGAGAAATTTTCTTTCTGGTAACTGCTAGGCAAATGGGATTAAATAAAAATTGGCTCTCCCTGTTCATAGTGCCAAAACCAGAGAAGAATGTAACCCAAATCTTTCTTGCCCTCACATGAAATCATAATATAAGTAATTACTCAAACAGGTTCTTGTCTCTATATACTCAGAGCTACTCCAGTCCTTACCAAAATACTTCCAAATTATGAACTGAGTACTCAGAAAGTATCACATATCTCCTCAGGATTAAATCCATGCAGCCTAGCAGGACTACTATCCATACTGACTGTGACGGCATGTGCCAGATAATACCCCTACTCTCTGGGCAACATGTTCAGTTCATCTCCCCATAAGTGGGACTCTAGTTGAGGTAGCTGATCTATCATGACTTTATGTCTCCACCAGATACTCCTTCCCATGCTTTATCATCTAGTAGTCACAGCTCTTGGGAACAGTAGTGAGTGGTATATGATGTTGCTCAACCCAGTGTTTCAGCAGAAATGACCCTTATAGTGTGGAAGCTGTGTATAAAGTCTGTGGTAAAGAAAAAAGACCATTGTTTGTTTCTTGCATTTATTAATTTTTTTTAAAGATTTTGTTTATTTATTTGACGGAGAGAGCACAAGCAGGGTGAGCAGAAGAAAAGGGAGAAGCAGGCTCCCCGCTAAGCAGGGAGCCTGATGCGGGGCTCAATCCCAGGACTCTGGGATCATGACCTGAGCTGAAGGCAGACGCTTAACCATCTGAGCCACCCAGGCACCCCACATTTATTAATTTTTAACATTTATTCAACAAAACTTTTATTTTTACTTTTTAAATATTATGTTAATTTCAGTGTCATTAACACACAGTATTATATTAGTTTTAGGTGTACAATATAGTGATTCAACAGTTCTATACATTACTCAGTGCTCATCATGATAAGTATACTCTTAATCCTCTTCACCTATTTCATCCATGTCCCCACCCACCTCCCATCTGGTAACCATTAATTTGTTCTCCAGAGTTAAGGGTCTATTTTTTGGTTTGTCTCTTTTTGTTGTTGTTCATTTGTTTCTTAAATTCCACATATGGGTGTAATCATATGGTACTTGTCTTTCTCTGACCGACTTTTTTCACTCAGCATTATACTCTCTAGATCCATTCATGTTGTTTCAAATTATATATATATATATATAATCACTTCTTCTTTATCTATTCATTTATTGATGGACCACTTGGGCTGCTTCCATGATTTGGCTATTATAAATAATGTTTCAATACATATATGGGTGCATATAATTTTTTGAATTAATATTTTTATAGTCTTTGGATAAATACTCAATAGTGGAATTACTGGATTATATGGTGATTTTATTTTTCATTTTTTGAGGAACCTCCATACTGTTTTCCACAGAGGTTGTACCAGTTTGCATTCCCACCAACAGTGCAAGAGGGTTTCCTTTTCCCCACATCCTACCAACAGTTGTTGTTTCTTGTGCTTTTGATTTTAGCCATTTTTACATCATACCCTGATATAAAAATATCAGGGTAATTCTGCCTCATAGACAGGTGTAAGGTGACAACTCATTGTGGTTTTGATTTGCATTTCCCTGATGATGAGTGATGTTGAGCATCTTTTCATGTTTCCATTGGCCATCTGTATGTCTATTTTGGAGAAGTGTCTGTTCATGTGTTCTGCCCATTTTTAAGTTGGTTATTTGGTTTTTGAGTGTTGAGTTGTATCAGTTCTTTATACATTTGGATATTAATCTTTTATGTCATTTGAAAATATCTTCTCCCATTCAGTAGGTTGTCTTTTACTTTTGTTGATTATTTTCTTTGCTGTGCAGAAGCTTTGTATTTTGATATAGTCTCAATAGTTTATTTTTGCTTTTGTTTACCTTGCCTTAGGAGACATATCTAGAAAAATGTTGTTATGTCCTATGTCAGAGAAATTACTGCCTGTGCTCTCTTCTGGGATTTTTATGGTTTCAGGTCTTACATTTAGTTCTTCAATCCATTTTCAGTTTCATTTTTGTGTATGGTGTAAGAAAGTGGTCCAATCTCATTCTTTTGCATGTAGCTGTTAGTCTTCCTGTCTTTTTCCCATTGCATATTCTTGCGTCTTTTGTGGAATATTAATCAATCATATAATCATGGGTTTATTTCTGGACTCTCTATTCTGTTCCACTCAACTACATGTATAGCTTTGTAGTATATCTTGAAATCTTGGATTGTGATACCTCCAGTTTTGTTCTTCTGTTTCAAGGTTGATTTGGCTATTCAGGGTTTTTGTGGTTCCATATAAATTTTAGGATTATTTGTTCTAGTTCTGTGAAAAATGCTGTTGGTATTTTAATAGGAATTGCATTTAATCTGTAGATTGCTTTGGGTAGCATGAGCATTTTAACAATATTTGTTCTTCTAACCCATGAGCATGGAATATTTTTTCCATTTGTTTGTGTTGTCTTCAATTTCTTTCATCAATGTGGGATAGTTTTCAGAGTTCAGGTTCTTTCACCTTCCTGGTTAAGTTTATTCCTAGGTATCTTTTTTGATGCAACTGTAAATGAGAATATTTTCTTAATTTCTCTTTCTGCTATTTCATTATTGGTATGTAGAAATGCAACAGATTTCTATATGTTGATTTTGTATCCTGCGACCTTACTGAATTCATTTTTCAGTTCTAATAGTTTTTATGTGGAGTCTTTAGGGTTTTCTAAAACCCTAAAGTATGTCATCTGCAGATAGTGAAAGTTTTATTTCTTCCCTACCAATTTGGATGCCTTTTTTTTTTTCTTGTCTGATTGCTGTGGCTAGGACATCAATACTATATTGAATAAAAGTGATGGGAGTGGATATCCTCATCTTGTTTCTAATCTTAGGCTCTCAGTTTTTCACCATTGAGTCTGATGTTAGCTGTGGGTTTTTCATATAAGGCCTTTATTATGTTGAGGTATGTTCCCTCTAGACCTAGTTTGTTGAGGCTTTTTATCATGAATGGATATTGTTCTTGGTCAAATGCTTTTTCTGCCCCTATTGAAATGATCATATGATTTTTATCCTTTCTCTTGCTGATGTGATGTATCATGGTAATTGATTTTCATATATTGAACCACCCTTGCATCCCGGGAATAAATCCCACTTGATCCTGATGAATGATTTTTTTACTGTATTATTGGATTCAGTTTGCTAGTATTTTGTTGGGTATTTTTGCATCCATATTTATCAGAGACATTGGCCCATAGTTCTCTTACTTGATAGTATCTTTATCTGGTTTTAGTATCCTGAGGGTAATCCTGTCCTCATAGAATGAATATGGAATATTTCCTTCCTCTTCTATTTTTTGGGATAGTTTTAGAATATTGGGTATTAACTCTTCTTTAAATGTATGGTAGAATTCACTTGTGAACCATCTGGTCCTACTCTTTCATTTGTTGGGAGTTTTTTAAGTTACTGATTCAATTTTATTGCTGGTAATCAATGTGTTCAAATTTTCTATTTTTTCCTTATTCAATTTTGATAATTTATATGTTTCTAGGAATTTATCTAATTCTTCTAGGTTGTCTAATGTATTGACATATAATGTTTCATAATATTCTCTTAAATTTTTTTTGTATTTCTGTGGTGTCTGTTTTCATATCTGATTTTGTTTGAGTCCTTTCTGTCTTTCTCTCTCTCTCTCTTTTTTTTTTTTTTTTATGAGTTGAGTCTGGTTAAAAGTTTATCAATTTTATCTTTTCATAGAACCAGCTCCTGGTTTCATTGATCTGTTCTTTTTTTTTTTTTTTTAGTTTCTACATCATTTATTTATGCCCTAATCTTTATTTTTTCCTTCCTTCTACTGGTTTTGGGGTTTGTTTGTTCTTTTTCTAGCTCCTTTAGGTGTAAGGTTAGGCTGTTTATCTGAGATTTTTCTTACTTCTTGAGGTAGGCCTACATTGCTGTAAACTTCCCTCCTAGAACACCCTTTGCTGCATCTCAAAGACCTTCAACCATTGTGTTTTCATTTTCATTTGTTTCCATGTATTTTTTGATTTCCTCTTTGGTATCTTGTGAGTCATTCATTGTTTAGTTGCATATTATTTAAACTCTCTTTTCTCCTTCTTTAAAAATTTATTTATTTATTTGAGAGAGAGAGAGAGTAAGCGAGCGCACAAGCAGGGGGAAAGGGAGAATCCTCAAGCAGACATCCTGCTGAGCATGGAGCCCTACATGGGGCTCGATCCCAGGACCCTGAGATCATGACCTGAGCTGAAATCAAGAGTGGCCTCTTAACGGACTGAGCCAACCAGGCACCCTTCTCTCTTCTTCTGGGATACCTATAATGTAAATGTTATTACCCTTGATGGTGTCACTGATTTCCCTATTTTCATTTTTTATTATTTTTTTTCTCTCACCTGCCTGGCTTGATTGCTTTCCATTACTCTGTCCTCCAGGTCACTGATCTGTTCTGATTCCTCTAGTCTACTATTTATTCCATCTAGTGTATTTTTAATTTTGGATATTGAGTTCCTCATCTCTGATTGGCTCTTTTTTGTGTTTTCTATCTCTTTGTTAATGGTCTCACTGAAGTTCTCCACTCTTCTCAAGTCCAGTGAGTATCTTTATGACTATTTAAGTTCTCTACTATGCATACTACTTATCTCCATTTCAGTTAGCTCTCTTGCTGTGATTCTGTCTTGTTCTTTCATTTGAAACATAATCCTCTGTCTCTTCATTTTATCCAATTCTCTATGTCTATTTCTATGAGTTACAAAAGTCAGTTATGTCTCTTGATATTGAAAGTAGTGGCTTTATAAAGAAGAGGTCCTGTAGTGTCCTGCAATACATTGTCTCCTGTTGACTAGAACCTGGTGCTTCGGGGTGTCTTCTATGTGTATTGCATGTGCCCTAATGTTGTGGCTGAGCATGTTTACCTTCAGTCCAATCATTTGCAAAAGTTCTTTTTGCCTGTTTTGGGCAGGGTTTGGTCCCTGTGTTTTTAATGGACCAGTCTGGGGCCACTTTGGGCTTGAATTAAATACCAGGCATTTGCCCGAGATATGGTAGCATGTAACTGCTGGACACTTTCCCTATGTTGTCCCCTGAGAAGTTTTCATTGGTGAGTGGGCCCTGCAGACCAGGTGTCTGCCTCTAGACCACTGCTGGGGTTGCAGTCTGAGTAGTGTGTGTGGTTATTTTCCCCTCTCCCCAGGGCAGGAGTCACTTTGGAGTGGTGTTGATTCCTGTCTGGGCTACTTGCACCATACCGGGTTTGTGGAACCACTTTGGATGGACTCTGGTCAAAGGTGTATTGGAAGGGTAGGTCCACAGGAGAATGTGGGGGTGGGGTACAAGGTGCTAGCAAGTTTTGAGCAGGTCTGCTGTGGGAAGGGACCTGCAGCTGAGGCATGGCTGGAGGGGAAGTGCCCACAGGAGAATGCAGTGGGGTGGGAGCATGCTGTTAGCAAGTTAGGTAAGAAGTATTGGCACCACTCTGGTTCCTGCAAGTTTGTATGTGTCTAGGCTGGGGAGTGTGGGACGGAAATGGTGCCTGCCAGCTCCTTTGTTCTTGAAGAAGTCTCTCAACAATTCCTGCCCCTCTAGCACATGCTCTGAAATTGGTAAACATATCTCCCTCCCTTATACCACTTTTCAAACTGTTGCTTCTATGATGTATCTCCAAAGGGCTATTTATTGTGTTATCTCTTTTAGGGCAGAGACCCAGTTTCTTCTAGCCTTTCTGGCTCTCCCAGACCTGAGCCCATTGATTTATAAAGTTCCAGGTACTTAGCCCCACTGACTCACAAATTATGCCCCTCTGGTTTTCATGTGTGTTTCCTGTGCCTGGGGTGCTTGGTGTGAGGAACTCTTCCTCTCCCCTATTCATGACTGTGATGTTCCTCCCTCCTGCATCCATTTAGCTCCCAACCACATCTCTACCCCTCCTACCCTTTTTTATGTGCCCTCTTTTCTACATCTGGCTGTGGAGAGTCTGTTCTGTCAGTCCTTGGGGTCATTTTTGGGGTTGTTTACACACTGATGTGGGTGTTATCTAGTTGTATCCATGGGAGGAGGTGACCTTAGGGTCATTCTACTCTACCATCTTCCTCAGGAAGTCTATTCAACTAGTTTTGATTAAGAACCTGAGGTGAATAATTAAGGCAATATTGAAGTGAACATCTTAGTCTTGATTCATGTTTTAGAAGATAGATAAAGGGACTAGGAAAGTTTATAACAGGGTAAATAATATAAACTGTGGGACTGGAGAAGGCTTTTCTGAGGAATAGCATTTAAGCAGAGACCCATGGAATACATAGGTACTTAGTTCCAGGTACTTAGCCCTATGGAAGACACCCATGGAATACATAGGTATTCCATGGGTCTCTGCTTAAATACTGTTCCTAAACACTAACCCTCTTGGTAGGGAGTCTTCAGATGGACCCACTTATACAAAAGCTCCGAGAAACAGAATAAACATAGTGTCTGTGTATTCAAGGAACTAACTGAAGACTAATGAAGCTAGAGCATAGAAAATGGGGAGAGTAACACATTTGAATAGACAAACAATATTCAGGTTATATAGGGTCTTATAAATCATGGTAAAGATTTAGATTTTTATTCTAGTTAGGCTGAATGCCACTGAGGAGTTGGAGTGAAAATGTGTGGGAGGAGACTTTTGGATACAGTATGGAGACTAAATTAGCAGGGAGACAAGATTAGACAGAGGAGGAGCAGTTAGGAGGCTACAGCAAAAAAAAAAAAAAAATTCAGATGAGATTGTAGGGGCCAAGGGTAGGCCACCCCAAGATGGGCCACTTTGGCATGAAAATTACTTTGAGCTGAAGCCAATCATGATGCTGTAGGCTCAAAAGAAACCTTTGCCCCTCCCTTTGAAAGAAGACTTCAACTACTTCCATTTTGACCTCAAACTTTCTAGTTGGGTTTTTCCTTTCAGCCATCATTTGACTCAGGAGGAAGACCCTGTAGGCAAAACATTCCCTGATTGGAACCAAATCTAGCCCCCCACCGACCCCGCCCCAAGCACTAAGGACTGCCTTGAGCCAGCAAAACCCCTTTGTCCCACTTTTTCCCTATATAAACCTGGAAGCATTTTTGACACTTTGGAGACAGTCTTTGAGAAGCTAGTCCCCTGTCTTCCTGGTGTTGGCCTCACTGAAATAAATTCCTTTCTTATTTCACCACCACTCCTTTCTCTGCCTTTAGATTTTGTCAGCAGAGAGTGGCAGAACCTGTTCTGTTCGGGACCCCTGAAACCAGTTGTTCTGCCTGCCAGCTACACCTTTGGATTTAGAAGGATCTAAATTGAGGGTCTTTCTCAAAATAAGGGTCATTACCAGAGATAAATTTGACTTGAGTAACGCATCTGTATGGCAGGGCAAACATCTAAATTACCAAACATCTGCTCTTCTTCATATAGCCTTGTAAATTGTATTTCTCTCCTATGAATTCCCAGACCTCTACCTCTTCTCCTTAGTTCAGGATAACATATATACCTCATTTTGCCTGACTGTCTTTGGAATTTCCATGTCTATGTGGATTTCTGGTAACTATTACTATCAAATTTGATTTTTTCCTATTAATCTGTCTCATGTTAATTTGATTCTTAGTCTAGCTAGAAGGACCTTGATGGGGACAGGAATTCTTGCTCCCTAACAAGATATTGTGACATTGTGATTTATAATAAGAAATATATCTTTGATCTTTTTCCCTGTTTGTGAAATCAAGCTTTTGAAACTCTTGGGGTTTTCTAAGTGAAGAGAGCAATAAAGGTGTCTTTTATTATGTTAATGAATTGGCTTTTGGAAAGCCCTTAGGTAACCTAAGGATGGGGGCTAGTTTTCTGGGTAACCAACCTTGTCATTAGAGAGTCAGAACTTTAAGTCCCATCCTCTGACCTCCAGGTAAGGGGGCGGTGCTAGAGATTGAGTTCAATCACCAATGGCCAGTGATTTAATATAAAGTTACAACGTAATGAAGCCTCCATAAAAACTTGAAGGGACAGGGTTTGGAGAGCATCTGGGTTGGTGAACTAGTAAAGGTACTGGGAGAGTGGCATCTGGGGAGAACATGGAAGCTCCGTGCCTTTTTCCCACATCTTGCCCTAGGCATCTCTTCCACCTTGCTGTTCTTGATTTATATTCTTTTATAATAAATTTATAATCTAGTAAGTAAAATGATTGTCTGAGTTCTGTGAGCTGTTCTAACAAATTAATCAAACCCAGTGAGGAGATTGTGGGAACTTCTGATCTATAGCCAGTAGATCAGAAGTATAGGCAATAACCTGCACTTGAGTAACTGGCCACTGAAGTTCAAGGGGAAGGCATTATTGGAACCTTCAAATTATAGCCAGTTGGTCAGAAGCACAGGTAATAATCTGAACTTGTGACTGGCATCTGAAGTGATGGGTGGGGAGGACTTGTAGGACTTGTAAGATCAAGTGCTTAACCAGTGGAATCTGATGCTACCTCCAGGTAGATAGTGTCAAGAGTTGAGTTGAATTATAAAACACCCAGCTGGTGTCTGAGAATTGCTTGGTGTTGTGTGAGAAGCCCCCCCGACACACACACACACACACTCATTGGAATTGGACCCAGGAACCCAAAAGAAATATTATAGTAGCTTTCACTAGGAAAAGGAAGTAGAAATAGAAAGAAATAGAAAGGTTCAGGAAAAAATTAGGAAGAAGATTTGACATAATTGCTGAATATATGGTAGAAGTGAGAAGAATCAAGGGTAACTCTCATATTTTGGCTGAAATCTAGTAGAAGGATAAAAAAAATAGAGCTAGTGGCATCAGCAGATTTATCAGAGTTTCAGAGAAATTATTCTTTCAATTCTTATTTGTAGTCTTTACTTTCTTATATTATTAAGACAAAGGATCCAAAGGTCCAAGGCAATTGATTAAAACAGGTATCATGTTATACTTGGAATTTCTCCTCCTCTCTTTTCCTTTTCCCCTGCTCCTTCATGCCTTAAAATAAGTCTTTTCATGGGAATTTTATAAGAATATCTGCTAGGGGAATTCTGTTTGATTATACCACTAGTGCCTCAGTTATTCTCAGGAGTGGAAACAGCTTAAATTATTTCCAATACTCGTTTTAGCTCCTACACTAATAGACTTTCATGGTTTTCAATACTTTTTAAGAAACATCACAGACTTACTATAAATATTGAGGTGCACATGCCCCTTCGGATCAGTACATTTGTATCTTTGGGGTAAATACCCAGTAGCGCAATTGCTGGGTCGCAGGGTAGCTCTATTTTCAACTTTTTGAGGAACCTCCATACTGTTTTCCAGAGTGGCTGTGAAGGGGGTGGGAGGGATGGGGTGGCTGGGTGATGGACATTGGGGAGGGTATGTGCTATGGTGAGTGCTGTGAATTGTGTAGGACTGATGAATCACAGACCTGTACCCCTGAAACAAATAATATATCATATGTTAATTAAAAATATTAAAAAAATTTTAAAAAATCAGACTTACAATAAACTTGGAAGTATAGTACCAAAAGCTTTCTTCCCCCCAAACTATTTGAGAATAAGTTGCTGATCTGATGCCCTATTACTCAAAACTTCTTAAGGTTTTATTTCCCATAATCATTTCTCCTACACAGCCAAAATAAATCCAACAAAATAAAGAAATTTCCTTACATTTCTGGCACAAGAAAATGGTCTAGGCTTACTTTCCACTTCTTTGCCCAAGATCTGAAATTAGCCATCTTCAAGTATACTTGATTCCTTTTAGTGAGGAACGGTATTCTGTTTTTGTTTTATTTTGTTTTTTAAAGATTTATTTATTATTTTAATTTTGAAAAGATTTATTTATTTATTATTTGAGAGAGAGAGAGAGAATGAGAGAGAGAGAGCATGAGCTGGAGGGGCAGAGGGAGAGGGAGAGAGAATCCCAAGCAGACTCCAAGCTTACGTGGAGCCAGATGCAGGGCTCCATTTCATGACCCTGAGATCATGACCTTAGCCGAAACCAAGAGTTAGTCACTTAACCAACTGTACAAACCAAGGCACCCTGAGGAGTGGTATTTTGAAGCCAATATCTTGGCAATACATATGCTCCCAAGCCCTCTCAGTAGACAGAAATTGGGAAATAAATGAGTGTATACACACACATCCATTCACATATACGTGAATACACACACACACACAATTACATCTATTCTATCCACCCATCCATTCATAGAAACCACGGAAACAAAAACTCTAGTACTTCCACTTCCAGTCTAACACAACACTATTTATTTTTGTTTTCTCCCTCTAGATATTTGTTCACTTTTCTCTTTTTCACTTTCCGGTAAAAAAGCTGGTTTCCATTCGTATTTATTTATTTGGTCAATCCTCCTGTATTGGCCGCTGCCTTCGTCTCTGTGTGGATGCATACCTAATACTGCTTTGGATTTGATACTCTTGTTGGGTACTATGCCTCCTCCTCTCCACCTCCCATCCTAAAATGTTCCCTAAATGTTTTATTTTATAAGCAAAAAATATGTACATTACTGAAAATAGACAAACCTTAATTCACGCAAAACAGTCATATGTCAGTAGTGAAACAAAGCTTCATTTCAGCTTGACAATGATTAGAAGCTCATTTTATGGAAATATAACAAGGAAAATGATCCACAGATATATTACTTTACACCGTGGGTCTATGCATCTACAAAGTCTCCAGAAACCAATATTTTCCACATGTAGCAATCAATTGATTTTGCTTTCAAGAACAATAAAAGTAAAACTTCTAATACCATTTTTCTCAACATATTATTATCATTAAAGAACTATATCAATATAGAAGTTACTGTGTAATCAGAAATAGAAAAATTACAAATTGTGAGGAATTAGCCTAAGCTGCCTCAGACCTACATGTACTAATCCTAATGACTCACCTATTTACCTAGCTCAGTCTCTCCCTTCCTTCAGGTCTCCACTCAAATGTTGCCTTTAAGGAGGTCTTTCTTCACATACTTCCACCTCCAGCCCTCTACTTCTGCTTTGTTTTATTTCTTAGAATTTTCATCATCTAGAATAGTAAGTAATTACTTTTAATTGTCTGTTTCTTCCCAATAGAAAGTAAATTTCATAAAATCAGATTTTGTTCTTATTTCATTTACTCTATTCCCAGTGCCTGAAAGAATGTCAGGCACATAATATATGAATAATAATTATTTTTTGAATGAACAAATAAACAAATATTGGTGTTAGTAGAGAGGGAAAAACAAAACAAAAGAAAAAAAAACAAGAACAAAAACTTCCTGGGACTCTTCAGCTGCTCTAGGACAGTCTATTGTAAACTGACCTGCGGAGACACCTCGGTGGCTCAGTCAGTTAAGCGTTTGCCTTTGGCTCAGGTCATGATCCCAGGGTCTTGGGATTGAGTCCTGAATTGGGCTTCTTGCTCAGCGGGGAGCCTGCTTCTTTCTCTGCCTGCCGCTCCCTGTGCTTGTGCTCCTTCTCTCTCTCTGTAACAAATAAATAAATAAAATCTTTTAGAAAATAATAAAATAAATAAACTGAGTAATTTCTTTCTAGATTCCACCTTTATCTTTTCAGCCATCTTGTTGACCTTCTAGGTGATGAGTACATAAATGACACAGTCCAGTAAGGGCTGTGTTTCCTGGAGACATTAGCAGAGAATCAACCACTTGGATATCCATGTGGACATGGGATGAGATTTGAGTTAAGATTTCTAGTTATCTCTTATACTCACATCAGGCTGGCTATACATCTGTGTCCACTGACCTTTTCAGTGTTCCTTCAACTTCAGCAATGAACTGCTTGAGTATTGAAGTTCTCATAACATAGCTTAGGCGAAATAAAAGTTTTTCTCCTTGATCTAGGGAAGTGGCTTTTCATTGTTCTTAGAAATATTAATCAAATGTGCTCACCAGGGGCTTATGCCACAGCTTTCTGAGTTTCACATATGGCATGTAGGTCAGCAGTTTTCCATATCATCTGCTCTGCCCTTGGTTTGTAATGTCTTTTAGTGGGTGAAAAAAGAATTGTGAGAGACCAGGCTGATACCCATTCCAATGACCATCTTCACCAAAGACAGTCACCATAGCAATCATGAGTGGTTGTCTTATTTCGAAAAAGGAACTTTTTTCGAGTGAGTAGAGGAAAGGGCAACTTCTTCCACATTACACTGACTCTTAAATACAATAAAGACTCAAGGGGAAGACTGGGAAGATGTTTCAGCAAATACTATACTTACTATTTAATAAATACATATTGCATAATAACTATAGACCAGGAAATAATCAAAAGTCAAATGATTTGACAATAAATAACAGTTCTTGTGAGTTTATATTCCAAAAAGTGTCCCACAAATATATACTATCCAGGTGAGGTTAAGAAAAGAAAAACAGTGAAACATGGTAAGAGGACAGAGAGTGACAGCATTGAGATGGTAGTCTATTTTATTTTATTTTTATTTATTATTTATTTATTTGTCAGAGAGAGAGCAAGAGAGCACAAGCAGGGGGAGCAGCAAGCAGAGGAAGAAACAGGCTTCCCGCTGAGCAAGGAGCCTGATGCGGGACTCCATCCCAGGACCCTGGGATCATGAACTGAGCCGAAGGCAAACACTTAACCAACTGAGCCACCCAGGAGTCCCAGTAGTCTATTTTAGACAGTGTGGTCCAGGACAGTCTCTCTGATCATCTGAGATTTGGTAGAGATATAAAAGTAATGAAGATGGTAACCAAATAAATATGTAGGGGAAGTTTACTTTGGGCAAAAATTACAGAAAGCATGAGAGTGTTTGAGGAACATAGTGAACATCAATGTGGCTGGAAAAGAGTGAGTGGCACAGAGTGGGAAAAGGTAAGATCACAGGGTAAGAAATGGAATAGGCAATGTAGGGTTTTGTTAGTGTTGCTAAATTTAGACGATTTTCCTGATGAGATGGGAAACCACTGGAAATTTCTAAGCAAAGGAATTGCATTATGTGACTTACATTTTCAAGAATCACATAGGATGCTCTGCTGGGAATATACTAAAAGGAATTGATAGTAAAAGCATTCAGGCTAGTTAAAAACTACTCCAATTGTCTGACTTGAACCAGAATGGGACCAGTGGGTTTAGTAATAAAGATAAGATATAATCAAAGGTGGAGCTAACAAAATTTGCTAATGAATTAAGCACTGTATGTGAGAGAGAAAAAATGAGTTAAGTATGCTTACAAATGTTATGGCCTGAACTACTGGAAGGATGGCATTTCTAGTTACTGAGACATGGAAGAATGTAGGGGAAGCAGGTTTGTTTGGAGGCAGGAATCAAGACTTCAGGTTTGAACAGTTCTAATATGAGGTACCTTTCCAAATGGAGATGTATGAGCAAGATCTCTGAGGCTCCTTTACTTTCTGTCTGTGTGACTTGGGTTAAACATTTTAATTTCTTGGTGCTATTATTTTCTCATCTATGATACACTGATGATAATAATGATACATACTTCATAGATTTGTTATGAGAATTAAATGAGGCAATTTATGCCATGAATACTTAGACAAATGTCTGGCTCACAGTAAGGGCTCAATAAATATCAGCTATTATTATTAAGAGGTGATAGTAGATGATGAAAAATGGTCAAATTTAGGATACATTTCAAAAATGGATGATAAGATTGTCTAACAGACTGGATGAAGAGTGTAAGAAAAAGGGATGAGCCAAAGATAGCTCCAATAATTTTTCCTTGAACATCAAGAAAATGGAGTTACTATTTAAAAAGATGGTTGGAACTAGGAGAGAAACAGTTTGTAATAAGTACGGAAAGAATAAAAATTTCATCTGTAGACATGTTAAGTTGGACATGCCCTCTAGACATCCATGTGGAGATGTCAAGTAAGCAGTTGCATATTAAAATCTAGAGGTTTGATCAGACATCCAAGCTGAAGATATTAAATTAAAAAATCCTCATAATACAGAGGGGATTTCCAATCATGGGAATGGATAAAACCACCAAAAAAGTGAGTATTGATCGAAAAGGGGATAGATCTTAGATGTGGGGAATTCAAATATTTAGAAGTCTGATAGACACAAGACAACTAACTAGAAAGACAGAAAAGGAGTGGTCGGTAAGATAAGAAAGAAACCAAGAGAGAGTTAATAATACACAGAAGGTGAAGCAGAAAGTATTTCAAACAAGTGGAATTAACTGTGTCAAAATTTGATTATAATTTACATGATAAGAGGACAGAAATTTAACCATTGGGTTCAGCATTGTGGAGTTCACTGACCTTGATAAGAACATTTTAGTGACACTAAAAAGATAGAAGCTTGAGTTGGAGTAAGTTCAAGAGAGAATGAAAAAAGGAGGAATTGGAGACTGACCACTATTAACTATTCTCTTAAGAATCTGTGGCAAAGGGGAGCAATAGCTGAAACAGCATGTGGGGTTGAGGAGCTCTGTTTTGTTTTGTTTATGATGGGAGAAAGTATATATGTATGTACATATATATGTGTATGTGTATATGTACACACATATATGTATACTACTTGTAAAGACATATACATACATTGTATACATGTATATACTTACATATGTAAGTATATATTTGTAATATATTTATTATCAGTTATTATCAGAATGGGGAAATCGGTGATTCAGGACAGAGAAAATGGGGCCACATATAAAAATAAAATCCTTAAATATGTGAAAGGGACTCTAACACCCAAAAGAAAATGTGGCTTTATATACAAGCATAGACAGTTCAGACAGTTCACCTGGAAGAACTAGCAGAAATTTAGGTATATGCGTTCAGATGGAGATTGGTGCTACATTTTGTAACTGCAGCATGTAAAATTTCTCTCCTGGTTGTTTCTAAGCAATCAGAAAACGAGGATGCAATGTCTTCAACTAAGAGAGAAGAATGAGAATGGTGTTGGGAGTCAGAGAAGAAAGGAGAAGTGTAAAATAGTCACGGAGGAGAGTGAAAGATTTTCCTCTTCCCAAAAAACTGTGGTGGGATGGTCCAGGAACACCATGGGCCCACTTGAGATTCATGGTGATGAATTTAAAATTAGACTGATTGGCATGGGTGTTTTTATTAAGTCAAATTTAGATATTAGGGTGTTCTCTGCTTGACATCATTAACCTAGACCACAGGTTTTTCACTAGCATGGACACCTAGTCACACTGCACTTGTCCCCCCCCCCCCCTTCCACTCCTCCACAGTGACAAAGAAATATCGATTCACAGAGGATAACACTCTTAATATTGAGGGGAAAAAAAACATATGTAGTTTAAGAAGCTCTAATAAAAATATCCTGACAACACCAAATGTTGGCAAAGATATGGAGCAACAGGAACTCTCATTCATTGCTGGTAGAAATGTAAAATGGGACAGCCACTCTGGAAGACAGTTTGGCAGTTTCCTACAAAACTAAACTTAGTCTTACCATATGATCAGCAATCACACTCTGTGGTATTTACCCAAATGAGTTGAAAACTGATGTTGATACAAAAACCTGCACAGGGATATCTATAACAGCTTTATTTGTGACTGCCAAAACTGGAAGTAATCACGATGTCCTTCAGTAGGTGAATGTATAAATAAACTGTGGTATATCCAGACAATGGAATTCAGTGCTAAAAGGAAATTAGTTATCAAGCCACAAAAAGACATGGAAGAACCTTAAATACATACTATTGATAAAAGAAACCAATCTGAAGAGGCTATATGATTTCAAATATGTGACATTCTGGAAAAAAGGCAAAATCATGGATATAGTAAGAAGATCAGTGGTTGCCAGGGCTAGGGGAGAGGGGAGGATGAATAGGCAGAGCCCAGAAGAGTTTTAGGGCAATGAAATTATTCTGTATAATACTATAATGGCAGATGCATGCCATTATACATTGGCCCAAACCTATAGAATGTATACCATCCATAGTGAGCCATGATGTAAATTGAGGACTTTGGGTGATAAACACATGCCAACGTAGGTTTATTGATTATAAAAAATGTACCACTCTAATGAAGGATGTTGATAGTATAGGAGGCTGTGCATGTAGGGGAGGGGGCACGGATATATGGGAATTCTTTGCACTTTCCGTTAAATTTGCTACAAACCTAAAACTGCTCTAAAAATTAAAGTGCATTAAAATATATATATTATATAAAATTAGACTGGAATATATATAGGAATATATATATATTCCTTCCCTGAAAATATCTTCCTACTTGGCCTTCTATAGTTGGATATTATATATTAAAATTAAAGCATAGCTCTTTCAGAGGCTCCCAGATGAAAGTAAATACCCATAGAGAGATTAAAACAAACAACAACAGCAGAAACTTTTATGTAGATAAGATTACATACATTGTCAGTTCCAAAGGATATGTTTCAAACCCTTCATTTTTCTTAGTCTATTTAAGTTGCTTGGATTCTTTCAATTCCTCACACCCTACTTATGTTTTGTACATTGTGGCTAATGGTAGAATGCCTTTTATCTACCAGCCTCTCCTAGATTCACTTTTTTTTTTTTTTTTACTCCTTCTGTTCCTTCCTCCTAAGAAATTAGAAGGGCCTAAAAGGCGTTTCGAGTGGGAATCCAAAATTCACACTGTACTAATGTAAACGCAGCTCAAAAAAAGAAAAATTCCCCCACCTATGGCTTTATTATTTTTATAATTCACAACAAAATTACAGTTCCCCTGACCACTGTATGAGTATTTCCTATTGATTGTTTAAGTCACAAGGACAGTGTAGTGTACAAAAGGAGAAAAACTTATCTTACTGACTTGAAAGAAAATGCATACTAAATGTAGACTACTTCTTCAAGAAAATGAAATTGACCTACATTTTATTACCCAAGAAACAAAGAAGAAAGAACTTTCTCCTTGGAAAATGTCTTATTTTTATTCTTTTTAAAGATTTCCTCTCTACTTAAGGAGCAGATTAAAAAAAAAAAGCAACTGGATAGAGAAAGAAGGCAATCGTATAGAGAATACGTGTAAGTTTAAAAAAATGATGCTTGAAGAAAAAATAATTAGCAAGGGCATCCAGGGGACATATAAAACAACAAAGCTATAACAGGTTACCATTAGCAAAGGATATAAAGGGAAGCATGTCAGAGATTAGAAGTGATTATAAAGTCAAAGCACGCAGTGGGAAGGGTGGGCTTGTTACTTTTCAGGGACAGAAGGAAAAGCAGAATGCATCAAGGTGAAGGTTGAATTTCTTAATAGCTGCTTTACCTCAGTCATTGACAACAATTATAATGGGAACAGGATACTCAGGGCAATAAGAGTTAATGAGAAAAACATGTAACTGGGCAAAATTTGAGTCATATTTAGTTTAAAAAATATCTAAGTAACTTGGAATGTATTCAAATCTGCAGAGTATATGATATCCACTGTAGAATATTAATGTTTAAAAAGGTAAATGTAGCAATAGAACCATTATACCACATTCTAGAAAACTATAGTTAATTTCTTTCAAGTTTTCTTTTTTCATTTTAAATTACAAAACCCTTACATGAGCCCTGTAAAAATACAGTAAAAAATAAAAACTCTCCTTCATTATCCAACTTTCTCAGATCTTCCACTCCCTGAACAAGTGCACTGTCTAACCCTTAGGTAACCACTATTGACAGCTTAGTGCGTATACATTCTGAGACTTCTTTTGAAGACTCAGACACACATTGCAAATATAGGTACATATCGGATATAGACCCCCATTTACAAATTCAGGTGTAAAAGAAGAGTAACTTCTATTTTCTATAGTTGAGCTAAAATTGTATGAGTTGCCTTAATTAGAAACCTAATCTCCACTTGCTTCGGATTCCTTCCCCCTCTGTCTGGTGTTGTGCCATAATATCATGGCCACAGTATCACGGCCACAGTATCACGGCCACAGTATCATGGCCATAGTATCATGGCCACAGTATCACGGCCACAGTACCCCGGCCACAGTATCACAGCCACAGTATCACGGCCACAGTACCACGGCCACAGTATCACGGCCACAGTACCACGGCCACAGTACCACAGCCACAGTACCACGGCCACAGTATCACGGCCACAGTATCACAGCCACAGTACCACGGCCACAGCAACAGGATCTCACGAGTGGACCTGAATGCCAGTGTCTGAGCATGCCTGCACCCACAAGACAGCCCCAGTTCTCATCCAGTCTTTGACCTTCATTTCACTGATTATCTTTCCCATGCCTTCCCTCATTTTCAATTCTAAGGTCTCTTTATTTCCACTCGTTCTCTACGTCCTGCCTTCCCTGGTTTGGAGAACATACCTCACCTAAATAAATGCAATAATACCTTAGCCACTCTCCTGCTACCTTCCTTTTCCCTATGATCCGTTTTACTGTTTTATATGTTAAAGCATGAGCCAAATCATGTGACTCCTCTGCTTAAACCCCTTTAATGGATTCCTATCTCACCCCTGGTACAGTTTAAGTTATTTCAATGATCTACAAGGCCCTTGTGATCTGGCCTCTTTACCTGTAGGACCAATCCTCTCCCGTCTCCACTTGCTTACTCTGCTCCAAACACACTAGTCGCCTGGTTCTGTGAACCCACCACGCATGCTTCCACCTTAAGGACATTCTATTGCCTCATTATTCCTTCTGCTTACAATGTTCTTCGCACGGATATCTTTAAAGTGTTTATTCAAAAATCACTTTTTCACTGAAATGCTCTACAAGAGCCCTATCTAAGATTTTGTTCTTCTATAGCTAATACTTCATATATTCTTTAGAAGTCTTGGCCAATATAATATACATTTTATTTTTTATTGTGCTTACAGTTTCCAACTCTACAATGTAAACTCCATGAAGGCAAATAATTCTATTCATTACTATATTCCAAGTCTCTAGTAATGTGTCTACATGTAGAAGGTCGTCAATAAATATCCTTTAAATGAATGAATGAATGGTGGGAAATTTACTACTGTTCTTACCCTATGCTGACGTCATAGGAAATGCTTCAAAGTTGTCTCAAATCTATTTTTTACTAGGTTGGTATTTTCTTTATTTTCATATTCTGTTGAACGGAAGAAATCAATTAAAATCTTGTTTTTGGAGGAACTTCCCTGGGAATGGTTAGAGATCATTTCCTTCCTAAGACTTGCTAAATATGTCTGGTAATTATACCTTTTTGAAAAAGATGCAGCTACAAAGCCCTAGTTCAGGAAACTTCTACCATCCAAATTCTTCTTACTTTCAATTCTTTCCTAGTTCTTGAAATATTTTCATAGAAGAGGAACAGTGAAACCCTGAGTTATTTTGGTTATGAGTACTCAGGGACACAGACTTTTCAAATTTAAAAACCAAGATCGACTCTTCTGTTCAGAAAAACTGTGTTATGTCAAGCATATTGAATGAAAAGCTAAGTGAATGAACAAGATAGAAGTCCCTAGCCATCACTGAGGGAAAGATCACAGTATAGCATAAAATAACAGAAATAAACAACAAAATTTATCCTTTAGTATATCAAAGCATTTTTTATTTACTTAGTTAGCTATGAATATATAATACTTTAATATGAGTGGAATTAAACTACTCTTGATTTGCCTTCCCCCCCCCCCCCCCACTTAACAGTACACCTTGGAAAGTATTCCTTAATAGAATTAATGGTCTTATCTTATTCTTTCAAACAATGCCATATCCTTAGTATGATTGTACTAAATATATATTATTGTTGCAGCATGAAAGGTAACATAATCAAATTATGACAATCTGAGAAGGATTGAATAAAGGGTCTATGTATAAGAGTGCAGCTAAGGTGCAGGGAAAACAGAAAAGACAGTACAGAAATCTGAAGAGAAGAGGTAGGAGTTACCAAAATTCAGGGAGCCTGAAAAGAGGAAGTTAACCAGGGAATACTCGTCTTGACCTTACTCTCCTCTTTCTTGGTTCCCCAACCAGGATCCCCTTTGATTAAACTAAATAAGCAACCAAATGCATGGAAGCTCACTGATGTAACCTTTTAACCAGCCTCCAAGGGCAGAGAGAAGGATGAAGAAGGGAAGAAGAAATAGCAGATTTTGATTTGTCCTTCCAGAAAAATCTGTGAAACATCATATACATACACACCTTCATATTGACTTCTACACCATGATTTTTTTTTTTGTATCTAGAAATCTCTCTACATCAGCACAGATAAACTTTCTCTTCTAGTCTCAGCATAAATACAGTTGTACCATGAAACATTCAACATAATTCATCCTCTATAGATAAATTTTACATTGTTTTCAATTGTTTGTTACTAACAAAAATACTACAAGGATTGTATGTACATTTTCCACTCTTATGAATATATCTACAGGCTAAATTATTAGACATGTACTTTTTTATTCAAAGGAAAGTATCTTTTTAGAAATATTTTTAGTATGAATTATATCATACAGGAAGTGCATATAACAGGTATGTACAATTTTAAGCTATCATTCTTTTAACCAATACTCACATCAAGAAAGAGAAGATTGCTAGTACTCAAGAAGCATCTCTTTGCCTTATCCCATTCCCAGAAAGGTAAACTGACATCTTGATTTTTGTGATAATTATTTCTTTAAAAGTATTGATCATAGTATTTGTACATTTTTAAATTTCATATAAATGTAATCATACATTTATGGGGGGTTTTGTTGTAGTCTTTTTGCTCAACTTGTTGGTGAGAGTCTTCCATGTTGTGGCATTTAGTTATGACTTAGTCATTTTTGTTGTATAGCACTCTCTATGCTACATTGATTTTTTATAGTTTTCTTCTATTATAAAACATGTTAAAGTGGATAATCTTGTATATGTATCCAGGACAACAAGGGGAAGATTTTTTTTTTTTTTGAGTCATATCAATGAGAGAATTGCCTAGGCATAAAGTACCCAGACTTTTAATATATTGCATAATGACAAACCATTTTCCCAAGACTTTTATAATCTATGCTTCTACTATCAATATTGAGGTATTGCTATTGCTCTATCTTTATTGATACTTGATGATGTTACATGTTGTCTTGTTGAAAGTTTAGCTAAACTTTCCTATAATATTGCTCTGCTATGTGTGCAAATTAGCAAGCTCCTCACTAAATGTAAGATACCCATAAAAGGATTCTGGGCATTGGTCAACACTGCAGCCTACCAATACGTACTGGCTCTACACTTGGGTTCTAGGATCCAGCTCTAATGATTTTACCACCATTGTACTAGTACTAAGGAGGATGACCCCAATCCCAGTGAGGTGAATTGGGGCACCCTAGACAGGTAAGCAGCCATCTACCAGTCCACTATAGGCCACCAGGGATGTCCACTGCAGATCTTTCCAGTGACAATTTGTAAGATCAAGTCGGTGGGGGATAATAGAGAATTAGAAACAAACTCAAAACTTTACACACCTTGAGATGCAAAATATTTTAAAAGACTGTGTAGCAGAGAAAGAAAAAGGGGCCAACTGGCTGTTGAGAGTGTTTAATACTGGCTGTGAGCTAACAATGCCACAGAAATGAGGTAATTTGTTGGTATTACCAAGATCCCAAAATGCATTACCTTCTAAAAGACCTCCAGGACATTATCCTAGGGACTCACAACTCCTCAATTTGTTCCACCTCTTAGGGACAATCGCTTATTTATGACGGGTGTTCCACTGGAACAAGGGCAATAACCAGACATTTTTGGCTCTTTTAGACACAAAGAGCCTAAGTTATGGTAATTCCAGGTAACCCCTCTAAATTCCCCAAGGGAAACTCATACAGCCATTAGGGATAGCAAGTGAAACAGTAAAGGGAGTACAAATTAAGCTGGATGAGTCTACTGGCACCATATTTCTAAAACATATCCAGGCCAGCAAAATCTGTATTATCATCATCTCTAAGCAATTTGGGAGGGGTTTATCCCCTTGGGTTCTCTATTACAAGACACTTGGATTGCACAGTTTGCCATCGATCAGGTTGCAAGTGTGTGGAAGATGGTGAGACCATCAAAAAATCAAAATGGTAAGGGGAGAATTTATCTGGTGAACAGATGTTAATAGAATCTTCTCTGTCAGAGGAGTGGGATACTTGCCAGTAGTAATAAGGCAGCCTTTCGAGAAGACTGGTAGTTGGTGTAGGGGGTTTGGAGACACAAGGGCAAGGAATTTAGCAGTATTACAGCCTGAGGTACAATGCCTGTACATTGGGGGACCACCAATTGTCTAAAAGGTTGAGGAGCATGTCTTTGAGTAGGCCATTGTGCCTCTCTATAAGTCTGGTTGCTTGGGGCTAGCAAGCCAGATGGAAATTACATGAAATACCATGTTCCAGAGCCCATGACCAAACAGCGTGGAAGGTAAAATGTATATCTTAATCTAAGTCTATAATGGCTGGTGGGCCAAAGGAGACGAGCACATACCTGGTTAAGAGGATTACATGATGGGAAGCAGCATTTCAAGAGGTAGAGTAGCTTGCAGGAGTCCCGTGAAAGTATCCGTGATGGTGTTTGCATACCTATTATCTCCAGCAGAGGGCGCCAGTGGTCCAATAAAATCAATTTGCCATCCTGAATATGGTCTGTGTCCCTAGGGCACATGTCCCCACCTGGGAGTCTTCCAGAATTTTGTTTGGGAGTAAAGGAAGCAATTATTTACCACTCCTGTAGATAGAGCTGGGATAAAAGGAATGCCACATCTGTATGCCGTCAGTGAGTGTTGTCGCTCCTCTATGGCCTGGTATAATGTGGATCTACTCTGCCAGTGAGTGTGGCAGATATCAGAAATTGCCACCTCCACTTCTCCCCACATCTATCCATAAGCCCCGATGTATGTAAGACATGACCCTGCCCTACTCTCCCTGAGGTCCCTGATTTATTCCCATGGCTCTCGTCATTGCCACGGGGCAATGACAGAGCGGGATCTCAAACAGTAGATAGGCTTCATCATAGGTTTCACCATTATTGCTTTAGTTAAATGTGCTTTACAATGACTTCAGAAAACAATACCTATGTCCTTTAACATATCTGCTACACAAAGGATTGCTATTCCTGTTGCTGAGGCATTACAAAATGGACTGCTGAGAAGTGAGCTAAACAACTCCGTAATATTATTGCCTTGGCATTCATTTTGTGTGGCCAGGTGATCTGCAGGGGCCTTAAGCTGATACTAGACCTTCCTGGGAGCACATATGCCTTAGAAAACAGCCTGCAGAGTCATAATAAGAGTAAGTTCCTGATATGACTCCTAAATCGCCCTTGTCATAAGCACTCTCCCCCACCTCTTAGGGCTTTTCCCTTGTGTGCCCCTTAAATAAACTTGTGATGCTTACCAAAACCCCACTCTTTTTGGTTTGAATTGGCCAATCTGGACTTAACCCAGGGGTGCCAACACACCCAAGGCCCTAAGGCACATGCCCCTGGTCCTGCCTCTCTTTCTGCCTACTTCTTGCCTCCAGGCATGCCATCTACCTCCTCCAGAAATTGTGAGTAATAAGCATCCCCTATTTCATTTTCCTTTGTGGTCTTTTGTTGAACCATGGCTCATCATCCAATATAGCAGCGCTCTATTTACCAAATGTTAATTTAACAAAGTCCCAACATGGCTAGATGCCATTCTCGTAGATGTGAAATAAATTCTATTTGTTGTTTTAATTGGCATTTTCTGAATTTAAATTGAGGTTGAGTACTTAGCTTTCATATATTTACCAAGCATTTGAATGTCTTCTATATATGTTTACTAAAATATTTTGGCCCACTTTTCATTGATTTGTCTTTTTTTCACAGACGTGTAGATATTAGTCTTGCATCAGTTACATGTGTCTCTCGAGTAACTTTGACTTGTAGCTTGTCTTTTATCTCTCATTATGGTACATATTGATGAAAAAAATCTTAATTTGGAACTTTTTGTATGTTTATTTTTAATTAAACATACCAAGGCAGAGGTCATTAAGATATTATTCCATGTCATTTTCTAAAATGAGTAGTTTTGACTTTCATATTAAGACTTTAATTCATCCAGACTTGCTTTTTGTGTGTGAAATGATGCAAGATTTCAATCTCATTATTTTTCATATAGATATCCAGTTCTGTTAACAGTATTTACTGAAAAATCCACTCTTTCCTACTGATCTTACAATAAGGCCTCAGTCACAAATGAAGTTCCCATATACGTGGAAGACAATGTTTACAGTCAACATTAAATTCCATGGCTCCATTTCCAGATACTATAATGTCTTCAAAGCTATAGTACTTATTATGTTTTGTCTTGATATTAGCTAACGTATCTTTGATCTTTTCCTATTTCTTCAACAGCATCTTGGCTTTTGAACTTCTACATATGTTCCAGAAATCTACACATGAATTTGGGTAGGGCTGATATCTTTATAATATTGAATTCTTCAGTCTATGATTATGATACATATCTTCATTTAGTTACTTTTTCTTGAATTTCACTCAATAACATTTTATGGCTTTATAATAATGCTAAGAATAACGGAGTAACTCGAACAGTCCAAAGCTCTTAGCGAGAACAGCTAGAAACGTGGTTGAAATAAGTTAAAAAAATTTTTGAAGACATGGGAGTGCTACCAAGGAAACCAAGAATTAAGGGAACAAATTTTAAAAAGGAAGAACTGTGAGGGTGAAGTGAGCCAACATTTTATGAGAAATCCAGGAAGACTGCTGGTAAAAAGAAAAAGGACAAAGAATTGAGCAATAGATAATAAGTCTCATGGGACCAGGGGGGTGGGGGGAAGCAGACATGAGAGATTAGAAATTGGAAAAGTAATTCCAGTTATTGTGGAAGTTTATCTTAATAAATTTTTTTTGCACCCTTGTACAGGTAGTGACTTAAATATTAGAGTTCTTCAGCACTTTAAATGCTAGTCTTTGAACTTATCATCAATTTCATTGATGTAATTTTCATTTTCCTATTAGTTTTATCCAGTGGATTTTTTATTTCAAATATTGTATTTTTACATCCCAAATTTCCACTTAAAATCTTTTTTTCTATTTCCCTGCTGACACATCCTATCTTTATATTCTTTGAGTATGTTATCTTTAACTTCATGCAGCACAGTTTCACTAGTGGCTTTAAAGTCCTTCAGTGATAATTGCAGCATTTGGGTTGTCTTGGGGTTGCATCTGTTGCTTGTCTCGTCTTTTAAGAATGATTTGTATTTCTCTGACTCTTTGCATGTTGGGTAATTTTGGATTGACATTGTGAGTATTAAATTGTACAGACTCTGAATTTTGTAGTATTCTTCCAATGAGTGTTGAAATTTTTATTTTAGCAGGAAGTTAATTTGTCTAGGCTTAGACTTCAAGTTCTGTCATGCTTGATTTTGGCAGTGGTTCATATCTCAGTTAAGAATGCTTTCAGTCTGTCCTATTCTTGCAAGGTCCAGGAGTCAGTGAGAGACATGAGCATTATTTCTATACAGAATTTGGGCTTCCCTTTTTTGGCTTTTTCCTTTCCAGTATTCCCCTAGTATCTGGCAATTTTTTCCTACATCTTCGACACAGAAATAAGTTAAACTTTCTATTAGAGTTTTAGCCTCCATCTGCCGTTAACACAATTTCAGCTACTGTCTGGAAAGGGCCACGGAAACAAATGTGCTTTTTTCACCATGTATTTTTCACTTAATTCACTTTTCAGTTCTTTTCCAAAGTCTACAATGCATTGATCACTTCCCAGAGTCCTTCGATAATTGATTTTTGTATTTTCCTAGAAGTTATAGTTCTTATCTATGGTAAGGCCAGTTTTTTAAAGGAAATCATTGCCTTAACAAAAAGCAGAACTCTCTTCCTCTACCTTTTACCATGATTTCTGCTTATCTGCTAGAATTCCTCATCTCTTCAAACACACTGCCCAATCTTCCACTAGATCCGTCAACATACCCGTCCTTGTTAGAGTGAAGTCCTTGTCTATTTATTCCAACACCTGGAGATCTCTGGGTCTCTTTCTATTAAGTTTTTTTTCTCTCTCTCTCTTAATTATCATATATCCTTGCTTTTTTGCATGTATCATAATTTGATAGTATGCTAGACAGCCATGTAAAAAAACTGGTTGAGAGTTGTTGGTGGGGAAGTGGGTAGGAGGAAGGGGTAACTGGGTGATGGGCAATAAGGAGGGCATGTGATGTAATGAGCACTGGGTGTAATGCAACTGATGAATAACTGAATTCTACCTCTGAAATTGATAATACAGTATATGTTAACTAATTGAATTTAAGTAAAACAAGTCTTTAAAAAATGGAGGCTGAAGAAAATAATATATACTCCAGAAAAGGACATGTATCTTTTCCTGACAGGCTGCTCATACTAAGGGCTGAGTCAATCTAAGCTGCTACTGAGCTGGGTCTGAGCTTTATTACAGCTTTAGTTAGATTCACTTCACCACATGCTTCAAATATTTTGAGAGCAGGATCAAGATTTTATTTTCAGTAGAGCTTTGAGTCTCAGCACTTGTGAGACTTTGCATATCTCTTTATACTTTACAGCTCAGCAGCCAATTTTCAAACTTGTATGAGACCCTTATCTGCATTACAGCCTAGCCACCCACATTTTTGTTGTTGTTTTTCTAGTGGGGAATTGTCTTTGCTTCTCAGACCTCCTCTGGGCTTTTATTGATTTAGGAGAATTCTCTTGACCCTGCCCCTCTGCCCCTCGCCTTTGGAGGGCCATTTCTGTGTCCTTGGTGAAAGCTCTGTGGTCCCAAAGGGGTTTCTCCCAGCTCTCCTGATGAGTCCCCAGCCTTCAGAGATACACTACGTTTTACTCAGTGCCGTGTGTCCCAGAGAGATTTTCTTCATCTCTTGACCTGCCCACACGGACTTGCAGAAATGCACTGAAGGGGAGAAATTTTTTTCAACTCTCATGCCTTTTATCAGGCTTAAATTTGGTAAACTTTGTTCATCCAGTGAAGGCCTGTGGGAAATTGTGCAGGCAGACTTATTAAGTCACCGGGGCTCCTCTAGAGGCTACTACTTCATGTCAGGCTACATGTTGATGTTAAATACTGCTAAATGTGTGGCTGGTTTTTCCTTACTCCATCTATAGAGAATCCTTCCTCCTTTTACCCGAAAGCAGTCATGGGTGTCTTCTCTCCTAGGAAAGACATAACTTTCTGCATCTTCTAGAATGTAGTTTTTTTTAGACTTTGCCTTCTCTGCTCAGCTATGGAAAAACATAACAGGAAGCTAAATGGTTTTTATCTCATCCAGCTTGTTCTCATTGTTAGGATAGAAATAACAATTCCATGTGGTCTTTTATATTCTAACTAGGAGCTGAATTTTGTCCCTGGGTTTTTAGTTTTCTTTTATAGTCATTTTGTCTGGTTTTATGAGCATACGTAGAGATTAAAAATCTAGCCTGTTTCCACCACCATCTTCCCAAAATTTCTGCTTGTTTTCCATTCTTAATTATGTTTGCATGCTGAAAAAAATCAAACTGTTATTTTTCATATTTATTGCAAATTTCTGCACAAGCATCAAACTCTGAACTGAAAAGAACATGAGTGACAACTATATTCCTAATATTACATATGAAAATTGGTTTCTTAATTTTTACATTAATTGTTATGAGATTTTAGAAAAATGATATTAAAGATTAATTTGAAAGTACCTGATACCTATTTAAATTTAATTTGAATTAATTTATGATATGTGCTTATTTCAATCTTTTTATATTTAAGAAAACATTTAAAAACTTACAGCAAATCACAACACGCAAAGAGAAAAAAATAAAATGCATAAACTAAAGCTAGAAGTAAAGCAAATGTAAAACAACTTATGCCAAGAAACCCCTCAAAATACCTGATGAATAATATTGCGTCAGATATATAGTAATATCTAATGTTGTTGAGACAGTATGTTCTAAGATTCCTACCTTTCATTATTCTGTTATGTTTTTCATATCTTATGAAATATCCAGTGGATTTTTTTTATTTCAGATGTTGTATTTTTCAGATTCAAAATTTCCACTTATTTATTTATTTATTTTTATTTCTCTGCTGACATGTCCTATCTTGGGGACAGATTGGGAAAGTCTGACATTCGAAGGGTGTGTCAGTTATCAATCCATTTTCTCTCAACTCCAAATCCACTCTTCATTGTCTTTCTGGTGATATTGAAACTTTTCTCCCTCACCAGCTGGCATGATATTAAGCTCATCATTACTAGGCACTCTGATGTATGTTATTCTTGGCAAGCTTTTACACTCCCTGTGGGCAGTTTTCTCTGTCATCCCAAAGAATGGATTCCCAGTGAGTTCTACTCCTGGTGGTATCTCCCCATGGATGAGATGAGTTAAGTGGCTTCACAATGAATTCTAAAATGTGACACTTCCCCATGGGTAGCTTTTCCAATGAGTACTGGAGATATGGCACTTCAATAACTTCTCCACTCTCCGGGAGGCTAAGCTGCACCCCCTTCAAGGAGGTCTAGATCTTGGCCCTGGTGTTGTAGATCTTCCACATATGTTCCTTACTGAGGTGCTCAGCATCAGCCCTAGGGGTAGTTGCTGTTCCATATAACTGCTATCCTTGTACTCATTAGAATATGCTTGATAGCTAGTCCAACAACTCCAATCTCCTGTTCAAATTAATGCATCAAGTCTATCTCCTGATAGGACCCTGAATAATTCAGATGAGAGTACTACCAAAGAAGCGGGACAGAACAAGTTCTAGGAAAAAGGTTGTCCATTCTGGTTTACAGAACCCAGAGGGGAAAAGAATATGTTAATTAACATTATTAGATTGTTGTGGAAATCTAGGATGACAATATTGAAAAAATGTAAGAATTAAGAAAAATACAACAAACTTAATCTGGAGATTGAGAATGTAAAAGCAGTTTATAGGGGCACCTGGGTGGCTCAGTCCGTTAAGTGTCCGACTCCTGATTTCAGCTCAGGTCATGATCTCAGGGTCCTGGGATCGAACCCTGCATTGGGCTCTGCACTCAGTGGGGAGTCTGCTTCTTTGCCTTTCTCTCTCCCTCTGACCCCTGCATGCATGTGCTTTCTCTCTCTCTCAAATGAATAAATAAATCTTAAAAAAAAATAAATAAAAGCTGTTTATACTCAGAGACACAGGTAGGCAACTTCACAGAAGTATTTTAATGAGGATTAGGGATCAAAGAACTATATTAAAAATACAGAGCTATTCTCAGTCACTAAGAATAGGCAATACCCAGTCTTAACATGATTGGAGAATTAGTCTAGTTATCAAGACATATTTAAGCACAAGAAAAAAGTTCTGGGCATAATTGCTAGAATTACAGGTAATTTTTATTTTCTACTTATACATTTTTTAAACATTTTATGTAATTAACATGTATTACAAATATAATTAGAAAAACATAAATTTAAAGAAATTTTTTAACAAATGGCTCTGAAGTATAAAAATTTAGATTATGTCTCAAAGCAAGGCAAAAGTGCAACTGATATTCACAGACATTGGGTACAAAGAACAAGATTGTCTTAATGCTGATAACAATGGTATTACTTTGGACTACTAAAATATTTTCTACTAAAGTTAAGAATGGGACAAGATGAGGCTGATAGTGCAGATATCAAGTGTCTCCAGAGTCATGATGGAGGGAAGCACACAGTGGAGACTGAGAAACAACTAGGTACCACACCTGCCAGTTTCTTTTGTCAATAATTCTTACTACAATTTGGTATGAATCACTAAGAAAAAAGTATACTTACCAAGATGGCTTCTTTACATCAGTGATGAATCATGACTATGAATCAAGCTTTCTTGTAGTATCTACTATTGAAGAGAAAAACAACAACAACAACAACAACAAACCCAAGCCATTTGTTCAGTTCCCTGGTCTGACAACTGCATTTGGTTCTTTTTCAACTTTTGGAATATTGTCCTAGAAATCTTGAATCTACTTAACTTTTGTGCCTAAATATTCTGCACTTACTATATTGAAACAACCATAAATACTTTCTGTGGCAAGCCTGAGCCTTTTGGTTGGCAATAAAATTGACAAAAGAGACTGTGATGTAATTATGAATCCATTCAACAACCATTTATTTTGTATGTCTGCATGTACTTGGACCTAGATATTGTATTAAATGAGGAAGGCATGAAGAAGTCTATTCCTCAGAAATGAATGGTCTTTTGGAGAACAGTAGATGTGAAATTCAATCCACACTTAAAACAACCTTTAGGTGGTTAAAAAGAAATTTCAGGATTACTAAATTATGCTTATTTCATAGAATTTGATTATATTTTGAAAACTGTTTCTATAATTTTTAATCTAAAAAATTATCTAACAGAACCCACAAAATGAGCAATTGACATTAGAGTTTCCTATCATTTAGCTCCTTGGTCCTTTTGCAGTGTTTCTACGTAGCAGTGGTCGCATATGTGAGAAAACGGCTGGGATGCTCTTTGTCTAGTCTTTGTGAAGCCAAACACAGTCTCATGACAATTCTGATTCTTCCATAATAAAAATATATTCTCCAAGGTAACTTCAAATCTCCACTGAACAATTCTTAAATAGCAGTTTCTATTAATAAAATTAAAATAAATCTCTGACTCAGTAGATATCCTACCATTATATATGATGAATTAGAAAAAATCAGGCATTTTAGGAAATCTTTTTAGGGGAATTTTATCTAGTCCTTATCTGGCTCCAGAGAATAGTACATTCTGTTGTGTCAGAGTCTACTAAGTAGACAATAATCTGATTTAACTAACCAACTTGTAAACTTTAAAAAATGCCTTGGAAATTGAGCAAAACAGCACAGTATATTGATTTTTTTTTCCCCCCATTTGAGTGGCTTGTTGACTGGACTGACCAAATTGACTGACTGGGTTTATTTTTCATCTTATAAAAATATCTAAAATAACAGATGGCATAAAATCATGGAGTGATTTTCACATGAACGAACCAGTAAAATTAAAAGTGACAAGAACAAGCATTACAAGACTCATCTGATTGAGAAATGTACACATTTAAATTTATATAAATCAATGATTAGCCTCTACATAAAATATATAAAAATGACCCTAATGATGTCTTAAGAAGCCAATCATGGAATCAGTCAAGATGTATCATGCCTTGCTTATTGCACTTGGATAAGGGAAGGATATTCAGCTGTTTTAATTTTCTCTTAAGGCAGATATAGAAAAGCCCCATTTTACTCAAATTCCCTATTTAGCCACATGTTGAAACCACGTGTTGAGCAAGAGAAGATATGATGTGACTACCTTTGAAAAGCCTGTGAAAGTTTTGTGTTCATCTGGTTACTTTTCTTCAGGGCATTGATACTTCTACTGGTTGGAATCCAGTCCAACTCATATAGATCTTAAACTAATTCTCTCTAGAACCTTTTCTATTTTAAGTGTGGCCTGAGGACAAGTAGCATTGTTATCACCTAGAAATTTTTTGAAATGCAAAATTTCGGGTCCCACCCCGGACCTACTTAATCATTACCTGCATTTTTAGCAAGATCCCTTGGGGTTGCATATACACATTAAATTTTATAGTACAGATCTTCCTTCTTATTCCTCCAATCCCTTTCCAGTGAAAGAGATGACCACTGAGCAAAAACTACTAAGCACACACTGGATTATGGAGACATGAGTTAAATCATGTGGTTCTAAAAGCACAGCCCTGATTTATAAGAAGACTGGACTATGTTCCCCAAAATGAGGTTCTGTCTTTTGCTTGTAGTGTAGTGGAAGTACACAATCAATGACGACTCTTGAAGTCCTACTAGCTCTTTCAACTGTATCTATTCAAATACAACGAAGGTTACCTTTATTTGGTAGTTGTGCTTTGGCAGTGCAATCCTCTTGTGTTTTGAAAAGAATGGAAGGCCACTGGCACAATGGCAGGCAGGCTTCTGTAACAGTAAATTAATGGTGATACTCAGGAGACATAGATTTTGGTCCTGAAACTTCAACTAACTAGCTCTTTAGCATGAGCTGTACCTCATGTTTGATTTTATATTTCATCTGCTAAGATCCTTGAGTGGCACTTAATAGGTATAAATTACATTTTTGTTTTAAAAAATTCATTAAGTAATGAATCTGTCTTAAGAGTCAATCTTAAACAATACATTTAATGTCACTAAGTTCTAAGTTTCATTAAATGTTGACTGAGAGGGTTATTTCTAAGACCTCTTCCAGATCTAGCATTCTAGCACTCTGTGAGTTCTGCTATTATTTTATGCAGGGACATTCTGGGGAAAATCGTTATTGTATCAAATTGTGAATTTTTAAAAGTCTACATCTAAGTGATGAATAAATAGCCAACTGGTATGGGAAAACTTCAAACGATCCTGCCTTTAAAAAAATACATGTTGATTTTTATTTCCATTTTCTTGTATGGTTTCTTTTTTGATTCTTTGATCATGTGTGGACAAAGACAGGATTATAATACATACGCTAAAAGTGAGTGATATTTAAGACTTTAATTTATTGAGCATCTTATTTTGTTGCTGTTTATTGCTGGTTTGGGGGGTGTAGGAGAGTTGGACACTGAAAAGAACGCAAGTCCAGAGAACCTCCTTGATGCTTCTACTGTGGAACAAGACTTCCGCCATCAATGGCTTGTTTAAGGGATTATATGAGCAAATATCAGTGGATTTGCCACTACCTTAGCTCCCACATTTAGCAGGACCTGGGCCAGATTCTACTCATATGCATTCAATTTCTACTCGTTCTAGTAAGTGGTGGTAAAGTAGTTAATACAAATTTTCATACACAGCAAAAAGCTACAATTCTGTGCTTCTTTCTGTTGTTTTGGCCTCCAGTGAAATGCTGCATTTAGATTGTAGCATCACATTTCAAAAGAGACATAGACAGAATAGAGAGAGTTCAGAGGAGAGCCACAAAGATGATAAAGGGTTTGGAAAATGAGACCTATGTGGGAAGGTTAAGGGAGGCTGGCATGTTCTGTCTGGAGAAGAGAAGACTGGGGGGAAACATAACTGTCCGCAGATTCGTTAAGAGATGTTATAAAGAGGAGAGGGACCAATTCTCATTAGTCAATGAGGACAGAACAAGAAGCAATAGGCTTCAATTCCACAAGGGAAAATTTAGGTTAAATATCAGGACTAACTTTCTAACAATATGAACAG
Source organism: Halichoerus grypus (assembly GCF_964656455.1). Lineage (NCBI taxonomy): Eukaryota > Metazoa > Chordata > Mammalia > Carnivora > Phocidae > Halichoerus > Halichoerus grypus. The sequence continues at coordinate 84,959,465 of NC_135714.1, forward strand.
TTGGGAATGGCACTAGCTGCCAGGGGAGGCAGTGGAATCGTCATCATTGGAGAGATTCAAGGCAGAAACCCCACACCCATTGATCAGGAATGACTAAGTAATAATAAAATCAATCCCGCTGTGATTCACGGGGAGAGATTAGTGCCCCAGCATAGGTCCTTCCAACCCAAATGATTATATGATTAAGATACCAGCACCCACGGGGAATCGATCTGTGTATAAGGGAGGGAAGAGAAACTCTTTACAAGCCACAGCTGTAAATCTGAAAATTAAGTAATCTAGGATGTTTTGCTAAGGGAGAGACCAAATCAGCTTAGGAGGTGTGCAGAAAGACTCCATTAGAGAGCACAGCATTTATCCTAAAATATTAATCTGACTTTGTCAATGTTTCAGATAGAAAAATTGAGACCCACAGCATTATTAATTTGCATGACTGGATTCAATTCAGACATGCTGAACAATATTTTAATTATCAACCCGAATTTGGAATATTCTCATGGTCTGAAAAAGAAAAACTAAAAGTAAGATAATTCTTAGAAAAATAATTTTTCCAAGGCAGAGTTAGGGGCTTTTATTTTTAAAAAGGCATTGAAATGCTCTTTTTGCTTCATACACACCCGAGGGTTTTACCTGATGGGCATGCAACTCTAATTAAGATCCACGATCCACATAATTCAATCGCAGTGTGGGTCAAAATTACCAATTCAATTTTTTAATCTTAAAATTGATTTCTACGACTGTGAGTCCCAGAGTGAATTTCAGTATTATCCACAGCATTCTAGTTCTCCATGCTGCCTTATCACATTGCCTCTTGCCAACACTGCACCAGTTATTTTGAATCTCTGAAAAGGCACTATTTAATTTTTGAGTTCACTCTTTCCTTCTCCACCTTTCCAGTTTACCTTTAAAGAAAAAAAAAAAAAAAAAAAAGCCACGCTGCCTTCCGCTCGCCTGAGTAGGCTGTGCTATTACTACCATCCACATCATCAGGGTTACAGCGCTCGCTGTAGTAGATCATGCCTGTGCTGTCATGGTGATGATATATGATGGAAAAAGCCATCCGTCTGAACATTCGAGGCACAAAGGCTGGAACAGTAATGAGGTAGCCCCGCACAAGCCTGGCATGCACAGAAGTGGACATTTACCCCCAAATAAAAGTGGACGACTCTGTAAATGGAGAATCTTTAGATGGGAAAGAAAAACCCTAGAAGATGATTTTTTTTTTTTTGCTTAGAGACCTTTTATGTCTCCCAAAACATTAAAAAATAATGGGTTCCTGAATTAAAAACCTTTCAAAGCTTCTCACTGCTATTTCCTCCTTTTACTTTTTCCCCGTCTCTCATATGTATTTTTCTCTTCTTATCCCCTCTGTTGCCACCCCATACTCAGAGTCTGAGCATCATTCCCCTGGACTGTGTTCTCTCTCTGCTCAAGTACACCTTCCATACCACTGCTAGACTCATCCTAGTAAATGCTACATTCATCATATCACTCTTCTAATCAGAGATTTTTAAATTTTCTCCATGCTCTACCAAATATTGTTCACATCCCTTGCTTGGCATAAAAGGCCCTGTAAAATTTCGTCTTCGCTTGTTTTTCTCACTGTAAGTTACCCTACATTGTCAAATAGGACTTCTGGTCTTTCGGGATTTGCTTTCTTATCCAGACCCTACCTTGACAAATAGGACAAACGGTATTTCAGGATATGCTTTGACTTTTTATATCTTTGCATCTTGCCAAACCCTCCACCCAAGATGAAAAGTAAATAATGGGGCAAGTTTTACTGTAAGACACCTGAATTCAAATGTACTGGTTATAACCTTAGGGCAAGCTGTTTTATTGCTCTCTCAGTTTCTTCATCAGTGAGAATGGGGATAACAGTACTATCTCAAAGAATTCTTGTGAGGAATGAATGAGAAAACATATGTAAAGCAAGTACGTGACAGTCAACAAAGGCAGCTTCTATTGCATTGTTTTGACCTTATTATGAATGCTTTGGTTCATTCTGTAAAGGTGATTTTAATGCTATTTTCTCTGAGGCTTCTTTATCTCATTTATTTCAATTGAGCTTTTCCTCTTCCGAGCTAGTACAGCATTTTTCTGTCATATCTTGTCATCTCTGATATTTTCCATATGGGAAAAGAAAGTCCTCCCCAGAATATCTTGAGGATAGAAACTGTGTCTCCCATCTATCTCCCACAACACCTACAAGTGATCAACACATGCTAGGTATTCAGCATATTATTTTGAATGAATCCATATTTGTATGTGTTCCTTGTCTTCCCCAAGCTTAAAGAGGTTTTGCATTTATTTGGAACAATCTAACTCTAACGGAATAAAAGCTCAAGCACGTTTTGGTTGGCAGGACAGATTACACAACTGGTTGTTACGCTCTCACAACGAAAGCAAAGTTGAAGCTAGTTTTGTGGGAAGATTCGTTTTCTACCTTCATCGCTTAAACATTCTTTAATACAAAAAAAAAAAAAAGCCCAATCTAAAATCTTAAAGTCTACTGGTGCGTCCTAATTTAAGTAACTAGATTTCTTCAAGCTGCTCTGCACTTAGTGGTACTATTTCTAAACCTAAGCAACTGGCATGCTGGTAAGCTTGTCCTCATTTCAGGTTTTAGCCCTTTAATTTTAATCCATTTTGCTCTAAGAAATATGTCTACAACTCTACCACGTGAAAAGTACATTATTTTCAAGGTTTCTTCAAGTACTTTTATAAACCGATTCCTACAGAAACACAATACAGTTCACATCTAAGTTTCCTTTTTCTTTTTGGAGTTCAAGAAAATTTGGTCTGGTGAACAATAAAATGGAAGAGGGGCTAGATGGAAAATAATTTTTTCTTGCAATCAATCAGCAGCACAGTACGTGGGCTTTCAAGATCACTGTTGCCAGCAGAGGTCTTTAAGTCAAAGATCAGCCCCTTCTCTACTTTGGGGTCACTAGTAACTCCAAGTAACCACTGTGACCCAGCCTGCCCACCAGCGTCTTCCACGCCCAGGTTCTCCTCTGCTTTGTCTTCTGCAGCAGCATTGACCTTCTGGGCTTCCTGCCAGCCTTCCTTGCCTTTGCATTGCACTCTCCCCAGACCATGACTGCTCCCTACCTCTTCTGCATGGAGATATTTATCCTTCATAGTTTACCTTAAAAATGTCTTCCCTAGAAAAGTTTTGGCTCTGACTTATATTACACCCCCACCTCACTCGTCAGTCTAGATTAGTCTGCACTGCTAGAAACATGCTGTTCTGCTCCTTTATGGTAGCTATTACACTTGTAATAAAAATAATTAATTTGTGCACATACTTGCTTAAGATATATTTCTCTGGATGGAACCTAAACTCAATGGGTGAAGAAAAACGTTTGACCTACTCCCCTCTGTGTCTCCAAGGCTGATCACATAAAAAGCCCCGAGTAAAATTGTTATGAGTGAGGGGAGAAAGTGTATCACTAAACTGGCCATTTCCCAGTGAAAAATCAGGTAGTAGGCCATCCATTCCTTCTGTCAACAGCTGATGAAACAAAACAAAACTCTGCTTTCTGAAAAGATAACCTAAAAATCTTGCTGAGACTTTTATTTCCTGTGCTAAAATGAATAAGAACAATAAAATACCCACCTTTCCCAAAATAAAAACAAGAACAAAGAACCCAAAAAACTTTGCTTGCTTGGATTCAAAATGGGGGGATAAATCATCGCTCACTGGTAACTAATGGCACTAACATTTTTTAGGTAATTTAAAAGAATTTTGAGCCAGAAAATATAGTGAAAACAGACAATTTTTCTTACTTATGGGGGACATTTATTTCTGTAAAGTTCTTTCTGATTGGTAAGCTTTTAATATCTTGACCTTCCTAGGAAGATGACATAGAGTTATCCAACCTTTCAAGCAATTCGAGCCATTTCTTTAGTGTTTGTAAATTCCATCATCTAAAGAAGAGTTTTTGTAATTTCTGGTTACCAGAAAAATGCTGTGGACTTCAAATATCTGACCGCTCTTATTTCTCCTCTGCTAGGCAGGCTGGAGGTGGGGGAGCCGAAAATCAATGGGACTGCACATCCCTGTATGGGCTCTATTCCAATGACCAAATTATAAGATGTTCTCCTGGACTTTTTAGAGTAAATATTTTTAGTGTATGCTTCTCAAACTTGGACATGCAATAAAGAGTATTTGACTAAGTCACATCTAATGACTAAATTCTTAAAATTATCATCCGGAGAGCATTATCAATGGCTAAATTTCATAGGGTTTATTGTCCCTCCTGATAACCTCAAAGAAAGCCATTTTCATTCTTTTTGAAAAGGGATGGTCATAGGTGAGTAATGACAACAATGGGTTGATAAATATTCCTTAGAGATAGACAGGGCCCTGCCTAAGTCTGACTGTTTTGATTAGTTTCCTTCCTTCCCTCCCCTCCTCTCTCCTTCTCTCCCCTCCTCTCTCCTCCCCTTCCCTCCTTTCTTTCTTTCTTTCTTCCCTCCTTTCTTTCTTTCTTTTTTTCTTTTTTCTTTTTCTTTCTTTCTTTCTTTTTCTTTCTTTCTTTCTTTCTTTCTTTCTTTCTTTCTTTCTTTCTTCTTTCTTTCTTTCTTTCTTTCTTTCTTTCTTTCTTTCTTTCTTTTCTTTCTTTCTTCTTTCTTCCTTTCTCTTTCTTCCTTCCTTCCTTCCTTCCTTCCTCCTTTCTTTTTTTTAATTTTTTTTAATGTTATGTTAATCCCCATACATTACATCATTAGTTTTAGATATAGTGTTCCATGATTCATTGTTTGTGCATAACACCCAGTGCTCCATGCAGAACATGCCCTCCTCAATACCCATCACCAGGCTAACCCATCCTCCCAACCCCCTCCCCTCTAGAACCCTCAGTTTGTTTTTCAGAGTCCATCGTCTCTCATGGTTCTTCTCCCCCTCCGATTTCCCCCCCTTCATTCTTCCCCTCCTGCTACATTCTTCTTCTTCTTTTTTTCTTTCTTAACATATATTGCATTATTTGTTTCAGAGGTACAGATCTGAGATTCAACAGTCTTGCACAATTCACAACGCTTACCAGAACACATACCCTCCCCAGTGTCCATCACGCAGTCACCCCTCCCTCCCACCCCACCCCCCACTCCAGCAACCCTCAGTTTGTTTCCTGAGATTAAGAATTCCTCATATCAGTGAGGTCATATGATACATGTCTTTCTCTGTTTGACTTATTTCGCTCAGCATAATACCCTCCAGTTCCATCCACGTCGTTGCAAATGGCAAGATCTTATTCCTTTTGATGGCTGCATAATATTCCATTGTATATATATACCACCTCTTCTTTATCCATTCATCTGTTGATGGACATCTTGGCTCTTTCCACAGTTTGGCTATTGTGGACATTGCTGCTATAAACATCGGGGTGCACGTAGCCTTTCGGGTCCCTACTTTTGTATCTTTGGGGTAAATACCCAGTAGTGCAATTGCTGGGTCATACCGTAGCTCTATTTTCAACTTTTTGAGGAACCTCCATACTGTTTTCCAGAGTGGCTGCACCAGCTTGCATTCCCACCAACAGTGTAGGAGGGTTCCCCTTTCTCCACATCCTCGCCAACATCTGTCATTTCCTGACTTGTTAATTTTAGCCATTCTGACTGGTGTGAGGTGATATCTCATTGAGGTTTTGATTTGGATTTCCCTGATGCCGAGCGATATTGAACACTTTTTCATGTGTCTGTTGGCCATTTGGATGTCTTCTTTGGAAAAATGTCTGTTCATGTCTTCTGCCCATTTCTTGATTGGATTCTTTGTTCTTTTGGTGTTGAGTTTGATGAGTTCTTTATAGATTTTGGATACTAGCCCTTTATCTGATATATCATTTGCAAATATCTTCTCCCATTCTGTCAGTTGTCTTTTGGTTTTGTTGACTGTTTCCTTTGCTTTGCAAAAGCTTTTTATCTTGATGAAGTCCCAATAGTTCATTTTTGCCCTTGCTTCCCTTGCCTTTGGCGATGTTTCTAGGAAGAAGTTGCTGCGGCTGAGGTCGAAGAGGTTGCTGCCTGTGTTCTCCTTTAGGATTTTGATGGACTCCTGTCTCACATTGAGGTCTTTCAACCATTTGGAGTCTATTTTTGTGTGTGGTGTAAGGAAATGGTCCAGTTTCATTCTTCTGCATGTGGCTGTCCAATTTTCCCAACACCATTTGTTGAAGAGACTGTCTTTTTTCCATTGGACATTCTTTCCTGCTTTGTCAAAGATTAGTTGACCATAGAGTTGAGGGTCCATTTCTGGGCTCTCTATTCTGTTCCATTGATCTATGTGTCTGTTTTTGTGCCAGTACCAGACTGTCTTGATGATGACAGCTTTGTAGTAGAGCTGGAAGTCTGGAATTGTGATGCCGCCAGCTTTGCTTTTCTTTTTCAACATTCCTCTGGCTATGCGGGGTCTTTTCTGGTTCCATACAAATTTTAGGATTATTTGTTCCATTTCTTTGAAGAAAGTGGATGGTATTTTGATGGGGATTGCATTGAATGTGTAGATTGCTCTAGGTAGGATTGACATCTTCACAATATTTGTTCTTCCAATCCATGAGCATGGAACGTTTTTCCATTTCTTTGTGTCTTCCTCAATTTCTTTCATGAGTATTTTATAGTTTTCTGAGTACAGATCCTTTGCCTCTTTGGTTAGATTTATTCCTAGGTATCTTATGGTTTTGGGTGCAATTGTAAATGGGATCGACTCCTTAATTTCTCTTTCTTCTGACTTGTTGTTGGTGTATAGGAATGCCACTGACTTCTGTGCATTGATTTTATATCCTGCCACTTTACTGAATTCCTGTATGAGTTCTAGCAGTTTTGGGGTGGAGTCTTTGGGATTTTCCACATAAAGTATCATATCATCTGCAAAGAGTGAGAGTTTGACTTCTTCTTTGCCGATTTGGATGCCTTTGATTTCTTTTTGTTGTCTGATTGCTGTGGCTAGGACTTCCAATACTATGTTGAATAGCAGTGGTGATAGTGGACATCCCTGCCGCATTCCTGACCTTAGGGGGAAAGCTCTCAGTTTTTCCCCATTGAGAATGATATTCGCTGTAGGTTTTTCATAGATGGCTTTTATGATATTGAGGTATGTACCCTCTATCCCTATACTCTGAAGAGTTTTGATCAAGAAAGGATGCTGTACTTTGTCAAATGCTTTTTCTGCATCTATTGAGAGGATCATATGATTCTTGTTCTTTCTTTTGTTAATGTATTGTATCACGTTGATTGATTTGCGGATGTTGAACCAACCTTGCAGCCCAGGGATAAATCCGACTTGGTCGTGGTGAATAATCCTTTTAATGTACTGTTGGATCCTATTGGCTAGTATTTTGGTGAGAATTTTTGCATCCATGTTCATCAGGGATATTGGTCTGTAATTCTCCTTTTTGATGGGGTCTTTGTCTGGTTTTGGGATCAAGGTAATGCTGGCCTCATAAAATGAGTTTGGAAGTTTTCCTTCCATTTCTATTTTTTGGAACAGTTTCAGAAGGATAGGTATTAATTCTTCTTGAAATGTTTGGTAGAATTCCCCTGGGAAGCCATCTGGCCCTGGGCTTTTGTGTTTTGGGAGATTTTTGATGACTGCTTCTATTTCCTTAGTGGTTATAGGTCTGTTCAGGTGTTCTATTTCTTCCTGGTTCAGTTTTGGTAGTTGATACATCTCTAGGAATGCATCCATTACTTCCAGGTTATCTAATTTGCTGGCATAGAGTTGCTCATAATGTGTTCTTATAATTGTTTGTATTTCTTTGGTGTTGGTTGTGATTTCTCCTCTTTCATTCATGATTTTGTTGATTTGGGTCATTTCTCTTTTCTTTTTGATAAGTCTGGCCAGGGGCTTATCAATCTTGTTAATTCTTTCAAAGAACCAGCTCCTAGTTTCGTTGATCTGTTCTACTGTTCTTTTGGTTTCTATTTCATTGATTTCTGCTCTGATCTTTATTATTTCTCTTCTCCTGCTGGGTCTAGGCTTTATTTGCTGTTCTTTCTCCAGCTCCTTTAGGTGTAGGGTTAGGTTGTGTACTTGAGACCTTTCTTGTTTCTTGAGAAAGGCTTGTATTGCTATATAGTTTCCTCTTAGGACTGCCTTTGCTGTATCCCAAAGATTTTGAATAGTTGTGTTTTCATTTTCATTGGTTTCCATGAATTTTTTTAATTCTTCTTTAATTTCCTGGTTGACCCATTCATTCTTCAGTAGGATGCTCTTTAGCCTCCATGTATTTGAGTTCTTTCCGACTTTCCTCTTGTGATTGAGTTCTAGTTTCAAAGCATTGTGGTCTGAAAATAGGCAGGGGATGATCCCAATCTTCTGGTACCGGTTGAGACCTGATTTATGACCTAGGATGTGATCTATTCTGGAGAATGTTCCATGAGCACTAGAGAAGAATGTGTATTCCGTTGCTTTGGGATGGAATGTTCTGAATATGTCTGTGAAGTCCATTTGGTCCAGTGTGTCATTTAACGTCTTTATTTCCTTGTTGATCTTTTGCTTAGACGATCTGTCCATTTCAGTGAGGGGGGTGTTAAAGTCCCCCACTATTATTGTATTGTTGTCGATGTGTTTCTTTTCTTTTGTTATTAATTGCCTTATATAATTGGCTGCTCCCATGTTAGGGGCATAGATATTTACAATTGTTAGATCTTCTTGTTGGATAGACCCTTTAAGTATGATATAGTGTCCTTCCTCATGTCTTATTACAGTCTTTGGTTTAAAATCTAATTTGTCTGATATAAGGATTGCCACCCCAGCTTTCTTTTGGTGTCCATTAGCATGGTAAATGGTTTTCCACCCCCTCACTTTCAATCTGGGGGTGTCTTTGGGTCTAAAATGAGTCTCTTGCAGACAGCATATCGATGGGTCTTGTTTTTTAATCCAATCTGATAGCCTGTGTCTTTTGATTGGGGTATTTAGCCCATTTACATTCAGGGTAACTATTGAAAGATAGGAATTCAGTGCCATTGTATTGCCTGTAAAGTGACTGTTACTGTATATTGTTTGTGTTCCTTTCTGGTCTATGTTGCTTTTAGGCTCTCTCTTTGCTTAGAGGACCCCTTTCAATATTTGTTGTAGGGCTGGTTTCGTGTTTGCAAATTCCTTTAGTTTTTGTTTGTCCTGGAAGCTTTTTATCTCTCCTTCAATTTTCAATGACAGCCTAGCTGGATATAGTATTCTTGGCTGCATATTTTTCTCATTTAGTTCTCTGAATATGTCCTGCCAGTCCTTTCTGGCCTGTCAGGTCTCTGTGGATAAGTCTGTTGCCAATCTAATGTTTCTACCATTGTAGGTTACATATCTCTTGTCCCGAGCTGCTTTCAGGATTTTCTCTTTGTCTCTGAGACTCGTAAGTTTTCCTATTAGATGTCGGGGTGTTGACCTATTTTTATTGTTTTTGAGAGGGGTTCTCTGTGCTTCCTGGATTTTGATGCCTGTTTCCTTCCCCAAACTAGGGAAGTTCTCTGCTATAATTTGCTCCATTATACCTTCTGCCCCTCTCTCTCTTTCTTCTTCTTCTGGGATCCCAATTATTCTAATGTTGTTTCGTCTTATGGTATCGTTTATCTCTCGAATTCTGCCCTCGTGATCCAGTAGTTGTTTATCTCTCTTTTTCTCAGCTTCTTTATTTTCCATCATTTGGTCTTCTATCTCACTGATTCTTTCTTCTGCCTCATTTATCCTAGCAGTTAGCGCCCCCATATTTGATTGCACCTCATTGATAGCCTTTTTGATTTCTACTTGGTTAGATTTTAGTTCTTTTACTTCTCCAGAAAGGGTTTCTCTAATAACTTCCATGTTTTTTTCAAGCCCAGCTAGTATCTTTAAAGTGATGATTCTGAACTCTAGTTCTGACATCGTACTAATGTCCGTATTGAGTAGGTCCCTGGCAGTCGGTACTACCTCTTGTTCTTTTTGTTGAGGTGATTTTTTCCATCTTGTCATTTTGTGCAGAGGAGAATAGATTAATGAGAGAACAAAATGCTAGCAGGGTAACAACGTCCCCAGAAAATATACTCTAAACAAATCAGAAAAGACCTGAAGCAGTGGGAAAAGAAAGGGAAAGAGAGAAAAAAGAAAAGGAAAGAAAAAAAGAAAAAAGAAAAAGATAAAGATAAAAACAAACAAAAGCAGAACAAAACAAAACAAAACAAAAACAGAATGTGATCAAATATGATCAGGCTGGATTATAGATCAGTGCCACACACTAGATTTTGGGTGTATTTTGGTCTGTTAAAAGAAAGTGCCTCCCAAAATTTTAAAGAAAGAAAAACTTATATATGTACAAAAATAAGGGTTGATATGATGAAGGGATGGAATATGACTGTAAAGATGGAAATTATAAAAAATTTTTTAAAAAAGGATTTGATAAGTTGTTTGAAAAAAGAAAGAAGAGGATTAAAAAAAAAAAAAGAAAAAAGGGAGAGAATGTGATCAGGCAGGGGAGTAGAAAAAAACCATACACTAGAGATTTAGAGTATATTTTGATCTGTTAGAAGAAACTATCTCAAGATTTTAAAGAGAGAACAACTTATATATATATGCCAAAAATACAGGTAACTACTATGAAGGGATAGAATATACCTTTAAAAATGAAAAATAAAAATGTTTTTTTTTAAAAAAGGGATTGATAAGATGTTGGTTGAAAAAGGGAAAAAGAAAAATTCAAAAAAAAAGAAAAAAGGAAAAAAGAAAAAAAGACAGTTAAAAAAAAAATAATAATTAACTTTGAAAGACTAAAGAATCATGGTAAAAAAGCCATGAATTCTATGTGCAGTATTCCCCTAGCGCTGGAGTTCTGCCGTTCTCATTGATCGTTAAACTTGGTCTTGGCTGGCTGTTCTCGCTGATCTTCTGGGGGAGGGGCCTGTTGCCGTGGTTCCCAAATGTCTCTGCCGGAGGCAAAATTGCCCCACCCTTGCCGGTCCGGGCTAAGTAATCTGCTCGGGTTTGCTCTCCGGAGCTTTTTTTCCCTGCAAGCTTTCCGTACAGCTTTGGAGGCGGAGAGTGAAAATGGCGGCCTCCCAGTCTCTGCCCGTTGGAGCCGAGAACTCGGGGTCCCGCTCCTCAGTGAGCCCCCAGAGAAAAGCAGTCAGTCACTCCCGTCTCCCCGGTCTCCGGCCACACTCTGCGCTCACCCGGCCTGTGACCGCGCCTTTCTAACTGGCACCTGACCCCGGGTGGAGTCTCCAAACCCAGCAGATCCCCGCGGTGCGCTCCTGCACCTCTCCTCCCGGGGGAGGAAGGTGAGTCTCCCCGGATCTACTGCTTGTCGGGTCCCTGCTGGAGGAGTAGTGGCCCGACTGTGCCGCGGATCACGGTTTATGACAACCCCGAGCTGAGAGCCGCGCCTGGGCTCCGTCTCTGCAGCCGGCTTCCCTGCTCCGATACCTGGGAGTTCTGCCGCACTCAGGCACCCCCTGGTCTTTCTGTGACCCCGAGGGTCCTGAGACCACACTGTCCCGCGAGGGTTCCACCCCCCACTTCGCCACCAGAGTGACGTCCCTCAGCGGAGCAGACTTCTAAAAGTTCCAACTTTGTGCTCCGCGGCTCTATCACTTGCCAGAAGTGGCCGACGGAGGCCCCTCCCCCGCCGTCTATCCTCCCGAATATCGCCTCGAATTCACTTCTCCGCACGTCCTACCTTCCAGAAAGTGGTCGCTTTTCTGTTCAGAGAGTTGTTGCTCTTCTTTTCTTCGATCTCCTGTTGAGTTTGTAGGTGTTCAGAATGGTTTGATCCCTATCCAGCTGAATTCCTGAGAGGAGACGAAATCCAGGTCTCCTACTCCTCCGCCATCTTGCTCCACCCCTCCTTCCTCCTTTCTGTGTGTGTGATGCAGCTTATGCTTACTAGTTATAATGAGCATGGTCTCTGGGATTAGACTGCCATATTCGATTCTGGGGCTATCGCCTTACAAGGAGTTTGGTATCGGGCAGATTACCATTGTTTGCCTTACTTGACCACTAATAGCCCCTACTTCACAGAACTAAATAAGATGACCTATGTGGAGTCTTCAGCACAGTGCCTTACACATATTAAGTGTTAAGTACTAGTTATTATCATAGCACATGCTACGGATTCTGGTTTTATATTTTTGTCACCAAGTCTTTAAAAAGTTCTATGTCTTCTCCTTACATTCTTTATTTGAAATACTATTTAGGAAAATTCTTCTGCAGTTTCTCTTCCCAGTCTTCCCACTTGTTAAACCCTTTAAGGCCAGTCCAAGAACTGCTGCTACTTTTCTTTATGTTGAGCTGCCTTTTGAGCTTCTTTCACTTCATCAGACTTATTCATTATAATGTCACATGTAGGTTCACATGTGTGTTCACTGTGATTCCCTCCTCCACCTCCATTTCTGTTCCACAGTCACTTAGGGCCCTTCAACAGCCCATCCCCCAAAGACTGCTTTCCTGCTTAGCTCCCACACCAAAATATACCACTCCTAAACAACTCTCTCTCTCTTCCTCCCTCTCTTGCTGCCTCTCTTTCTCTCTCTTTCTGTCTCTGCCTCTCTCCCACCATGGAAGGACCTATTTATTTCCTACAGAAAAATCCCACAGTTCGGATAGTGCTGGAGGAAAAGTAATTATTCCCTGAAGAGTATATATGTATATATATTAGTAAAGCTATCCCACCAAATAGTATTACTTGACCTCAGAATAGTTTTTAGGTTCTTAAAACATCCTAACATAACTAGGAGACAAAGAAGTTTTTTCTCACTTCATCCCTGCTGCTGTTTGAAGCGTAGGATGAGGTTTTTTCACTCTTGAATTGTGAATTATCCATAGAATGTTTGTTAAATATGCAGTATTTGTATGGCTACATGTACCTATCCTCTCAGTTATTCCTAAATATGTTAGTACCTATACACAGAGGTTCTATAATGGGTAAATGAATAACACATGGATAGTAATTACACCAGAGCCTGGGACAGAGCACAAACTCAAGGACTGTATTATCATTGGTAGTAGATGTTGGTGTTGATTGTAGTGGTGGTGGTTTTGTTGTTATGAAAATGAGAAAATCACAGAAACATTACGCAAATGGAGATTCATTAGAAAAGCATCCATACTTGATTTGTAATCCCACTAGCAATGAATCATTCAATCCAGGCACCAAAGTGAAATGAAAAAGACAATGAAAGACACAGTTACTTGATATTAACATACTAGTTGATAAATTTTTCTCAAAAGTTTTTTCCACCCTAACACCTAGATTTTTGGGGATTGTGGGAATTTTTACATGTTTATGGAATGGAAATGACCTCAACAGCCCTCCTCCAACGTTTTGTACCAAGCATAGTATTGTGAAAACTAGAGGGCATTTAAAGGGACAAGGAGGTCAAAGAAATGTAAACAGGATTTAAGCATAGACTGCATACCCTCATCAGTTTTTATCTCCTTTTTATTGTGTTACTGGGTCAGTAGATCCGGCTCACTCACTCTTAAAATCACATTTTACTTCTTTTAACAGCAGTGCTACTTGAAGATTTTGTTCACTGACAAAGACATTTCCGAATATTCTTTCCCTTAAAATGTACACCTAGCATTAGTGTGTAACTCTAGTTAGAGTTACACTTTTGTGTTATAAGAAATAATTCCAAGTTTTTCTGATATAATGTATATCTTAAAATTGATAAAATATATAGTACAATGTTTCAAATACTTCCTTTCCCCCTCGATGACTATGAAATAAGCAATGGGATCCTTGGAGTATACGTATATTAGATAGAGCTTCAACCAGTCTGGTTCACCTCCACCATAGCTCCTCATGGAACCTCCCTGGAAAGTTTCTACAGAAGACAACAGAAGTTCGATTATTATTGTTCTAGGAAACCCAAGGGAATATCCAGGTGGACCTAATAAAGTGACTTTCACTAGGAATTATATGATCTCATTTAATGAGAGATAGATATGAATAATAATTTATATTTGAAATTATATAAGGTAAGATGAAAGATGTGACACTCATTTTTTTTTTTCTCAGACTTCAACACTAACACAGATAAAAGCTATTTAAACCTTGTTCCTCATGAACATCTAGGGAGCAATTTTCTTCATATTGAGAATTTGCAAAGGACCTTCTATTGTATCTTCCCATTCCCTTACCAAGCTAGATCATTCAATTTCTGTCAAAGAAACATTGCCCAGGAACAGAAATCAGCCTCTCAAAGGTCAAAGGTTCCATGAAGAGTAGCATGAGGAATGCAGTCCCTGTCATACCCACATGTTGCTAAAGTTTCCAGCACTTCACCTTAGTGGTCCTGCTAAAAGCTGTATCTCTCATGAATCACTTGGGGAAACATCACTCCCCCACAAAAACATAGCTGAGTTCCCAGCATGTGTTTTTATGATCTGGCTCCTTTTGACTCCAGGAAATTAGTATTAGACTCATAAAGTGTCATGAAATCTGACATAAGACGAGAGAATTCACATTCACTGGTCTAAATGTTTGTTCATCCACTTCTTGAAGAAAATCCCTCAATATTTAGAGAAGAAAATCACAATGCTATGAAAATGGGATTTCAATTTGTTTAAGGTCCTCCAATAAATTAAGAGAGGGCTGAGCTACGAAAGCAATATATCTTCAGCTTATGAATGAATTTGGAATAAAATTATCTTTTAGCCCCACAGACTTAAATAACTATTAAGTATTAAAATATTTAGGAACAGAATTCACCAGTTGAAGATGGCTTTTAATGATGGTTAAACCTGCCAAAGGAAGGTAAGAAGAAAAGATGGGGGGAAAAGAAAAAGAGAAATAAATAAAAATGAAAGGAAGAAAAGTGAAGAAGAAAAAAGAAAGTTATAAACATTAAAAAGAGAGTTTAAATATATACATATATATTTCACTGGACCATAAAACACCTTAAAAATTTAGAATAGATATCATGCAGTGTCTGCTCTCAGGCCACAGTAGAATCAAACCAGAAGTCAATAAGAAAGATAGCAGGAAAATCCCAAAATGCATGGAGAGTAAACAATATACTTCTAAATAAAACATGGGTCAAAGCAGAAATCTTAAGAGAAATTAAAAATATTTCGAACTAAATGAAAATGAAACTATCAAAATTTGTGGGATGCAGTGAAAGCAGTGCTTACAGGGAAATGTATAGCATTGAATACATGTGTTAGAAAAGAAAAAAGACCTAAAATCGACAACCTAAGCTTCCATCTTAGGAAACTAAGGGAAACGAAAGAGCAGATGAAACCCAAGGTAAGCAGGAGGAAATAAACAATAAATTAGAGAAGAAGTCAATGAAATGGACAACAGAAAAGCAATAGAGAAAGTCAACAAAACCAAAATCAAGAGGTTCTCTATCACCAATATCCAATTAGAAAATACAGTAGAAAAAATATTTTATTCTCAGTAAATGCAAAAATATAAATTTTCCAGTAATAAAGTTATAAAAAAGTACACAAACAATATGATACAGATACAGAATTTACTAAACTATATAAAATAAAATAACAAAAGAAATGGAGAGCTATTAACATGTGTACTTTAATTTTTTTTAAAGATTTGATTTATTTATTTGACAGAGAGAGATACAGCGAGAGAGGGAACACGAGCAGGGGGAGTGGGAGAGGGAGAAGCAGGCTTCCTGTGGAGCAGGGAGCCCGATACGGGGCTCGATCCCAGGACCCTGGGATCATGACCTGAGCCGAAGGCAGATGCTTAACGACTGAGCTACCCAGGCGCCCCTAATGTTGTGTACTTAACAAGATGAAGTTCTAAGAAATTTAAAATAAAAATTTGTATTTATTTAATAAGTCTTTAAGATAAAATAATTTAACATTTCATCAGGAAACAAATGATTAATCCAACATTTTCAGAAAAATAATAATTAAAAGATACATTTTCTCTCATATATTTAAATATAATATAAAATTAAATAATATGAAATGCAGGAAAAGATATTAAAATCAATAGAAACCTCAGATGCTGGTTTAATTATTGACATTAATGTGATAAACAATGAAGATATGATTTTAAATCAGTGGGGAAAGAAAATAATATTTATTAATTAATCTGGAAATTCTTTGTTACTGAAGGTAAAAAGCAGGTTCAGATAATTCTATTTTATGAAAAAGCAGAGCAAATTTAGGATTACCTTTTCAAGAAACTAAATATAATAAATGAAATAAAAAGCATAAGATGAAAATAGAGGTAAATATCAGAATGAATATTTATTCATATGAAAAAAATGGTAAATAAAAATTGATGGAAGTGACTATAGAAAAAAGTTCTGTATGTCAGATACATCACAAGTAAAATCAGAAGTAAGCAACAAACTGGGAAATACATGTAAACAAATTACTACTACCTTTAATAACAACAGGATGTTCAAACAGAAGGGAAAAGGTTAAACATCCAAATTTTAAAAATAGCAAAGGCACTTGAATTGGCAATTCACGAAAGAAGAACTATAAATGACCAATAAACTTATGAAATTATGTTCAAAGTACAAGTAATCAAAGATGCAAAAATTTAATCATTAATGAGATTCTCTTCTTTTTACTATTTTACTGATAATCTTAGTAAAGATTAATATGTGTGTATATACACACATATATATTATTCCTTGAGTTTTCAAGGAAATTATACTCTTATAAACTGATACTGTGTAAAATTTTTCAATTTCCCAAAAATAATTTGGCAATATGAATCAAAAACTTCAAAAATAATGTGCATTTTCTTTGAACCAATAATAGAACAATAATCTTGTAGGTTATGTTCTTATAGTTATGACAGTGAAAAATTGCAGCCAATCTAAATGTCCAAAGAGGAAATTGGTAAAATAAATTATAGTAAATGTATATGATATACAGACTTCAAAAATATTTAATTGTAAATTGTTCATGATGAATGGTTATTTTAAAAGGATAAACCGTAGAATAGTATATATAACATGCTCCCAATTTTGTATGACCAAATTAGCAAAAATATATATATATATACATGATTGTGCGTGTGATTTGTGTATAATTGTATACACACAGTAATAGTTATTCTGAATTTTAGGATTGCAGGTCATTTTAGGTTTTATATATTTTTCTGTCAGAATTTTCTACTTTGGAAAAAATTAATTCAAATAATAAAACTTGAATTTTGACTTCAATTAAATACAAATAAGTTACATAAAAAGACTTGGTCTGTGAAACGATTAAAGATGAAAGGTAGCATAATCCAATCAATAGTTTTTCTAAAGAGGAACACAGTTTAAAACTCTATGACATGTTGCTTTTAAGAATATAACACATTTAGGGGCGCTTGCATGGCTCGGTCAGTTAAGTGAGGGACTCTTGGTTACGGTGGGGGCAATGATCTCATGGATCGTGAAATTGAGCCCTGGGTGGGGCTCTGCGCTCAGCGGGAGTCTGCTGGAGATTCTCTCCCTCTGCCCCTCCCTCCCCACTCTCTCTCAAATAAATAAATCTTAAAAAAAATGTAACACATTTAGAATGAAGTGTTAAAGGAATGATAACTTCACTAATACCACTTTACATAATGGTATACAAAAAATTGCACTATCGAGTCTCATACCCTCAAAACGTAATGATTGCCCAATTTCAAGCTGTTTCAGTTTGATAAACTGAAAAATCATGAGAGCTAGCTAAGGCACCTGCAAAAAATATAAACCATTGATTATCTTGACAATCACTATGGAGCATACTATTTCCAAACCAGTTTTTGTTGTGCCTATATTACAGATACTTCCGATGAAGGTGAAAGAACACAGAGGCATCTATAAACTGAAGCATAAAAGTGCTGAATAACACCACCAGTATCCACCCTTGTACCTCTCTGAAGGTGGGTGTTTACGAGAAATGTCCAGAGGACAAAAGGAAGACATTGAATTGGACAACCCCCCGTTGGTAACTTACATCCTGAAACAAGAGATTTGATTACCCTTATCATTATCTCTGCTTGCTGAGCAAAGCTCCCAAAGCTATTAGTGGTCATAAAATTACCCAGCTGTTTTTTAAATTCAACCATAGTATTTGACTCAGTGACCTCTTCGGTCAATGAATTTCACAGGTTGACTATACACATTCATAAGGCATTATTTACCTCAATTTGTTCTGAATTTACTGCCTCTTATTTTTATCAAGTATCTCCCTGTCCTCATCTTATTATGGGACAAGGTTAAAAAAAAAAAAGTGTCCTCTGTAATTTTGAATGCTTCAATCAAGGACTTTTCTAAAATACACCAGATTTTAGAATCTTTTATTAGGAAAATGAAAAATCTAGCTATATTCCATCTAGTCTCTATTAATATTTTATTCTCACCATGACTTCTTATTACTTGGGTGTGAATTCAATTTCTGTTTTATCTCATTATTCTATTTCTTTCATATTATTAACGGCACAAGAATGACAATCATGAATATACAATTTTTTCCAATAAGAAAATTCAAGTTTTTATGATGTGAAAAGATTAAAGTCTTACTAATACTATGATTTTCCTTTAATTGAAGTGTCCATCTTGGTAAAATCAATGCATTCAAAATACTTAAATTTTAAGTTAGCCAAACCAGACTAGGTGAATATGCTCTTCAATAAAGATATTTTTAGCATTATCTTTGAAAGCTGATTCTTTCTGCTAGATTGTTCTGGAGGAATTTAGATCCACCAAAATTAGAAGAATGGATAAGTTGGGCATCTAGTCATATCATTTGAATAAGTGATTTTGTGTTTTGAGTAACCATAGAGTTGTGCTCCATGAAATGGGTGTATTTCTCACCACAATATTCAGTTACACTCATTACTCAGGGAAATAATTTCTATATATGCAATTTATGTGTTTTCATAGAATCATTTTCTGTAGTCATGAATAGTTATGCTATTTATAAAATTAGCTATTTTCAGGCATATAGTCAGGTATAATTTTCTTTTACACAGTATATTCTTTCATAGTTGAAGCTATTTGCAACCCTTGTTGTATGTCATCATATCCCTTCAAGACTCCCTCATTCATGTAATAAAGACACGTAAAGCTACTTTAGAAATAAAATAAGACATGATGCATGTATACAAACAATTAAAACTCAAGGACACCAAAGAGTAGCCCCTCCTTGTTATTTAGCCTCTCTTAAGGTACAGTCCGAGGAACACTTGCCTGATAAAAATACAAGTTTCTGGGTTTCAGCCTCGACCTGTGGGGTGGGACTGAGCCAGCCGTTTAATCGAACTCCTTATCTGTGCTCATCACAATTCTCTTTAGGCCTTTTCTCAGGTTTAAGTTTCCCCCTGGGAAAGCTTGTCCATACTTACAGCTTTAGCTGTACACCTCCTCAAGTTGTATCTCCAGCTTGGAGTTCACTTTTGAGTATCAGATGTCGCCTCCTGGTTTGTCTCTGAGATATTTCATAATTAGACTGAAGTAATGACCTCACCCTAAAATCTTGCCTTCATCTAGTTTCATCTACTTTGCTTGCAGTGAATGGTTCACTTATTGAAGTGCCTAAATCAGAAACCCTTGATCATCTTTTCCTCTTTCCTTCTCCTTTTAAATTTTTAAGTGGTAAAATGTATCGTCTTATCCATTATTGGATTTCTCTTGGATTTTGGGTTTAGAAATGTACTCATCCCTGAGATCAGCTATGCCATCCTTCTTACTAAATGATGAAGCATGATTGCTAAGTTGTGTGTCCGGGTTAGAGAGCCAGGGTGCCATCATGAAATCGAAAGTGGCCCTATTGAGGAAAAAACCCAAGAGTTTTTTTAGCAGCAACCTTACATAATTCAAATCATAATTAATATCAACAGAGGTTTAATGAGCACTTATTGAACCTTGTGATTTTGAGAAGAAATCTATTCTAAAGAACCCTGGGTATCTATAAAAAAAAATTAAAAAATTAAAAAAGAAGTCTGTGGTGCCCAGTCTGCTTATAATAGTTATATCTTATTCTTCACAATTTCCCATTTATGAAAATCTGAGTTAATATCTTTGGAAAAATATTTACATTTATCTTTTTCTTACAGTTAAATTAGAATTATGTTGCTTTCAGACACACTTTCACGGAAAATAATTACAATATTCTAAAGGCCAAAAAATGTCATTTTGAAAGCTCTCATTTACTTTGCTCTTCTGAAATATCAGTCGGAATGGGACCATTGAAAAAGCATATCCCATTTTAACAGTATCACAAAGATTCTTTTCTTCCTCTTTCTCAAATTAATCTTTCTTATTCATTTGGTAGAACTAATTGCCAAGATGTTTGTCTCAGAAGGAAACACTTAAGGTAGTGATATGTTGTGTTATTACCTCAATATAAATTTTAAATTTCATTATTGGTACTTGCAGATGAGATTTTCTTCCTAAAACAATACAGAAAGGCAATTATTTTTATCACTAATTTGGAAGGAACATATAACAATCAGTGTGTTGTGAGTGTATAGTAGTTAAGAATTTATTCTACATTGGATGACTTTATTTTTGTCCTTATGTGCAGCTTTGATGAATACTCTAAAATGGATTATGTAGGTATAATTTATGTAACATTTGGTACATTCTGCTACAGGTTATAAAGTATAATAAGAAGGACACTTATGAGTCCATCAATACAATTATAAAATAGAGCATCATCATTACTGTGCCCTCAATGGGTATGTGTCTCCTCGATCCCATCCTTCTACCTTTAAATTTGTGTTTACCATTTCTTTGCTTTTAAAAAATAGTTTGGTGATATATCACTCTGCAGGTTTAAAAATTCATTCCTGTGGTTTCAAAAAACTGTAGTTCATTTATTTTCACTGTAATCTAAGATTCTTCTATGTGATTGCTCCATATTTTATTTTTCCATTTTCCTGTTGATAGATGTTTAGGTTTCTTAAGTTTTTGCTATTAAGAAAAATAATACTGTGAATATTCTTATACAGGTCTCATAATACACATGTGTAAGTGTTCTCTATGGCATAGATCTAGAAGTAGAATCGCTGAGTTATCAGGAATGAGAATGTTCATACTTACACAACAATGTCAAATTAATTTCCAAAAGAATTGTACTACTTTACAACCCTGCTGGCAGCATACAAAGATTCTCATTAATCTATATCCTCACCGGGCACCTGGGTGGCTCAGATGGTTAAGCATCTGCCTTTGGCTCAGGTCATGATCTCAGGGTCCTGGGATCGAGTCCCGCATCGGGTTCCCTGCTCAGTGCAGAGCCTGCTTCTCCCTCTCCCTCTGCCACTCCCTCTGCTTGTGCTCTTCTGTCTATCTCTCTGTCAAATAAATAAATAAAATCTTTAAAAAAAAAAAAAAAATCTATATCCTCACCAAAACTTGTAATGTGAATCATAATTTTTGTGATCTGGTGGGTATAACATCGTAGACCATTGTAGTATTACTTACTAATTCTCTGATTACTAAGGGAGGTGAGCATGTCTCCATATCTTTATTTACCATTCAGGTTTTACAAATATTTATGTTGTTTGCCCAATTTTATATCGGGTTGTTTATCTTTTTCTTACTGATTTGTAAGAATTCTTTATATACTCGGTATAATTATTTTTCTCAGTTGTATGTATTCAAATATTTCATATTGTGCTTTTTGAAAAATAGAATTTCTTAATTTCTTTTTTTTAAGATTTTATTTATTTATTTGAGAGAGAGAGAGAGCGAGTGAGGGAGAGAGAGCCTGAGCAGGGGGAGGAGCAGAAGGAGAGGGAGAAGCCGACTCCCTGATGAGCAGGGAACCTGAGGACCTGGGGCTCCATCCCAGGGGTCATGATCTGAGGCGAAGGCAGATGCTTAACTGACTGAGCCACGCAGACGCCCCTAGAATTTCTTAATTTCAATATGTTTAAATGTTTTAACTTTTTAAAGCTTAGAACATTTAATATCTTGTTTAAAAATGTTCCTTAAGATCATAACTGTATTTTCCCACATTTTAAAATCCAAATTACAATGTTTTCTTTTCACATTTATTTTTTTCTTTTCACATTTAAATATCCAAAGTACCTTAATCTTATTTCTATACAGGAATTGTCAAGGAGTTCATTATACAGTAGTAACCAATCGTCCAGAATAACTCATGGGCTTTCTCCCCGTTTTCAGCAGTGCTACATTGTCACAGATCTTGTGAACTCTATTCAACAATTATTTGCTGAGTGCTTACTGTGTGTCAGGTAAACTTCTAGGGGATAGAAATAGAGCACTGAGTAATGGGAGAAATGCCTTACGGTTGGGTCAATTTTGAGTTTCTCTAGGCTCCTGCATTTGTCGGTATCCCGGAATCAATTCCACAATACCTTATTTATTTTATCTGTATAACAAGTTTTATAATGCTGTGGTCTCAGTGTTTGTGTCCCCCCCACCCCAACTTCATACTATTGGTATCCTAACCCCCAAAGGTGATGGTATTAGTAGACGGGGACTTTGGAAGGTGATTAGGTCATGAGAGTGGAATTCTCATGAATGGGATGAGTGCTCTTATGCCAAAGAGATCCCACAGAGCTCCCTAGCCCCTCTACCCATGAGGGTCTGCAGCCTGGACCAGGGTCCTCATGTTGTGATGCTGGCAGCCTGATCTCTGACTTTCAGCCTCCGGAACTGTGAGCAATATACTTCTACTGTGTATAAACCAATTAATACCCAGTTTGTGGTATTTTGTTGTAGCAGCCCAAATGGTAGAACAGGTATCTTACAAGGCCAATTCTGCTTCTGGACTATTTTGGCAATCATTGATCACTTGCTCTTATACCCTTTCATATAAATGTTAGAATTAGCTTGTCAAGTCAGACACACACACACACACACACACACACACACACACACACACAGTAGGAAGTAAGTAAAATTGCGTTGAATAGATAGATCAGTTAGGGGAGAATGAAGATCTTTATAATATTACCTCTTCTAATCCATGAGCATGATACAGCTCTCCTTTTATTTAAGTCTTTAAAAAAATGTTTTTCAAGAAGGTTTTATAAAATTCTCATATTTTCTTTTAAATCTTCTGTCAGATTTGTTCTTAGAAGTTTCCCATTATTATTAATGGTAGTCTTAGTAATATGTTCTCTTACTGGTGGTTGATTGTGTATAAAATCCAATCAATTCTTATATATTTATCTGATCTCCAGTTTGCTAAACCTGCTTTTCTTATTTCAAACAATTCATCTGTTTTCTGTATACATTCTTCTCATCAGTTTTTCCCTGTTCAATCCTTAATCCTTGGAAGTTTATGTCCCTCTTTTTTTTACTTTTTTTAGTCTTTCTTAGACTCATAGACTTCTTGTATATTGCAGAAATAAGAGTTAATAACAAACAATCTGTGTAGCATTCAAAGGGAATGCTTTTAACATTTCACCAATGCAGTAATAGTTTCTGCAGTTTTGGTGGAAACACCTTTTCTCTAATAAGAAACTTCCTCAGTATTTGTATTTTGTAAATAGTTTTTATTATGTGTGTTTTGAATTACATCAAATATATTTTATGGTATTTAATAAGATGATAATAATTTCCCCCATTCTATAATGCAGTCTAATAAATGTATCAATTTACTTATTTTATACTACTCTTGAACTTCTGGAATAAGTTCAACTTGGTCATAATATACCAATATATTGTTTGCTAATATTTTTAACATATTTGCATCATTCCATGAATTAATAAAGTCTTAAAATGTCCATTCACATACTGTTTTTATCTACTTTTGTAATTTAAGTTAATAAGATGAGTTAAGTATTTCTCTTGTTTATTCTTTGGAAACATTTTTAGGAAGTTGAAATGATTTGTTCTTTAAAATTATAATAGCATTTTCCTGTAAAACAGAGAATTAGTTTTTTCTTTGAGGGAAAACTATTACAGATATACTTTCCTCTGACATTCTTGAACTGCTCAGGCTTTTTGTTTCTTCCTCATTCAGATTCCTTTACTAGGAATTTGTCTAATTTGTCTAGGTTTCCACATTTATTTTTAGCAGAAAATTTCTCATATTATTCTCTGACACTTTTTGTCCTTATTGAAATTATTTCATCTATTTCTTCTTTCTGTTTTGGCTCTTCCCTGTCCTTTTCTTGTTTTATAGACTATGTTTGTATTGTTTAGTAATTATGCTTTTTGTTTACTATTTCAAAAATTTCAGGGGCGCCTGGGTGGCTCAGTGGGTTAAGCATCTGCCTGCTGCTCATGTCATGATCTCAGGGTCCTGGGAGGGAGCCTCTCATTGGGCTCCCCCCTCCCCCACCCCCCCCAACCCCCACTCAGCAGAGCAGGGAGTCTGCTTCTTACCCTACCCCTCCCCGTGCTTGTGCTCTCTCTCTCTCTCTCAAATAAATAAATAAAATCTTTAAAAAAAATCAGATCTTTATTATTACATTTTTTCTAATTTCTTTGGATTAGTTCTAATATTTTTAAAATCTTGAGTTGGTTTTTGTGTTCATTAATGTGTAGCTTTTCTTATATTCTAATAAGGACATGTAATGGTTTACACTTCTTCCAATTTGTTATTTTTGTTTCTTCAAAAGTTGGATATGTAGCTTTTTTATGATTTTTTAATGCTAATTATTTTTAATCTTGAATATGATTTATGTTTGTCTTAAAGGTATGTGGGTAACATTCTAAAATCTATCATTTTATAAAACTTTAGTTTTGCTTTTGTCAGTAACTTCTAAGTTTATTCTGTTGTACAATACAATATAGTACAATGCAATAACAATTCTTTAAAATGCTCTCTTCAATTGTCTCTAGCCTTTATACTAAGACATTCAATAAATTTACAATTCAGTGATTATATTTTTAATTCTAAATTTCTATTTTTTCTCTCAATCTGCCTTAATAAAATTGCCTTTCATAATCATATTTTCCTTTCTCATTTTGTGATTCCAGTTTTATTTTTCTTTTGGCATTTTACACATTTTTGTTTTATATTATATTATCTAATAATTACAATGCCTGAAATCTTTGGATTCTAATCTTTTCTTTGTTTCTATATGTATTGTGATATTTGATTGTAAGCTTATATTGATCGATCATAACTAATAAGAATCTTTAGAGCTATATTACATTCATTCTTCAAAAAAAAAAAAGATTTGTATTTGCTTATTCAAAAAGCCAATCTGGGTTAATTTTAGCTCCCTTCCAACTTTTAGACTTAGTGTTAGAGTTTTGGTTCCCACATGCTTCAAAAGACCAAAGCTTACCAAATATAATATTTTGTCTCAAGTTCGCCTATCTTTCAGGTTTGTCTAAGGTTCAAGGCTCCCACACTGATCGTTGCTCAAATATTTTTGTTTTATTAAATGATTTATTTTTTCATTTATTTATGAATCTGGGAGATTTTCCTTATTTTTTATGACCCCAGAAATGCATTAGAAAGCATATTTTATACAGAATCTGGTTTTCTTTCAGTGGGAGGGATTTGCAGAGTTTCTAGTTCTTCAGATTTCCTGAAAAGAGGTTATATTCTCACTGTTAGGCTTTCTGCGCAGTCTACTAAATCATGTAAATTCAACACAGGTATATGAAAGGAGTCTAGAGTTTCCAGAAACATATTTTTAATAATAGTATCTCTGCAATTTGGATTATTAAAAATGAGAGGAAAAATAGATTAAAACATTAAGTGTGATTTTAGTTCATATTTTAAAAATCTTTAATTAAATATTTCAAATATAAGAGAACAAGATACCTCTCATTAATTTTTCCTCCCAATTATGAAGATGCTAATAAGCAAAATAAATAATTAAATTAAATAAAAAATGTTTAAATGAGAAAGATTAGAATTGAATGAAAAATTAATTAGTAAATCAAATTGTTCTGTTAATTTGAAATCTCTCTAATGATCATCTAATGCATTAAATGTGACATTTCTGGTATCCCAATAAGGGATTTACGCTCTCAGATCTCTAATTTTAAATATAAAACTTTCAGGTTTTTTTTTTTTTTTTTGCCTGGGCATAACTGGATTCTCTGTATGATTTAGTCATGGAGAATGGCATGGATCAATGTTGGTATGTCCATGTGTTTGTCTGTCTGTGTGACACAGTGGTTCCAAGGCCTTCCTCAATTCACAGATTTCAAGATAATGGTCAGAAGCTATTTTGGACTTACTGTTCATGTATATTATACCTGGACCATGAAGAGCTAATAAATATTGGTATTATAATCATGGATAAATTATACAGATAATGAAGAGATGAGACAGGCAGACCATACTGGTCTTATTGGGCCAGTGGTTGATATCCAATTTATAGTATCTTTAATTTCACATCATTAATGTTACCTAGAAATAAACTAAAGTTGTAAAATAAAAGAGGTCAGCAATTATTATTTATGATACTATTATAGTTCGAATAAAATGCTCTTTGGGGGGTACAAATCCAAACAAAATCCTTGGGAATTTTAGGATCATAAACAGCATAGAGTAATATGTTAATTAACTGTACTATAATTATATTAATATATTTGCTGTGATGAAAATGTCCATAAAGAAATATATACATCTCACAGATTAAATATATTACTCCATTTCAATTATTTTACTGTATATATTATTAAAGAACGCATTACTCAATAATCTTGATACAATTTTTTTTTTTTTAAAGATTTTATTTATTTATTTCACAGAGAGATAGGGACAGCAGGAACACAAGCAGGGGGAGTGGGAGAGGGAGAAGCAGGCTTCCCGTCGAGCAGGGAGCCCGATGTGGGGCTCGATCCCAGGACCCTGGGATCATGACCTGAGCCGAAGGCAGACGCTTAACGACTGAGCCACCCAGGCGCCACAATTTTTAAGTTTAAAACTTACCTTTCAACATCACTAAGTATGTACGAAAGAGTAAGGCATGTTATAATTCAAATTATTAATTATAGATATCCAGTCTATGTGTAAATGACACTTAAACAATAGGTGAAATCTGTGACATTATTAAAACTAGTTGCTGATCTGAAGAAAAAAATTCTACAAATTATTCACTCTTAGCAATTGCTATATTTAATGCTAGAGATGGCAGCAAGGTTGTAGCTCTCTCTTCTCCAAATTGCAACCCTACAGAAGTCACCCTGTTGCTAAATGTTGACTATTTGCGAGTATAAAAATAAAAAAGTAACTGTATCATTATTTCTTATTTTCCAACGTCATATTAGTAACTGCTTAGAATTCTAAAAATTTAAAATTATTCATTTTTGCCCCCAAATTACCGACAGTTTCCCCTTAACATTCTGTGGTGGTCCTTCGCTGCAGTGTTCTTTTTTTTATATATGTTTTACATATTATAATCATACATATGATTATTGTACCCAGGCACTTCATTTCCAACTAACAACTTCTTTGCAGGAATATTCTTAATGTTTTGAGCCCATCAAGGGAATTATACACTTGAAACAAGACAAAATTTGAAGAGAAAAATACTTTGGTTTTCATGCCACTTCTTTCAAGCCATTTTCTTTCTCACATCTATTTCAGGTCTTTACAAGTCCTTTCTTCAGTGCCCTTTTAAAATTTTTCAATCCCAGACTGGTTTTACGAGTTCTTAGAAAAGACTGTTGAGTGTACTGTTATTTCAGGGGCAACATTATACAAAGAAAGAATAGCACAAAATCACAGACAATTCAGTCAGCTGGTTCCAAGTCATATGACTTGGGTCGTATGGATGACAGGCTATCGTCATTCACACAATTTTTTTGAAAAAAGAAACCTTTACCAAAGGAGCATCTTTAGATTCTGTTTTTAGAGCCTTCTGAGCCATGACTTAGAGTCAGCAGAATAGGCTCTGCGGCTGTGGACTTTAGCATAACCATCAACATTGCTGTTCAAGAAATTATAATTTACAACCAGTCCCAGGTGTAAATGTTGGTCTTTTCTTACCCCCACAAAAAAGACCATAACGTAAATATATGTATATACGGCAAGTAGTGGGGCTGTTATCCAGTGAGGAGTCTCTCATGTGCCACACTGACCACATTAGAACAGTGATGAGCATCCTGATAGCCAGGGGGCAGTTGGAATTGCCTACCTTTCTGAGGAGATCTTAGTCTACCCTGGAGGAAATCTAGTTCACCCTCTGAGGCTTCACCCTTGAGGCTGTGGGACTGCCGTTCCTTTATAGCTCAAAAGTTCCTCTGATCCACTGAGATCTCACTGCACTCAGGATATTTAAATCTCAGAACAAGTGTTTTTGAAGGGGTGTATAACATTGGAAATAAGAAATATCGCCTTAGCTTTTGAGTTGATACAGAAAAGGAAAGCTAAGCTATTTGGCTTTAAATTGTTAAAGTTTCTGTCAGAATAGAATAGTACAAATCCTTCCTTTCATGGTGGGGACTAGAACAGAGCACTCTGCCTTTGTCCCTGGGAAATGTTAAAATGACAACATTTAGAAAGGCTCCAGAAAACAGATGGAATTGTTTAAATTTTTGCAAGGAGAAAGGTCCAAAGAAATGGGGGAAAAATTGATGTAGTCAAGAGGGAGGAGAAAGAGAGAGACTATCACAGATCACATAAAATGCTTAAAAAAAATTAAAAAAAAAAAAAACTAGTATTTCCAAAATAATAGAAAAAAAGACAGAAGGCCTTTGAAAGTTTCTCTTTTTTAAATGATTAAATAACTCCATTCTGAGATGAAGAATAATAAGAAAAAAAGATATAAATCCAAACTTAGAAGTGCAAAAGAAACTGGAATACTAATACCTAAATCTTTTACAACAATATACAATTTATTTAAGCTTCACAAGGTAAATGTATACCAGCTTGGTATGGGAGATGTTTCTAAGGTATTGGTATTTATACATTTTACATATGTGATTTATTAATGTTCTTGTTTGAGAAATAAAAGACAATTTTCTTATATTTGGTTTTATTATTTTTTAAATGTGGTGTTTAACTGGGCACCATCCGTTCCTCAAAAGCACCGTGGTGTTTTTCCATTTATCCTAGGGAGGTGTTCTTTCATGGGCTAGGAAGCAATCTACAGGTTATTTCCTGAAGAGTTCCATGGACATAGAGGGATTATTTATTATTTGCTGACTGTGTGTCAGATACCTTTTTAAATGCTTTAAAAAATTAACAAGTTTTATCCTCATAACAATCATACGCCATAGCTAGTATAATTATATGAGGCACAGACTGACTAATCAACCTGCTCAAATCACCTAGCTGTGGGGAAATACAGCTTCCAACCCTATGGCTCTCACTACAGAGTCTTTTGAGCTTTAAACCACTACACTAAGCCAACCAGACAGAACAATGAAGGGAGAACCTATATTTTCTTTTAAATTCTTATTTCAGTTTTCTCTGAACTGAAAAATAATCATAAAACAAATAAAGCCAAAGAATAACAAAAACAAAATTGAATAGTCTAGCAGATGATCTAATACTTATTATCCAGAGTTGAATGATTTAAATTTTACACAAACACTTCCAAACGAGCATGATCTAAGTTAGTGCTGAATTCTCTAAAACCAAAAGTACAACATTCACAGATTGTAAATGGCCATAGGGCTCCCAACTTTATTCCATGGAAAGTCATCTGAGAGGATTATATCCATTTTCTGTTACTGATTTCATTGTATTTTGATGTATCAAAGAGATGGATTTATTTAAGACCAGCTAATTTTTAACTTGGCCCCAGAATTAGCTAATTCCCCATCTTCAATTTCTAAAGAAAAAGAATAATTTAAAAAATTATATATTATATGACTCCCAGTAAATATTTGTTGAATTAGTGAAAGAAAAGAGATTATTGTGTTTTGTATTAGACTAAACTTTACATTCAAACTAAACAGTAGTAACTAAAAACACATGGATAAAACTTGGTAAATGATTTGATGTTTACTATATATATATATATGTATAAAATTTCCCTTTAAGACAATTGGCGTTACTCTAATCTTAAAGGTGAGTGAAAACTACGAAAACAAACGAAATTAAATATAGACAAAGAGAGCATTCTATAAAATTTTTCAAACTACTCAGATTAGGGTGAAATTAGACTTTGAGGAAGATGTCTAGGAATATTTTCTCTCTCATTTCAATATTTATAATTCCATAAGCTGTTCCTCTTAAGTCTTGATGTCCAATCCTTTAATCATTTCTAATACCCTCTTATTTATATTCCCAAATATTTTTCTTAATTTTTGCAGGTTAAAGACATGTTACTTCCTTTTCAGAGGCCTCTTTTGATTTCCTACTCGAGCTATGTTAAAACATGTATTTTTCAGTTAAAAGCTTCCTATGAATAACTTCTTACATCTCTTTATTCTGAAATTTTGCTACAAACACATTTCACATCTATTTTGCTATATGCTTTCAATGTTTCCTTGCAGTTTGCTTACTTTAAGCTTTTTCGTATATTGATCATTTATATTCTACAACTTATGCCTGAAAAATGTCCCTATTTATTTGCAAGCAAACTTTTTAGTAAAACTACCCAAAATTAATAATAAAAATTTATAAAATCAATGAAAATAACCCAAATATACAGACTTTCTCTCTCTTTCTCTCTGATACACACACACACACACACACACACACACACACAGACGTTAGGTAGCTAGCATTCCGAAATTTTTAGGGAACATCAAATTATTTTCTAAGTTTTGTTCCTGTGGTTTTAATTACTACTATTTCATTAAATTTGTATGTAAAATTTAGTCTAAACAAAACACAATAATCTGTTTTCTTTCACTGATTCAACAAATCTCTATTGAGAGCCTGCTATGTGGCATGTTTTGATTTAGGTTCTGTGAAAAGAGTGGGAAACAAAAAAAATTTTAGTTTGGGGAAAGTGGTAGCCAATTTAGAAAAACAAGTAGAATCCTTCCTTGAGTTCTCACACCAAGAAAAAAAAAAGAAAGGAACTGATCAATATTTTAAATTTGGTGCTAAAAGAAAGGATGTTTGAATTAAAAAATGTAGCCTGAAAGAAAAGAGACTTTTATCAAGAACCAATAAAGAAGAATATATGTCTTTATATGTATATATATATATATATATATATATATATATTTACCGATTTATCAAGGGAAGAATTTGGAACAGATATAGTAGACAAAATTACATAAAAGTGTCTGAATCAATTTAAAAAAACATTTTAAAAAGTACAACAATCCGTCATAGTTAAAAACAAAAACACTGAGAAGACTAGGACCAGAAGAGAACTTTCTCACCCTTAAAAATGGCATTTACAGAGAACAAAAAACAGTAGCTATAAGGGATGCCTGGGTGCTCAGTCCCTTAAGCGTCTCAGTCTTGGTTTTGGTTCAGGTCATGATCTCAGGGTCCTGGGATTGAACCCTGGTTAAGCCCCAAGTCCATTGGGCTCCGTGCTCAGTGGGGAGTCTGTTGGAGGATTCTCTCTCTCTCCCTTTCCCTCTGCCGCTCGCCCTCCACTCTTGCCTCCTCTCCTGCTCCTGCTCTCTCTCTCCCTCTCAAATAAATAAATAAATAAATCTTTTTTAAAAAAACAGCAGCTATCATACTTAATGATGAAAGACCGAATGTTATCCCTCTAAGGTCAGGAATAAGACAAGGATATCCACTCCTGACACTTCTTTTCAGCACTGAAAGTTCTAGCCAGGACAATTAGGGAAAAAATGAAAGGAAGGGAGGGAGCGACGGAGGGAAGGAGGGAGGGAGGGAGGAGAAAAAAAGGCATTCAGATTAGAAAGGAAGCAGTAAAATTATATTTGAAGAGAATATGATCTTACATATAGAAAATCCTAAGGAATCCACAAAAAATAACTAATAAATAACTAATTTCAGTATACAAGATTGATACACAAACCCTAATTGCATTTCCTTAAACCAGCAATTAACAGCCTCAAAATGGAATTGAGAAAAGAATTTCATTTACAATAGCATAAAAAGAATAAAACTTAGGAATAAATTTAACAAAAGATGTACAAAATTTATACTCTGAAACTACAAAAAATTGTTGAAAGGAATTAAAGGAGATATGAATAAATGGAAAGATATACCATGTTCACAGGTTGGAAGACTTACTATCTTTAAGATGGCAATATTCTTCAAACTTACCTGTACATTAAATGCAATCACTTTCAAATTCCCAAGCTGATTATAAAATTCATGTGCCTATGCAAGTGGCACCAAATAGGTAGAAAAAATATATATTCTTGGAAAAATTGAAAAATGCACAGTTTTCAAAACTTACTACAAAGTGAGTAAAACAGCATAGTATTGGCATAAGAACAGACATGGATCACTGGAATAAAATTAAGAGTTCAGAAACAAACCCTTACATCTCTGGTCAAATGATTTTTTAAAATTTTAATTCCAGTGTAGTTAATATACAGTGTTATGTTCATTTCAGGCTTACAATACAGTGATTCAACAATTTCATATATTATTCAGTGCTCATCATGGAAAGTGTACTCTCAATCACCATCACCTATTTCACCCATCCCCCCACCCACCTCCCCTCTGGTAACCATCTGTTTGTTCCCTATAGTTAAGAATCTATTTCTTGGTTTGTCTCTCTCTCTCTCTCTCTTTTTTAATAGTCAAATGATTTTTATCAAAAATGCCAAGACAATTCAATGGGAAAAGAATAGTCTTTTCAATAAATAATACTGGGACAACTGGATAGCCACATGCTATCCAGTTTTATTTTGACCAGAATTATTTTGGACCCCTTCTTTATACCCTACACAAAAATTAATTCAAAATGGATCATAAGCCTAAATATAAGACCTAAAACTATGAAACACTTAAGAAGACATAGGAATAACTCTTGACTTTGGGTTATGCAATTCTTCTCATATACAACACCAAAGTATAAGCAATGGAAAAAATAAGACTTCATAGAAATTGAAAACTTTTGTGCATTAAAAGTTATTATCAAGAATGTAAAAAGATAACTGGTAGAATGGAAGAAAATATTTGCAAATTATATAAATTATACCTAGAATATGTAAAAAACTTATAACTCAATAATAGATAACCCAATCAAAAAATGAGCAAAGGTTTTGAATAGATGTTTCTTCAAAGATGCAAAGGACCAATAATAGAATGAAAAAAGGTTCAGCATTATTAGCCATTAGGGACTACAAATCAAAATCACAATGAAATATACTTCACACTTACTAGAATGTATATAATAAAAAAGATAGATCATAGCCAGCTTTGCAAGGATGTAGAGAAATCAGGACCTTATACATTACTGCTGGGAATGTAAAATGGTGCAGCTGCTTTTCAAAACAGTTTGGCAATTCCTCAAAATGTTGAACAAAGAATTGCCATAGGAGCCAGTCATTCCACTCCTGGGTCTCTACTCAAGAGAAATGAAAACATGTCAACACAAAAATGTCTGTACATAAATGTTCTTAGTAGCATTACTCATAACCAAAAAGTGGAGGCAACCTTAAATGCCCATGAACTGGTGAATAGATAAGTAAAATATATCCATACAATGGAATAATATTAAGCCATAAAAATAAATAAAATGATACATACTATAACATGGGTGAGCCTTGAAAACATTACACGAAATGAAATAAGCCAGTCATGGGAGGCCACATATTGTATTAATTTATATGAAAGGTCCAGAACAAGTAAATCTATAAAGACAGAAAGTATGTTAGTCTTTTCCTAGGTTGTGGGGTTTGGGGACAAATAGAAAATGAGTGCTGGTAGGCATGGGTTTTCTCTGGTGAAGTGATAAGTATGTTCTGAAATCCATTGTGGTGAATGGTTGTACAAGTCTGTGAATATATTAAAATTAAATGAATTGTGTACTTTAAACTGGTGAACTGTAAGTTATATAATTATATCTCCATAAATCTGTTTTTTTTCTTTTTTTGAGAAACGAGATATTTTTTCCTTACGTATCAGATTGGCAAAGATCAATTCATTTTAGAAAATATTTTATTTATTTATTTTTTAAAAGTGTGTTATTTATTTACTTGACAGAGAAAGAGAGCACAAGCAGGGGGAGCAGTGAGCAGAGGGAGAGGGAGAACCAGGCTACCCACTGAGCAAGGAGAGGAACGCTGGGCTCAATCCCAGGACCCTGGGATCATGACCTGAGCCAAAGGCAGACACTTAACCGACTGAGCCACCCAGGCGCCCCTAAAATCTTTAAAGCTATGGTGAAAAAGACACTATTCAAAAAACTTGGGAGACAATTTGAAAAAAATATTACCCCAATTCAAAGAAACATACTTTGAATTAGCAATTGCTCTGCTTGTTTCAATCAGGTATTGACAATATAAGTTGTTACATATTTATACAATGTATTCTATGCAGCCATTCACAAAGAAAGGGGAAGGAGTTTTGAAACTAATCTGTCATCATACACTGCCATGAACTATCTCTACTTGTAGCAGCCAGTTACCCACTTTGTGTGACCTTGTATGTCCCTTCAATGTCTTAATACAGAGGACTCTCTTTCCTTCCTCTCTCTTCCTCCCACCTTTTGTCCTCCCTTCTTTCTTTCTCTCTCTCTCTCTGCAATAATTCTACCATAATTCTTGATAATTTCAATATCCACAGTGATGTTCCCTCCTGTAACTTGGTGTCCATTTCATTAGCTATTTCTCATCATCCTTAGACCTACATTTCCAATAACCTCATAGCCCTTTGCACTCAGAATTTCAATCTTCTCACTTTCAAATTTCCTAGCCTTCCCGATCAATTCTCTAATACTCAAACTTCAAAAAAAATTTTTGCATCACTAGAATCTCTCTTCCACTGATCTGCTGCATTTTTTTTCTGTCCTTCACCCCTTTCATGTGCTTCTTCCCATAATTTCCCAGCCTCGATCCGTCATTAGAACTGCTCCTTTGCTTTCATCCTTTATTCCCCTGATACATTTTTTTTATCCAGGGCACCTAGCTGGAAAAACCTCAAATCTTGGGAAATCCAATACTCTGTTCACCTAGCACCTGTAATCTTCATTGTAACTAAAACAGAATTCAAAACCATCATCCTAACTTGCTATACCTTGTGTTTATTATCACAAACCTGGGGTGGACCATTAGTGCTGTCGGGTGATACTTGTACATTTTCTCTCCCACACTCTCAACAACTGTATCTGTTCTCTCCTTGCTTCCCAAACCTCCAACACCCTTTGCTCTTTTTTCTTGGATGATGCCCTTTTTATTTTGCTTGAAAAAGTGATAATCTTAAGAGGAGTACAACACCTACACACCCACACAAATATCCACAAACTTACTAGCCTCTGTATCCATGTTTTTCTTTATTCCAAGACTTTGTTCCTTTCTGATGCCAAAACCTTCACTTATTTATACAATGGATTACACTGTCTTTGGTTATTAAAAAACATTTGTCCTCCTTTCTGTCTTCTGTATTATCAATTTTTCCATTTAAAACAAATCATTCCCATTATACTCAATCTTAAAAAAATACTTTTGAATTTCATTGCTCTGCAGCAAGATTTCTTTTCGTTTACTTTTTTCTAAATATGAAAATATCTTGAAAATTTTTGTCCATACTTCATGGTTTCATTTTCTCTCATTCTTTTGTTTGCTGAATCTATTCCAGCCAGGCTTTTGTTTATGTATTTTCATTAAAACTGTTCATGACAGGATCACCCATGACTTTCACTTATCAAATCCTAAAGTCAGTTCTCACTCTGGATCATACTTAACCTATTGGTAGTATTTAGTGCTCTTGATCACTTCTTTCTTGAAACACTTGTTTCATTTATTTTTTAGGATTTCTGCCCCATCCAAAAGGATACTCCTTCTCTGTCTCTTTTTATTCCCCCAGCCTCTGATATTGATATTTTCCTGAATTCAGTTCTTGGACATCTTCCTCTTTCTATTTGTGTTTATTACCTAGGGAATCTCATTTCACAATTCTACAATTCATTTCTGTAGCCAGATCCCCAATATTCCACTTACATTTTGAATATCTCAAAATGATTATTTTTAAAACTGACCTTTTTGATTGCTGCCCACTACCTGCACAATCCTGCTCCTCCTATTCTTTTCCCTCTCAATAAATGGTAACTCCATTCTTCTAATTCTTGGGTCAGTAATTTTGGAATCAGACTCCTCTTTTTCTCTATATTCATTTCATCAGCAAATTTTCTCAAAACTTCCTTAAAAATATATTCAGAACTTAACCCTCTCTCAACACTGCCACTATCATCTCTTGCTTTGACTGTGGAGATAGCCTCCCAGTTGGTTTCCATATTGCATGTAGCTCTCCTCTGGTCTGTTTTCTTTAAAGCTGCCTGAGTGGTGGTGGTATTGGTGGTGTTGTTGTTGTTCTTTTTAGATTTTATTTATCTATTTTAGAGTGAGAGCACGCATGCAAGCGCAAGAGCAGTGGGGAGGGCAGAGGGAGAGGGAGAGAGAATCTGAAGCAGACTCTGAAGGGAGGACAGAGCCCCACGCAGGGCTGATCCCACAACCGCAAGATTACAACCTGAGCCAAAACCAAAAGTGGGACACTCAACGGACTGAGCCACCCAGGAGCCCCTGAGTGTTCTTTTTAATACCTAAATTAGATCATTTCAGTTCTCTGCTCAAAACACTCTGGGGGTTCCCTTAACCTACAAGTACCTCCACAACTCCTGTGACCCCACTTTATTACTTTCTATTGTGTTCACTCGGCTGTCCTGCAGTACTCCAGGATACTCAACTTAGAGCTTTATACTGACCATTCCAAATGCACTTCCCCTTGATATCCCTGTGGCTAGATCCTTCATTTCTGGACCACCCCAAAAAAGCATTTTCCCAGGTCTGATTATAATCTTAGTTACTTGAGTAGAGTGGCTTTTTCTAGTTTGTCTACTACACTCAACTTGGCTGACACCACATGAAATTATGGAATAAATAAGCAAAGAAGTCTAATGGAATGATGATTTACTCTCAAGTGAAAATGAAGTTTCACAAAACAGTATGTGAAACATGCTATACCTAGATAGTCAAGTATACATATGGATGGAAATTTTCTGGGCCAATACACAAGGAAATGTATTAGCTATTTACCACTTATGGGTTGGCTAGAAGTAAATTAATTAGACGTCATTTTAATTACAGTGACAAAAATCTAAGCCAACTTAAGTTAAATGAAAAGAGGAATGTTACTCCCTTTAATGTATAAATCTATCAGTAGAAAAGGCAAATGTGGTGCTAGGCCCAGGAGTGTTTGAAATCACAGAGACTCAAAGGAACCCAGAATTTCTTCTGCCTGTCTTTTTAAAAAAATCTGACACTTTCTCATATATTAACATAATTATATCGAATCAACTTTACCCAGAAGGCAGGGTAACTTTATCACCTAAAGATCTGAGTTTACTCCCTTGTGAACTTAGGACCACTGGCTAAAATCACACAAAATATAAGATATAGGACCATGTGCTCAGCCTTTGAAATAGTCATTGTGACCAAAGAAGCTGAATTACTACGTCTGACATTGTTTGGGTGCTATGCCCACAAACATAGCCACGGAGGAGAGGTCTGCCACCAGGGGATGGAAAGGAGGTATGTTGAGCAAATAAAAATAATGCATATAATCTAAACAGAACTGAAAGTGAGAAAATGTCAGTCTTTTTATACCATTTTAAAGTTCTCCATTTACCTATATACTACCTTAATTAAAAAACAATGAAGAACAGTATATAAATAGGAATATATGAATATCTCTTTCGTTAAAAGGCAGGCTATGGACCTAATCCCGTTACTGTTCTTGCTTATGTGAATTCAGTATGAGATAGCAAATAAATGAATGATTTTCTTGGGTACTGCTGCCAAGGGCATATTTTTTGGTGTCACACAATTGGATGACGCTACAATTTGCCTCCCAATGTCCAATGTCCTCTACTTCCTTCTTTTTTTTTTTTTTTTTAAGGTTTTATTTATTTATTTGACAGAGAAAGACACAGCAAGAGAGGGAACACAAGCAGGGGGAGTGGGAGAGGGAGAAGCAGGCTTCCCGCCAAGCAGGGAGCCCGATGCGGGGCTCGATCCCAGGACCCTGGGATCATGACCTGAGCCGAAGGCAGACGCTTAACGACTGAGCCACCCAGGCGCCCCTCTACTTCCTTCTTAAACAAATGGAGGAAGCTTGTCCACATGGCCCTCCACAGTAGGTCTAAATGTATTTCCTATTGGTGTTGTATCATATGAACTAAAAAGCAAACACGTCCAAAAGAAAAAGTAGAGCAAGGACATAACCATAATAATGCTCTTAATCAGAAAACAAGATAATGGGAAGCATAGCAAACACTGTGAAATCCCTAACCCTGGGAGTAGAGGAATTCTTTTATTAGTCTGTAATTCTGCTATCTAGGAGCACTTTTGTCCACAGTTTTCCTTAGCTCCTAGAAAAGCTTTCTTCCTTTCCATTATCATTCTTGACTCCATCTGAAGTTTGGAGATGGTGAATATGTTCTGCTTGGGGAATAGACTGCTTTTTCTAAGTCCCATATCCGCTTAAGAAAGATTAAAGGCCTAAGGCTTGTTTTAAGTCTTAAATACTCGAATTCATTTTATCAATACCATTTTCTTCAAATATGAGTGTTTGAATCTATTTTTCTTCCAGTCAGTTCAATGTGTCAATATCCATACCCCAAATCTTTTTGAGACATCTGTTTCAGATCTGCTGCCTTTTCTTTCTCTCACTTTCTCATCCTCAAACCCCCACCTCTTTAACGATGGCTGCTTTGAGGTTATCAGGCTTGGAAGAAAAAAACCACACCCTTATCTGGGTCCTTGGTCTACATCAACTGAGAAAGCCTAATAGGTCTTTATTGCTCAAATGCTCTTTCATCCTGTTTTTAGAAATATTTTCCAGTTGGCCGAGCCTCTGAGCTTAAATGACTCTATTTCTTTCTTTTTTTTTTTTTTTTTATTTTTTATTTATTTATTTTTTTTATTTTATTTATTTGAGAGAGAGAATGAGATAGAGAGAGAGCATGAGAAGGGGGAGGGTCAGAGGGAGAAGCAGACTCCCTGCTGAGCAGGGAGCCCGATGCAGGACTCGATCCAGGGACTCCAGGATCATGACCTGAGCCGAAGGCAGTCGCTTAACCAACTGAGCCACCCAGGCGCCCTGACTCTATTTCTTTCTATTTCTGCTTACAACTTGGTTAATTCTGCCTTAATGATGTTTCTTTATTTTGTCTATTTTGCCAAGCCCAGTGAAGAGTAAACACACAAAGCCGTCGGCCTCTCACATTACATTCCGAAATGTTTTACTGTTTGGTCTGAGCATAATATAGACTGCTAACTTTTGAACTTTCACATAATTTTCCCCCCCTGCTTTCGCCAATTGCTACATCAGTGCCGCCACATATTTAAAGGAAAAAAAAAGGATAGAACTTAACTTCAAGATAGCAAGGATGGGATGAGCTATACTGCAAGAACAAGCAAACCTTACAATTTTGATAGCTTAAAAGAAAAAAATTTTCTCTCTCTTACCTCACAGTCTAATGTGAGTCATTATGTAAGTCCGTCTTACGGTTATGCAATCTGGAGTATGACAGCTCCACTGGAAAGAGAGCGAGATAAAGGAGGCACATGGGTTTTTCACTTCCTCTGTGTAGATAGGACATTCTTCACTTCTGTTCACAATTCCTTTGCCAGAACTAGTCAAATGGCCCTTATAAAGAAATATCAGGATATTTGATGATCACGAATAACTTTTTTTCATATCTCTAATAATAATAATTTTTCTAGAAATGTTCTGCTCTGTTTCTTCCCAGGCATTTCCATGTTCTTACTTTTAAACTTTACTGAATCATTTCTATTCTCAATGTTCCTATAAAAGAGCATCCCCTGTCTAACCATAACCCCATACTCAGTGGTTTCTTTTTACATTAATGCTGGGAACATGGAAATCAAACAATAAATTGCTGCTGACTTCCCACTCCACACCATCCGCATTTTCTCTAGAGAGAGTAGTTATGACTAAAGCAGTCCTCTCCAGAATCCAGACTCTCCCATTTCATGCCTATCCATTCATGTGTTGCTGTCAGTAAATCTTCAAGGACTCATCTGTAATGTCAGGAAAGATGGCAAGGCTTGACCTGAGAAGAGTCTTAAATATGTAGCTCACTAAATCCCTTAACACTGGACAAATCATTCAATTTCTTTAAGTCTTAAAGTCCTCTTCCTTAACATGAGAACTGTTATTTCAATAACAGAGTTATTGTGAGTTTAAGAAAGATAATGTATATAAAATTATATTCTGTAAAAACACTTTATAGAAGTAAACAGTTTTTAAAATACATGATAAGGGTGCCTGGGTGGCTCAGTTGGTTAAGCGACTGCCTTCAGCTCAGGTCATGATCCTGGAGTCCCAGGATCGAGGCCCGCATCAGGCTCCCTGCTTAGCAGGGAGTCTGCTTCTCCCTCTGACCCTCCCCCCTCTCATGCTCTCTCTGTCTCATCCTTTCTCTCTCAAATAAATAAATAAAATCTTAAAAAATAAAATAAAATACATGATAATATTAAATATGTATAGTCTAGTTTGCCAATTAAAGATGATATTTAAATCATTGACTGCATACCCATACTGATTTTTATAACAGTTTTATTGGGATATAATTTATATATCAAAAAACTCAACTTTTTTTATTTTATTCTGTTAATCACCATACATTGCATCATTAGTTTTTGATGTAGTGTTCCATGACTCATTGTTTGCATATAACACCCAGTGCTCCATGTAGTATGTGCCCTCTTTAATACCCATCACCAGGCTAACCCATCCCCCTACCCACCCCCAGAACCCTCAGTTTGTTTCTCAGAGTCCATAGTCTCTTATGGTTAGTCTCCCCCTCTGACATCCCCCCCTTCATTTTTCCCTTCCGACTATCTTCTTTTTTTTAACATATAATGTATTATTTGTTTCAGAGGTACAGGTCTGTGATTCAACAGTCTTACACAATTCACAGCGCTCACCATAGCACATACCCTCCCCCATGTCTATCACCCAGCCACCCCATCCCTCCCACCCCCCACCACTCCAGCAACCCTCAGTTTGTTTCCTGAGATTAAGAATTCCTCATATCAGTGAGGTCATATGATACATGTCTTTCTCTGATTGACTTATTTCGCTCAGCATAATACCCTCCAGTTCCAACCATGTCGTTGCAAATGGCAAGATTTCATTCCTTTTGATGGCTGCATAATATTCCATTGTATATATATATATATATATATATATACCACATCTTCTTTATCCATTCATCTGTCGATGGACATCTTGGCTCTTTCCATAATTTGGCTATTGTGGACATTGCTGCTGTAAACATCGGGGTCACCCTTTTTTAAGTGTACAATCCTGTTTTTTCACTTTTAGCATATTCTTAGGATTATGTTACCATCACCACTATCTAGTTTTAGAAAGTTTTCATTCCCCAAATGAGATTCCATTCTCATTAGCTGTGATTTGCCATTCCCCACCGGTGACTACTCATCTTCTTTCTGTCTGTATGGATTTGCCTGTTCTAGATATTTCAAATAAGTGGAATCATACAATATGTGCTCTTTTGTGACTAGTTTCTTTCACCTCTCATTGTCGTTATGAATCTGTCAAATTCATACTCGTTAAGTGGAGCACAGATGCGGAATGATGAGCCTTGATTCAACAACCGACCACAAGAGAAATTGAAATAGAGAAGTTTATTACTCAGTCTTGGAGGAAGTGGCTGGCTGGCCTCATGGAGCCACCAAGGTGCCGACAGAGAGAACAAGAGGACCTGGGGTCCATGCCTTTATTAGGGTCCAGAGAGAGTGTCTGAGGGTTCTTGGGCTGAGGCTGAATTGATCCATTCAAACCAAAAGAATGGAGTCTTGATGAGGCCCCAGGAGGGCTTTCCTAAGCAGTGAATAAAGGGAAGACCCTGGAGGAAGAACTGTTGCTCACCAGGAACTTACATTTGTGTGTGACTGAGGGCTATTATTTAGAGCCTGCGTGAGTGGCTGGTGTCAGTGTGAGGTCCCTGCAGGCTGCCTGGTCTCACAGAATGGATGTCGAGGCAGCAATACCACGGAGCAGCTTAGTTAAATTCTGGGCAGTTCTGTTTTCAGGGTTCATCTATGTTATAGCGTGTATGAATCACTGCTGGAAGGAAGTGCCAGAATCTACAGGAGATAAATCTGTGAATTAGGAACATAAAATTTCTCTTTAGGCTACCTATCTCGTTCTGTGTCTTTAAAATCATCGCACTTCTCAAATTTGTCCCCTAATACTTAGGTTCTTACATTTTTATTTGTGTGGAATTGGGAATGGGCCAACTGCTACTTGCTCTATAACCACCAGTGGGGTTGAATGCCGCTAACACCTTCTGATATCTCTCAGGCTGGACTTTAAAAGAAAAAG
Source organism: Halichoerus grypus (assembly GCF_964656455.1). Lineage (NCBI taxonomy): Eukaryota > Metazoa > Chordata > Mammalia > Carnivora > Phocidae > Halichoerus > Halichoerus grypus. The sequence continues at coordinate 85,001,733 of NC_135714.1, forward strand.
TTCAATTCTTATTCGTCGTTGCAAGATACACAATTTTTGATCACTTACATTTGAAATTATTTATTATAACTTCAGTAGGAAGAAGTTTTTTGAGAAGGAAACAAACGTGTCAGTTTGTAAACCAAGGAAATGAAATAATGAATAGTTATCCAAACAGGAAGTTCAGAATTTATAAAGAGGCTGGATATTTAAAATTTTGATTTTCTACTGCTTAAAAAAGAAAGTGCTTTATTTTTTCTGACATCTTGCCAAAACACTATTAACTTACTCATAAAGCAGATGAATTTTCCTTTGCTGATTCAATTTTATTTACTGCCAAAAGCTCAGAGACGGTGCCTGTGGGGGGGTTCAGGCTACAAACATGTTGCCTATTTACTATGAAATGCAAGAAGAATGATTCTTCTTTCGCGGACTATCTGGAAATCCTATATTTTTCCCCTTTTTCTCTGTGACTGTCATTGTTTGACTTTTGTCATCCTCTTATTTGACTCCTTGCTTTTATTAATATATAGTATATAAGTTAACATACAGTATACAACTTAAGGTTTCCATATCATGTGACAGAACACAGAGAAAATTTTGTTTTAATATAATGTCACAATGTGGTTTGGACTTTTGATAGATACTAAAGTGGAGGAATGTTTGCTATTCAACTTAATGACACTTTCGTATATGTAGGATACCCGCCAAAAAAGCCCAGAGCCTAGGAGATCAGTTTCAGATGAAATAAAATGCACACGTGGTATCATAAAATCCTCTTCTTTTTGCAATTATTGAAAACCTAGTTTAGCTCATGGAAAGGCCAGATCCAAATTTGAACTAGATGTAACCTTTTCAAAGAACTGGAATTTTTTTTTTCCCTCCACTGTATACAGGTAGAGTCATGCGTCTTTGTTTCAGTAAGAGACACAACTGGGAATAATTTGAAACACCACGAGTAAGGCAGCTTCTGAGATATTTATAACTTAAACCCAACCCTGGAAGTACTATAATTCCTATGGGAAAAGTCTGATCTTTTACAATTTTCTCCAAAATGAAACACAGAATTATTTCCATTTAAATCATTTGGGGGGGGGTATCTTTTTTCCTCTAACTTTCAAGAGTACTCTTTATATTTCAGTGCCTAAAATAATCAATTGCTGATGAAAGACCTTGCTGACGAAGCATTCATCTATTTAACATAAGTTCTCAAATTTTAAGTTCAGCGTTCAGTATCTGTCATGCCATTTGACTGTAATGAGGTTAAAAGAAGGTTTGAATGGGACTATCTGAATTCATTATAAAATGAACTTGCTATTTCTTCTATCAAATGAATACCAAAGAGAAGCAGGTAGCATTCACAGAATAACACATCAATAATAAATGCCTTAGAGAATTTGTAGGATCTTGTTTCATTAAGCTAGATTTGGAGGGATTTGCTTGTATGTAGCTACTAGTAAATACAGCAGCTACAATATGGGCTGAATCAATCATTTTAGCATGTTGAGAGCTCAGTTTTGGGTTGTTTTCCCCTAATTATTTCATGAAGCACTGCAGGATATCTATTCAACGTATATTCATTAAGAGTTACTAAGTTTAAGCACTCTGGAAAGATATTTTTGAGAACGCAGTGAAAGTAAGGCAAGAGCCCCTTTCCCACAGGCAAATTAAAGCACTATGATAAATCCATATACACAGTATGTACGACAACGGATACAATACTTCAAAGCAAAAAGATCCCTATGGCTGGATAGTCGATTTTTCCTAAGACTTGGAAGAAGTAAAATATTAGTAAGTCCTCATTTCTATGGCTACTATTTCAATGAGTGGACCTGACACAGAAAATATTCTTAAGGAAAATATGGAGCACTGAGATATAAAAATACAAAGTATGTGCTAAAAGTGGCATAATAGTCCATTAAAAAAAGCAATGGTTTTAAGGACCATAGGCAATTTTAATAGAGCCATTAATAGTTCATGACAGTGGTTTTGGACAACGAATCTATATACTTTTATTATATGAAGAACATAATTTAAGGGAAATTACTAAATTATTATTCTGAGATTCCAGATGCCATCCATATCTATATGTCTTCTCTATGCTTATGACTTCCAGATCTAAACTTGCAGATCTGACCTCTCTTCAGATAGCATCTCAGTGTCTTCTTTGTAGGTGCTCAATAAACATTTATTGAGAGTTAATGAGGGAATAGACAAATGACTAAATAATGAATAAACGTACTTGAAGTGGAAAGTAAGTTAAGGGTTGTGCTTAAGGATGAGATGGGAGGAAGAAAAGTGATGTGTAAAACATTCACTTTGTGTAAATTTATTGGGAAGTTATGCTGACAAGGAAAACACCTTACTATAATCACTAACCCATTTGGATGCTTCCCTTTACAGAAAAATTTATTGAAATGATTACCATGAAATCACTGCCTATGCTTTCTGGTCTTTCAACCTAACCTCAATTTACTTCCATTGGGCTCCTACTGGTGCTTCACAGAGACTTAGTCAAGATTTCTACTTACCTCCATGTTGCCAAATCTAATGGTTTTAACTCATCTTTTTGTTTTGTTTTAACTCATCTTATTTAACCTCACAGCAGTATCTGAGACCTGTTCTAGAAGCATGTTGCTCCCTTGGCTTTTGTGATATCATGTAGCTCTGATGTCTTCCTATGTCCCTGACCACTCTTTCTAGGTTCTTCATTTTCTTTTTTCTTTTTTATTTATTTATTTATTTGAGAGAGAGAATGAGAGAGAGAGAGAGAGAGAGCACGAGAGGGGGGAGGGTCAGAGGGAGAAGCAGACTCCCTGCTAAGCAGGGAGCCCGATGTGGGACTCGATCCCAGGACTCCAGGATCATGACCTGAGCTGAAGGCAGTGGCTTAACAACTGAGCCACCCAGGCGCCCTAGGTTCTTCATTTTCTTGTATTCTCGTTTATCCTTCATTTTTGCAGGGCACCATTGCTGTGTCTCTCATTTCCTTTTCTCTTGATACATATATTCTCCCTTGCTGTCTCCCTTGATGGCTTTAAAGAGCACCTCTATGCTTATGATTCCCAAATCTAAAAATACATGTCTGACCTTCCCCCAAAACTCAGACTTTTATATCTGACTGATTACTTGACACAACCACAGGGATATAACAGCATTAAGGCCTCAGAACTCCTCATTTATCTTACCAACTCGCCTTTGCTCTGTTCTCCTGCTCTGTGAGTGGTGTCACAATCAGCCAGATGTGCATATATGCATTTTCCTTGATAGCCACTTTTATTTCACTCCCTAAACCCAATCAATGAGCAACTTCTTTCAATTCTAATTTCAAAACATATCCCAAACCCATTCACTTCTCTTTATATTTACCATTAGTACTTGTGTCCAACCTACCATCATCTTTCACTTAAATTATGGTAGCCAACTCATAACTGACTTCCTTATTGTTCTTGCGCCACAATCCACCGTCCATACAATGGCAGAAAGTTTTAAAATCATATGCAGTTATTGCAATCCCTTTGTTTGCCAACCCCCTATGTGTCATGCATTAGTTTTCTACTATTGCTATAATAAATTATCACAGAATGAGTGGATTAAAATAATACAAATGTACTATTTTACAGTTCTGGGTGAGAAACCTGAGTCCCCCAGGATTAAAAATAAAAATATTGGCAGGCCTACCTTTTCTAGAGGATCTAAAAGAGCTCCATTTCTTGCCTTTTCTAGCTTCTAGGGGTCACTCATATTCTGGGGCTCAAGGCTCCTTTCTCCATCTTCAAAGCCATCCACACTGCATCTCTTTGTGCTTCTCTTTCATAGCCATATCTACGTCTGACTCTTTCTTCTGTTTCCTCTTCCACTCTCAAGGATTCTTGTGATTAAACCGGATAATGCAGGATAATCTCCCTATCTTGGGTCAGCCAATTATAAACCTTAATTCCACCTGCAACCTTAATTCCCTTTACCATGTAATACAATCTATTCACAGGTTCCAGGGATTAGGATGTGGATTTCTTTGGAGGCCCATTATTCTGTTTCACACCGCATCACATTAGAATAAAACACAAATTCTTTTTTTGGGGGGGGGGTTTCTAAAACCCTACTTTATCTAGGCTTTTCTTACTATCTCTAGATCCATCTCTTATTACTCTCTTTGTACTACTATCCCAGCCAGAATATTCTATTCTCAATCAGGACAAACCAAATCCACCATAGGCCCTCCACACTAGCTGTTTTCTCTGATGGTATGCCCTAATCTAATTTCACATAGCTGGCTCCTATTTAAATCTTACCATAAATTCTGCTTTTTCAGAGATTGTTTACTAAGCTAGTGCATCTACAGAAATTATCCATACATTATTACATCATCAAAGATAAATTCTCTACCAATCTCTGATATTTTTCTGATTTTGAATTTATTTTTGTGTTAATTAACTTCTCTCAATCTCACACCACACTATTCTATTTCTGGTACAAATGTTGGCAAACTCTTTCACTTACTGAACATTCCTCAATGACACTTCATTGTGTAAGCATAGATTTCCAAGTGCCAACATACAAGTAATGATTTGTCCCTTGCTTGGCTCTCCAACCCTTTTTTTCCCCCTTCTTAGTTCCAAAAGCACTAAGCTTCTTATAATTTTTATACGCATATTATGCTATTTTTACCCTCTATAACATTGTTCATCCCCTCATCCTGAGATACCCAATCTCTTTACCTCTACTCCTTTGCTTATTAGCTCTACTTAATTTTTTTAAGTAATCTCTGTGCCCAACATGGGGCTCAAACTCACGACCCTGAAAGATCGAGTTGCATACTCTACCAAATAAACCAGCCAGGTGCCCCAACATCTACTTAATTTAAAAACTGAGTTTAGAAGTTATCTCTTCCATGAAGTCTTCTCTGATGTGTCTAGACCTTAAGGTATCTTTTGTATTTATGCCAACAACATACAATGTGTATTTTAGTCATTACTTTTACACTGAGTTAGAATTTTCTGATTAGAGGTTTACTCCACAGTAGTATGCAAACACATTAAGGTCATGAATGATACCTTATTTATTTTTGTGTTTCTGGCACCTAGTTTACTCCTACCACATTATAAATATTCAATAAATGTTTGTTAAATGACTGTGGACTTGTTCTTGAATCATGTTTTGGGGTCTTTTCTGTGAAGGATTATCATGCATTGGTGTCACTGGGACAAGAGACTCTGTCAGCCATTCTTTATAGCTCCTCATTTGCTTTTTAAGTTGTTCTATTTCAATCCATGTGTATAAATACGTATTATTTAACTCTTCTCATTGAAGTCACCTCTGACTCTTGTTTTATCTGCTGCTTCCACCCTCTACTGCCCACATCACTGTAAGGAACTTCAGGATCTATATAAATGTCATAGTATGTGTGGAAAAAGAACCCAAGGGTAAGAATTTGAGTTTAAAGTAACAAGATAGATAAGGAAGAAAATGGAACCAGGAAAGAGTGCTTTCAAACTACCTACCACTGAATACTGAAACTTATTTCCACTGGAGGAATTCTTTGAACTAGTGCAAAACACACACTGAGTGTTATCCCATCCAAAGGGTGAGGGAGCTCATCCATCACTGGTCAAGAGCTTTAGGGAGAAAGGAGGACATTAATTTTCCAGCATTTCCATTCTGTCTCACAGATAGCAAAGCAGGCTCAAGAAGTTAGGGAAACCCTCGGGGGGGGGTGTGGGGGAAGCATGGGGGTTGGCAATAAGGTGTAAGCCTGGTAATTGGTACAGGTGAAGGAGTGGGGCAGGGCATTGCAGTGTCAGCTCCAGTAGATGGCAATTACAACACCCTCACCTCACATTCCCTGATGTCATGAGTTCTATTTACCTTTACCTGTACTCTACATCAGGCTCCAATAACTGTTGCTACAATTTGGTTCTTCTCATTGTCCAGAACTTTTCTGCTTTTGAGGTATAAATTCCAGGATCTCATTTCTGAGCATAATTTCTTATCCTTCTGGTATTCTCACTCATTTGCAGAAGACCTATCGCTAACTTCATAGTGATCTGCAGAAACAGATGTCCATTTCTACCAGCTCCCTTGAGGCTTTGATCCTACCACTATAACATGACAATTTATGGGATATCATTTCAATTATTATTTATTGATAACACCCTCCTTCCTTTACTACATTGCTCTTTGATTTCATGGATTATCCAAATGCCCAGTGATGGATAATTTTCAGCCATCTCATTTCTCAGCACCTATACTGTGCTGTTGAATAATGCAAGAAAAAAAAAATCTAACAGTGCATATTTGTGCCATTAGAGATTCAAGATTTACTCATAGCTGTGCCCTCCATACATGGAATCTCATGTACTTAATGATCAATACCTCCCATTTCCCTCAAAAGCTTTCTGAAACCTCCTTAAGCTCTCAACTCTTTCTTTCTGTCTCCTTCTCAGCTATTGGACTTTATTATATTTTTTCCACATGAAAAATCAACTGTTTTTTTTTGACTCTCAGCTTCTTCTCTGCCTACAATGTTTCTGTTTACTTCTTAATTTCTTCCAATACTTTCAAATGAAGATATGTCTCCTCTGCTTCCTTCGGCTAACTCTATTCTAGCTATTTTTCTCATTTTCAGTTATAAAAACTTTGTCCATTATTTCTCTTGAGATTTTTGTGAATCTTCAATATTGTCTTATGTATTGATTCCTTTTAGCCACTTAGATATGCACAATGCTTTTCCATCTTACAGAAACTCATAAATAAACAAGATAAACCTAAAACAAACTCTCCCATGATATGGCATACTCAACAGCTCTATAGTGGTTTTTGTTTGTTTGTTTTTAAACATTTTATTTAATTAAAAATTATTTATTTGAGAGAGAAAGAGAGTGAGAGTGAGCAGGGGGAAGAGCCGAGGGAGAAGGAGAGAGAGAGGGAGAGAATCTCAAGCAGACTCAGCACTGAGTGCAAAGCCCGATGCGGGGCTCAATCTCATGACCCTGAGATCAGGACCTGAGCCAAAACCAAGAATCCAACACTTAACTGACTGAGCCACCCTGGTGCCCTTGTTTGTTTTAAAGTCACTAACTTATCTTCACTTTCTTACCTCACATCCATGAATAAACCCATCAAGATTTGGCTTTTACCTTCACTACTCTAAATTGATAAGGTGATTCATGACTTTTAATTCTGAATTCATGAGTATTTTTCAGGGATTAACTTTACTGAATATCTTGGTGGCATTCACCACTCTTGCTTACTTCTTTACTTTTTAAACTCTTTTCACCCTGAATCATCAAAGCGTCATCTTCAGGATTGTTTCTTTCATGTTGGCTATATCTCAGACCTCTCTAGGTAGAATTTACTATCATTATTAGCTCTTTGAAAGTTGACCTTCTCCTTACTTGTGTCCTTGGTACTCTCTAGCTGTGCCCTTGGTTCTTCTTTAATCACTCAGCTACCTCGTAGCTATGACTTTAAATGCTACTGCTATGCTACTACCTCCAAAATGTACATTTCCAGCCCAGAACCAACCAAATACATTACCTAACTTATGAAGACCTTAAACTAATTACATGCAATGTAAGATTACATATTTTTTTCCCTCATGGACAATTTCTAAGTGACTAAATCAGTTCCACCTAAAGTTTCTTGGGGTAGATGTGTGACTTTTGGTCGCCCACTATCTATTCCTTTTTGGAATCATTCATTTATTTTCCAATCAATTTTTATTTAGCTTCTACTAAGTGCTGAGCACCTAGATGCTGATGGCATAGATGATAACAAAGACCAGGAATCAACAACTAGCACCCGTGGGCCAAATCTGACTCACAGTCAGTTTTTATAATAAGAGTTTATTGAAACACAGCTGCTCAATTATGTGTTGTTTATATCAACTTTTGCACTACAATGGCAGAATTTAGTAGTTGCAACAGAGACCGTATACCCCAAAGCCTAAAATATTTATTATCTGTCCCTTTACAGAAGAGTATACATGGGGTTGTGGGAGAGAAGTACCATTATGCAGAGGATGTACAGAAGACTTGTCTGAGATTGTTTAAGGGGGAAAAGTTAAGATGCTGTCCCTGGACGTCAGGTGAAAGATGGTGAGAGCCTGAACTACTATAGCGAAAGGAGGAGTGGAAAATACACACATTCCAGAAACATTTGCTAAGTAAAATTGACAGAATTTGATCATTAATTAGTTGTAGTGGTGAGGCTAGGAGAAGTAAAAATTAAGTACATTTCTCAGGTATCTTATTTTAGTGGAAACTGATGCCAACAACAAGGAAAGCAAACACCGTCAAGTTTAGAAACAATGAAAATCTGTGTAGGGAGGAGATATACAGCATCACTGACTCTGGTTATAGTCTTTTTTAAAATTTTTTTTTTTTATTGACAGCACAAGCAGGGGGAGTGGCAGGCAGAGGGAGAGGGAGAAGCAGGCTCCTCACCAAGCAAGGAGCCCGATATGGGGCTCTATCCCAGTACCCCGGGATCATGACCCGAGCTGAAGGCAGACGCTCAACCGACTGAGCCACCCAGGTGCCCCGACTCTGGTTATAGTCTTAAGGACATTGAACAAAGCTCCTCCTTAAGGCACTGATAGAGTTTTTGAGTATATAAAGGCTCTTTTAGCTTTTTAATTGTTGAAAACTTTTAGTTACTAAGCATGCCAATTATAGTCACCCACTGATCATTTTGTATTTTTGTATATGACAGGTTTCAACTAACCCTATGCAATTGATAGAAATGTACTGTATAATTATAATCATCATAAATAATGAAAAACACAGGGCACTGTGTGAAAGGAAGGAAAATAGACTTGAAATAATAACACTTGGAGTTAATTTTAGACTTTGACATTCATTTGATGCATACCCTTTGGCAAGAAACTGGGTTTCAGTTTCCTTACATGAAAAGAGGACTTACAGTAATAATACCAGTATTGATGAGGGTCATATGAAATACTATATGAAAGTGCTTTGAAAATCATAAACTGCTATATGAATGTGAATTATTATTATTTGAATCAATTTAATTTATGTAGAATATGACTAATATCAAAACTGCTGACCTGCTGACCTTGATAATCCATTTCTATATATATGTAAATATATGCATGTATATGAGCAAAAATTGAAATATATAATAATTTTTCTTCTCTGTGCATATATTTAAACTCAATGTATATGTGCATATTTATTTTCACTTTTTCACTTGTTCATTTATTCAACAAATACTATTAAACATCCACAAATGTACTATGTTTAGTGGTATGGATATAGTAAACAAATAAAATACATATGATTATGGTTATATTTTTATGAAGAAAAATTTAACAAGAAATATAGAGAGTTCTGGAGGCTGGAGAGACTCAACAGCTTTAAATAGTGGATACTTAAAGGTGGAAAACTGGGCACTTTCCAACTAAAATCGGGACCAAGGCAATAATGTCCTCTCTCCTCACTCTCATTTAACATTATACTGGAAGTCCTAGTGAATGCAATAAGACAAGACAAGGGTGGAAAAGGTATAAAGATTGGGAATGAAGAAATAAAATTGTTTCTATTCACAGTGACATAATTGTTTATGTAGAAAATAAAAAAAAAAATTGACCAAAAAATCTGGAACTAATAAGTGAGTATAGCAAGGCCAAAAGGTACAAAATAAGTACATAAAAATGAATTGCTTTCTTATGTAATAATAATAAATATTTAACACTTTTAAAAAATACAATTTAGCATAATGCCCCAAACAGTGAAATACCTAGGTATAAATCTAACAAAGTATGTACAGAATCTAAATGCAGAAAACTATCCAACACTAATGAAATAAATAAAAAATTCTAAATAGGGCATCTGGGTGGCTCAGTTGGTTAAGCGACTGCCTTCGGCTCAGGTCATGATCCTGGAGTCCCTGGATCGAGTCCCGCATTGGGTTCCCTGCTCGGCAGGAAGTCTGCTTCTCCCTCTGACCCTCCCCCCTCTCATGTGCTCTCTCTCTCTCATTCTCTCTCTCTCAAATAAATAAATAAAATCTTTAAAAAAAATTCTAAATAAATGGAGAGAGATTCTGTATTGTGCATCAATAGCGTTCAAATGTCAATTCTTCCTAATTTGAAATAGAGATTTAACACAAATCCATCCAAAATGCCAGCAAGCTATTTTGCAGATATCAATGTAACAATTATAAACTTAATATGGAGAAGTAATAGGCTTAAAATGGCCAAGGCAATGTGGAAGAAAAAGAACAAAGTTCGAGGTCTTACATTACCCAATTTCAAGACTTATTATAAAGTTATAGTAATCAAGACAGCATTGTATTGGTGAAAGAATAGATACATAGGTCAATGAAACAGAATAGAGCAGCCAGAGGTATACTCACACAAATATAATTAACCGATCTATAACAAGGGAACAATGACATTTATTTCAATGATAAAAAGCTTGTTGGATAGAGAGTGATGTCAATATCATGGTAGCATGAATTATTCCCTTTTTCTCTCCCTTTTGATTTACCATTAATTGGACACCCATAACCAAAATGGGGGGTGGAGGCAATGCCTCTGCACAGCATACCACGACACCTGAGAGATCCATCAATCTGTGCACCTGAAAGTGGGTAGACTGGACCATGGAGGAGGCGGTAGAGTGAGGGAAATGGTGGTGGAGCCTGCATCAGCAGAGGTTGTGATAGCAGAGAAGCCAGTCCAGCAGAGAACCAGCAAGACCTTTCTGGTGGAGGAGGTAGAAGGTTAGGGCAGCAAGTGGGGGTCCGCCTAGCCACATGTGCTAAAGGTGGAAAGACCAGTTGCTCTCTCCGAAGAGAGCGCACAGGGACTGGGAAGTGGGAAAGGAAAGAGAAGTAGGCAAACAAAGAGAACTGAAGCAAAGTGTCTCCTGCTGTCTGCCCCTGGAAGTAAGAGGACCACTAGGAACCTCTTGAGGATCCCCCTACTGGGCCATGGGCACATCCAAAGCTCTCTAGTGCTAACTACATACTTCCCCTCTTCCTCCCATCCTTTTTTTTTTTTTAATGTGCATATTCTCAGCCTTAGTAGCAACTTCCAACCCTAGAGCAACTTCCAACGTTAGCAACAAAAATTTGTGCTATAGTGCTACCTTCTGGAAAACAAAAGGAAGGCTTCTAACTACAACAGGTTGAATTATTAGAATCAAACTAAATAAAACCTCACCTAAATAAGAAAGGTTTTTGCTACTTCAAATGCAGCGGCAGTGGCACTTTCCATCAAACAAAAGTTCTAGAGCTAAAGAACTCAATAAATGAGATGAAAAATGCATGAGAGTGCATTAGAAATAGAACAGTTCACATAAAAGAGAAGATTAACAAGCTGGAGCTTAAGAATATAGAAATGATTCATGTGGAAAAGGAGACAGAACTAAGATTCTTAAAAAGTGAAAAAAACCCTATGAGAACCATCTAACACCATTAGAGAGTTTATAACAATAAATGCATATTTTAAGGAATTTAGAAGATCTCAAATAAACAACCTAACTTTGTACCCCCAAAGAACAAGAAAAAGAAGAAAAAAATTAAACCCAAAGTTAGAAAACGGAAGAAAATAATAAGGATTAGAATGGAAAAAAAAAAAAAAAAAGAAAGAAAGAAAGAAAGAAATAGAGACCAGAAAAACCACAGAAAGGATAGATGAAACTAAGAGCTGGTTCTTTGAAAAGACAAACAAAATTGATAAATGTTTAGGTAGACTAAGAAAAAAAATCCAAAGAACTCAAAATTAAAAAGAGAAAACATTGCAATTGATACTACAGAAATACATAGAATCATAATAGATTTTAAGAACAATTGTATGCTAAAAAATTACATAACCTAAAAGAATTGGATAAATTTCTAGAAACACACAACCTTCCAAGACTGTACCAGGAAGAAATAGAAAATCTGAATAGACCAATAACAAGTAAAGAGATTGAGTCAGTAATCAAAAAAACTCCCAGCATAGAAAACTTCAGGACCAGATAGCCTCACTGGAGAATTTTACTGAACATTTAAACAATTAACACCAATCCTCCTCAAACTCTTCCAAAATATCAAGGAGGGAGGACTGTCAAACATTCTACTTGGCCAGCATTACTTTAATACCCAAACCAGATAAGGATACCACACAAAAAAGAAAACTTATAGACCCATATCCCTAATGAATATAGATGGAAAAATTTTCAACAAAGTATTAGCAAACCAAATTCAAGAATACAGTAAAAGGATTATACACCATGACCAAGTGAAGTTTATCCCTGGGATGCAATAATGGTTCAACATACGCAAATCAATGAAATAATATATTATATTAATAAGATGAAAGATAACAATCACATGACCATCTTAATAGACACAGAAAAAATATTTGACAAAACACAACATGCTTTCATGATAAAAAACCCTTAACAGGATGGATATGGAAGGAACATAGTTCAACATAATAAAGACCATATATGACAAACCCACAGCTAACATTACATGCAATGAAGAGAAATTGAAAGTGTTTCCCTTAAGGTCAGGTATAAGGCAAAGATACCCACTCCCACAGTTCCTATTCAACATAGTACTGGAAGTCCTAGTTAGATCAATTAAGCAAGATGAAGAAATAAAAGGCATCCAAATTGGAAAGGAAAGTAAAATTGTCATTATTTGCAGATGATATGATCCTATATATAGAATATCCCAAAGAATCAAAAAAAAGTTGAAATTAATCAATGATTTTAGAAAATCATTGATTTACTGAAGGTTACAAAATCAACATACAGAAATCAATTGGATTCCTTACATAATGATAAAGCATCTGAAAAAGAAAAAAAACTATCCCAGTCACAATTTATCATCACAAATAATAAAATACTTAGGAATAATTTTTTTAAACTTATGAATTGTTTTATTTTTTTTATATGTTATGTTAATCACCATACATTACATCATTAGTTTTTGATGTAGCGTTCCATGATTCATTGTTTGTGTATAACACCCAATGCTCCATTCAGTATCTGCCTTCTTTAATACCCATCACCAGGCTAACCCATCCCCCACCCCCCTCCCCACTAGAACCCTCAGTTTGTTTCTCAGAGTCCATAGTCTCTCATGGTTCATCTCCCCCTCCCATTTCCCCCCCTTCATTTTTCCCTTCCTGCTATCTTCTTCTTCTTTTTTTTTTTTTTAACATATAATGTATTATTTGTTTCAGAGGTACAGGTCTGTGATTCAACAGTCTTACACAATTCACAGTGCTCACCATAGCATATATCCTCCCCAATGTCTATCACCCAGCCACCCCATCCCTCCCACCCCCCACCACTCCAGCAACCCTCAGTTTGTTTCCTGAGATTAAGAATTCCTCATATGAGTGAGGTCATATGATACATGTCTTTCTCTGACTGACTTATTTCGCTCAGCATAATACCCTCCAGTTCCATCCATGTCATTGCAAATGGCCAGATTTCATTCCTTTTGCCTTTTGATGGCTGCATAATATTTCATTATATATATATATATATATATATATATATATATATATATATACACCACATCTTCTTTATCCATTCTTCTGTTGATGGACATCTTGGCTCTTTCCACAGTTTGGCTATTGTGGACATTGCTGCTATAAACATCGGGGTGCATGTACCCCTTCGGATCCCTACATTTGTATCTTTGGGGTAAATACACAGTAGTGCAATTGCTGGGTTGTATGGTAGCTCTATCTTCAACTTTTTGAGGAACCTCCATATTGTTTTCCAGAGTGGCTGCACCAGCTTGCATTCCCAACAACCGTGTAGGAGGGTTCCCCTCTCTCCGCAACCTTGTCAACATTTGTGGTTTCCTGACTTGTTAATTTTAGCCATTCTGACTGGTGTGAGGTGGTATCTCATTGAGGTTTTGATTTGGATTTCCCTGATACTGAGCGATGTTGAGCACTTTTTCATGTGTCTATTGGCCATTTGGATGTCTTCTTTGGAAAAATGTCTGTTCATGTCCATTCTGACTGGTGTGAGGTGGTATCTCATTGAGGTTTTGATTTGGATTTCCCTGATACTGAGCGATGTTGAGCACTTTTTCATGTGTCTATTGGCCATTTGGATGTCTTCTTTGGAAAAATGTCTGTTCATGTCTTCTGCCCATTTCTTGATTGGATCATTTGTTCTTTGGGTGTTGAATTTAAGAAGTTCTTTATAGATTTTGGATACTAGCCCTTTATCTGATATGTCATTTGCAAATATCTTCTCCCATTCTGTCAGTTGTTGTTTGGTTTTGTTGACTGTTTTTTTTGCTGTGCAAAAGCTTTTTATCTTGGTGAAGTCCCAATAGCTCATTTTTGCCCTTGCTTCCCTTGCCTTTGGTGATGTTTCTAGGAAGAAGTTGCTGTGGCTGAGGTCGAAGAGGTTGCTGCCTGTGTTCTCCTTTAGGATTTTGTTGGACTCCTGTCTCACATTGAGGTCTTTCAACCATTTTGAGTCTATTTTTGTGTGTGGTGTAAGGAAATGGTCCAGTTTCACTCTTCTGCATGTGGCTGTCCAATTTTCCCAACACCATTTGTTGAAGAGTCTGTCTTTTCTCCATTGGACATTCTTTCCTGCTTTGTCAAAGATTAGTTGACCATAGAGTTGAGGGTCCATTTCTGGGCTCTCTATTCTGTTACAATGATCTATGTGTTAACCAAGGAAGTGAAAGATCTGTATAATAAAAACTACATAACTTTGCTGACAGAAATTGAAGAAGACACACAAATGGAAAGATCACCCATTTTCATTAATCTAAAGAATTAATATTATTAAAATGAACATACTATCTAAAGCCATCTACAGATTCAACAAAATCCCCCGTTTTCCAGGGTTAGTTTACATACATATCATCTCCTTGTTCTGTTCATTGATAGGGCCTAAAAGCAATAACACCTTAGCATCAAGCACACCTAGCTCTCAGAACTCGGTTTCTAATACCATTCCCTAATAAAAGGAACTAAAATTCCTTGGAGAAATGCTGATTCTAAGACTGCCAGAGGGAATACATAAGATGAATCTGGATAATTTTATAATGCCAAAAAACTGGAAAAAAAATCCCAAAGCCCACAATGATGAGTATGTCAAAGGGATACAGAACCCAATTGAACATGACCCCAATGGCTAAAACTGAAAAAAATTGCTCAACAAAATAAATTGAATCATAACTTGAAGTCTAGAATAAAATCCATGGGCCAATATTGACAGATAGAAAGCAATGATTGCCCTAATAAATAGGTAGGAAGAAAATTGCATATTTCTCATGAAGAATTCCAGACACTTTGTGTGGATATTCCACTGTTGACACATAGCTTTTCCCTCCTTAAATGCAGGCCGTATATAGTGATTTCCTTCCAAAGAGTACAATATGGAAAGAGGGGGGGGAAGAATAACTTTATAGTGGAGAAGCCTGACAGACACTACCTCAAGCCAGGTGATCAAAGTACACATCAACTGTGATATGATGCGTTTACAGCATGTACCCTTGATATGAAGTGATGAGACTGGCACTTCAACTCTGTGGTCTTTCTTCTAAAACCACATAGCCCCCATCTAATCATAAGAAAAACATCAGACAAATCCCAACTGAGAGCCATTCTACAAAATACCTGTCCAGTACTGCTCAAAACTGTCAAAATCATCAAAAACAAGGAAAGTCTGAGAAACTGTCTCTGGCCAGAGGAGCCTAAGAAGACATAATGACTAAATGTAATATGGTATCTTGGATGGGATCCTGGAACAGAAAAGGACATTGGGAGGAAGGCTTAGAGTTCTGAATAAAATATGAACTTTAGTTAATAGTAATGAATCAATATTAGTTCAAGAGTTGTGACAAATATACTTTACTAATGTAAAACATTAAAGTAGGTGAAGCTGGTTGTATGGTATGTGATAGCTTTTTGTACCACCTTCAAGATTTTTCTGTAAATCTAAAACTGTTTTAAAATCAAATGTTTATTTTTAAACTAACATGGGTTGTGGGAGTTTGGGGTATTAATAGGAATGAGCTGGAAAAATTGGATGCTGTGTTCAGAAAGGGATAAAGCGTTGTAGAATTTGTTGTGATGAGGTCTGGGCTATGGAACATGACATATATGATAATTTTTAATCCAGTTATAGACATGTTAATTCATGTAAATTTAGCATGGAGTATAACTTTATGGCATTCAGTTAACTACTAGATGAGGGGAAGGCACAAGATTTTGATACATCATAGGATAATACCGATACAAAGGCAAATTATCAGCTAAACTAGTATATCATGCTGAAAATCATAGCAAGAGCAATCATTTATGACTGCTTACTTTGTACTAGGCACTGTTTTAAGTTACATATAAATGGTGAAGCACAATATAAACTCATGCAGTTTGACTCCAGAGCCCAAGTTCATGTTCGCTATTTTATATTGTCATCTGGGACAATTTCAGCACTTAATGTATATTTTGGGTCATCTCTTTTATAATTTTCTTATTTACTCTTCTCCTCTTATCCCATTATATATTAAATAAAATCATTATACAATAATTAATACAATTTTTGTTAGTGCATGGATTTTTCCAAGTCAAAAGCAGCTTGATCCAAAAATGTTGCAGTCTGAAGTATTTGTCTTTATAGGTTTTGATTTGGGATTCTCATGATCTCTTTACTAAAACACTCTTTTATTTCTTCCTTTTTTTTTTTTCTTTCTTTAATATGGACTCTTTCTCCTGGGTGGCTGTAATACATTCTTCTTTTGTACTTCAATTTCACCTGGTCTGGTGTATATCTGTTTATTATTTTGAGATAGGCTCCAGGTTTCACTGAAGCAAATTTTGCATATATTTCATAACCTGTATTTTAAGTTAGATCAAGGGTTGGCAAACATTTTCTGTAAAGAGACAGATAGTAAATATATTTGGCTTTAGGGGCCATATGTCCTTTGTTACAACTATTCAACTTTGTCATTACAGTGCATCTCTACTTACCAAAGCAGGTGGATCCCTCAGCCCACCTGCCATGATTTGCTGACCACTGAGTTTGATCATCACAATGAGATATTTCAATTTGGTAAAAATCCTATCTGGGCCTTGACATGAAATCTAGAAACAGAATCAGAAAAATATAAATCTAATTTTAATTTTTTAGCTCAATATTCTGTGGTTGGAAGATATATTTTATTTCAATGCTTTGGCTTTGTTTGTGCAGTGTTGAAATAAATTGAATACCAAGGCTGAAATAAGTCTACCACTGTCACCAATAAGTTCCTACTTCAAGTGTTTGTATTAATCAAAATAGCTTTATGTTTTTCATCAATT